>NC_045430.1:762676-1062676 GCF_902635505.1 Sarcophilus harrisii | reverse complement strand
TTGGGGGGAAACGGCCTTGCGCAGCCTCCAGCCCCGGGAACGAGGGTAAGTGGGGAGGCCCATGTGCCCCCGGGCCTGCCCTCAGGGGGGCTGGCAGTGCCCTCGGCCCTCTGGGGCCGGACTCGCCTTCCCGTCCTCGGAGGCCGGCGTCCCCCAGTGACCTCATTCATGTTACCTCGGTCAGCAAACATGTATTTAGCACCTACTGTGCGCCGGGCACCAAGGTAAGCCCCAGAGCGCCCCCCCCTTCCCCCCCCCCCCCTGCCGCTTCTCCCAGCTCCAGGCCCCAGGGCTCAGCAGCCCAGCCCAGCACAGACCCAAGGGAATGGTTCCAGAACACGCAGACTGGCTTGCTTCTCTCCTCTGTCTCCAGCAGGGTGTGTTGCACCAGCAGGGGACGCGCCAGGGGGCTGGGGGCCTGGCCCCCCTCACTGTGGAGCAGGGTGCTGACGATGGGCGTGTTGATGACCGGCCGATGGGGCAGCCTGGAAGGGGGGGGGCCGCTATCACGGAGGCTGCAAGGGTGAGCCTGCCAGGTGGGTCCTGCTGCCCCTGTCCCCCCCCTCCCCTCCCCTGTCCCCCTGTCCCACTGCCCCTGTCCTGCTGCCCCCGGCCCCCCACCCCCAGCCCCCTGCCCTGCCCTGGCTCCCCCACCCTCCTGGCTGCAGGGCCCTGGGGAGGGAAGGCCCCCGGGCCGCCCAGGCCCTCACCGCAGGCTCCTCCGGTCGGGGTCGTACTGCTCGGGCAGCAGCTGGCCCAGCGAGCGGGAGATGAGGACCAGGGCCACCGCGTGCTGGCTCCACTCGTCCGGCTGCCGCTTCCTCCTCTTCGCCAGGGAGTCCCCGGGGGCCAGGTCACCCGGCTCCGCTCTGGGGGTCACCCTGTGCTTAGAGGGTCTTGCCGTGGCCGCATCTGCAGGGTTGGTGCCCGAGTGTCAGAAGGGCTGGGCCAGAGGGTGGGCCCAGGTGGGAGGGCTGGGGAGGCTGGAGCGGGGGGCAGCAGGGAGAGGTGGGGGGGCCGGAGCGGGGGGCAGCAGGGAGAGGTGGGGGGGCCGGAGCGGGGGGCAGCAGGGAGAGGTGGGGGGGCCGGAGCAGGGGGCAGCAGGGAGAGGCTGGGGGGGGACAGCAGGGCAGACAGCAGAGAGAAGCTGGGGGATGGCTGGGCCAGGGGACCAACCTACAGAGAAACCTGCCCTGGGGGTGGCTGCTGGCCCCCACAGGCCCCCCCAGAGTGTGCCCCCAAACATGTCTGCTAACGTCTGGCTTCCTGGCCCAGTCCCGAGGACCCCGGCTGAGGGGTTTCTCCCTCTTCCCGCATGCCGGGGTCCTGTTGGAGGTGCACTGGAGGCACTGAAGAGACCAAGGGGCTTGGCGACAGGAAGAGCTCCGAGACCCCGGCCTGGCGCCCCTGACGGGGGGCCAAGAGCTGCCTCCGGGAGGCCGGGCCTACCTCTCCTGTCTGAGGGCTCGAACAAGTGGGCAGGGAAGAGGACAGACGACTCCAGGTCCTTGGGGTAATCCTCGTAAATCTCATCGAAGCGCGGCACCCTGGCGCCCGAGAAGTTGGACTTGGCGAAGATGTCGGCGGCCAGGACTGCGAGAGAAGGGCCTCAGTCAGGGGGCGGGCTGTGGGGTGGAATGGGGCTCTGGGATGGGGCACCCCTGTGTCCATAGAGCCCCCAGGGCGGCAGGGCTGTGGGGGCCCAGTCTGGCTCCCAGTGGGGCTAATCCCAGGGGAGGTGCGGGACAGGGAGCCCCCACCCCACAGCCCGAGGGGGACTCCCCAAGGCTTCCCTGGCCTGCTGGTGCTGGGCCAGCCTGGGGAATTTAGGACTAAACACAAGACTCTGTGTGCGTCCCTCAGCCCCAGGGAGCAGCCAGCAGGACTAGGGGGGCCCCACGTATACCCCTCGGCCCCAGGGAGCAGGAGCTGGCAGTTGCGGCAGGATTAGAGGCCCCCAGGCTGTCCCTGGGCCCCGCGGGGGCATTCAGGGCTTACTCATGTTGGCCGTGATGATGACAAAGGGCTTCATGTAGGTTCTCCGCATGTTCCTCCCCAGGTTGGAGAAGTAGTCCTCAAAGTGCTGGAGCAGGCGCGCCGTGCCCGCCTCGGCCCGCTGGATCTGCTCCCAGGAGTCCTTGTGGCGGGGGTCCAGAAGGGCGCTGCCGGCTCGGAGGAGGTTCTGGGGGGAGGGGAGACACGGCCAGGTGAGTGGTGCCCGGCCCCGTGCCCTTGTCTGCTCTGCTGGGGTTATCCCCCTACTCCGAGGTCCAGGAGGCCTGTGAGCGAGCAACACCCGCCCAGCCCGCCAGCCCTGATCCTGGGGAGGCGCCGTGCCCCCACTTCTCTGCCCCCCCGGGTCCCCCAGTCCCCCCAGCCCCCACTTCTCAGCCCCGCCGTCCCTCACCTCATGGAACTCCGCGTCTCTGGTGGCCGCCAGGTCGAAGCCCTGCTGCCGGCTCTCGTACTGCAGCACGTGGAGCATCGTGTGGTACGCGGTGCGCACGTCGTTCCCGTACAGGACACCGGCGGACCTGGTCACGTTCTCCAGCACATGCATCAGCCGGATCGACTTGTCCCCGTCCATCCTGGTCTCGTTGCGACGGAGCTTCTCGTTCTGAAACACAAGAGGAAAGCTCAGCTTCCCAGAGCCGGCGCTGCCCATCTACAATCCTGGCTGTGAACATGAGCACATAAAAGGTGCCCCCAGGGGGTCCCGGGGGCTCTCCCACTAGGTTCCAGTCAGTTCCTCCATCCCATGTATGGAGCGCCTGCTTCGGACCAAATACGGGTCGGGCACAGAGCCCTCCCCTTGGTAATCCTTCCTTCCCCAGAGTGGGCCCTGGCAGCACGGAGGGCACTCACCACCTGTGGAGGAGGTGGGGGCCCTGCCAGGGCTCAGCCTCCAGAACTGACAGGGACGCAGCTCATCCCACTCCACAGACATTGCCCAAACCATGCAGGAGCCCTGAGTAAACCCCAGCTGACTGTGGGGCCCTTCACAGATGTGGGGAACCAAGGGCATCGATGCCCACCCCGCACTGGCATCAGTGCCCACCCCGCACTGGCATCGGTGCCCACCCCACACTGGCACTCCCCTTGGATGCCACCGCATGGCCTTGTCAGAGCACGACCTCCCCCAAGCTCGCCCAGCCATGGGGACCCCGGGAGCCGAGCCGCTGGCAGGAAGGGCCCGCGGGGAGAAGTCCCAGCGTCCACAGCTGGAGGGGGGATGGCATCTGCCCTTCACCAGCCTGGCTCAGAGGGCCCCCCAAGGGTGTTGTTGTCCCTCCCCAATGAGAGGGAAGGAAGCTGGTCTCGTACCATGGTCCTCAGGCCCAGGAAGGAGGACGTGGTGCAGTTGAAGAGCTCCGGGGGGAGCCAGCCCTTCTCACTGCTGCAGTGGCGGATGGCGTTCCCTGGGGACCGAGGCAGAGCAGCGGGTGAGAGCCCCGCGACCGACCCAGCGTGCCTGGCACAGGCTCAGCCGGGACGGAGGACGCACCAGAAACACGCCGGAGATGAGGCAGAATAAAGACCCTCACCCCTGGGGGACCAGGGCATGGCCCACAGGGCAGTCTTAGAGAGAGCTGGGGGAGCATCCTGGGCAAGGGGACGGCCTGAGCAAAAGCATGGGTGGGAAATGGAAGAGCAAGTGCTGTGTGGCCCGAGGGGTCACCAGGCAGATGGAGGTATTTGGGGGGATGGGCAGGGCCCATGGAGCTTGGGGCCACAGTCTGCCGCTGGCCCATCCCCAGGGCTCTCTAGGACTCGGGCCCCTTGCTCGCAGAACAGCCCTGGGAGATGCAGGCCCAAAGGACCCCCACTAAGCCCTCGGCGTCTCCCTGACCCAGGATTCCCCAGGGACCGCCCCTGCCCCGCCTCATGAGTGGGGGCACAACCCCCAGCCCCCCTCATTAGCCCCCTCATGTGTGGGGGTGCAGTTCCCCGCCCGCCGGCTGCCTTGCTCCGTTGCCACACTAACCACACAGGCTGGGACCAGTCCACGTTCATGCTTACCCACGGATCCCTTAGGGCAGGGCACGGCCGCCGGCTGCCCAAACTTGGTCTGCGGCCACCAGATGCCAGCCTCAAACGCCCGGGGACAGCCGCTGTAGATCACTGCAGCCACCAGAAAAAACGAGAGGCTGGACGTTAGGGAGAAGCGTTGCTCCGGGGCCAGGCGAGGGCTCCGAGAACCGCCTCAGAGTGGGCCTGGGCATCCCCATCGCCAGAGAGGGAGACGGGGTGGATGGCCCTCACGGCCTCCAGCTCAGGCCTCGCTGCCCAAGGCCGGGTCCCTGCCACACTGGACCTCGGTGGCTGCACCGGGGGGGCCGTTTTCTAAACCTCCCGCCCCCAGGGCCCAACGTGTCCCCCAGGCAGAGGGAGCGAGGAAGGGGAGGGAGAGGGGGAAGGAGGCTGGATGGGGAGGCAGGAGACCTTCGGCACATCCCTTCCTCCCCCCGGCCTCAGTTTCCCCCTCTGTGTAACAAGGACAGCTGCCTAAACGTCTAAGATCTGAGAGTCGGTAAGCTGATGATGCTGATGAAGCAAACCCTAAGCTGGGTTAGTGGGGGGCGCAGCTCGGCTGGCCGATCTCGGGGCCCCCTCCGGCTGCAGCCAGCTGCCCTGCCAGAGCCCCCGGGGGGCGGCACCCACCTTCACAGCCCTGGGTGGTCACTTCGGCAAAGGGGTTGTCGCAGCGGTTACACTGGCGCCCGATCACCCCCGATTTGCAGGCGCATTGGCCCGTCTCCATGTCACAGGTGCGCGTGTGGGAGCCGTAGGGGAAGCAGTCGCACGGGTAGCACGCCTCCTGGTGCTGGGGCTTGTAGTAGTTCTCCTGGAGGAGTGGTGCGGGGGGGGTAAACACACGGACCCCCACCACAACAACACCGGGGGGGGATAGGGGCAATATATATATATATATATATAGTATAGTTCAACTCAGCCAACATTTGTTGAGCCCCTACTGTGTGCAGAAATGCTCTTCTCAGGACAAGCCCACAGCCAGGTTCAGTCCCCCAGGAGCTCCCAGTCTTCTTGGGAAATATGTTTAAACAACACTGAGACTTTGTATCTTCCCTGCCTCTGTCTCCTGCTCTGCAGCTTTCCCGCCCAGGCCGGGCCCTCCTGTCCTCAGAAGCTGTCAGTGGCTCCTCGGGCTTCCTGACCCAAGCCACAGCTCCCATCCCCGACGTCCGGGGCCTCCCCCTCTAGCCGCAGCTGCCTGGCCTGGCCTTGGCTCGGACGCAGCTTCTCTTCCTGCTGCCGGGGGCTGGGGGGGGGGAGCGGTGCAACCTCTGGGGCGCAGCCGGCTGCGGGAGCCACCACTTACCTTGCACTGGCACTCTCCGTTGGTCTTGTTGCAGTCGGGGTCAAAGCCTTTACTGACCTCACAGTGACAGGGGCCACACACGGGGTTTCCCCACCAGCCCTTGGGACACGGGAGGTGGATTCTGTTTGGAGGCAAAGGGCGTGGACTGAGGCTCTGGCCGGCAGAGGCCCCCAGCAACCCTCTGCCCAGCTAGCAGGAGCCGGGGCGCCTCCTCAACGGAGAATGGCACGGAACCAGGAGGTATGGATGTTACCGGGCAGCCCAGGTCATTACCCAAGGCCAGTCGGGCTCCTGGATGAAAAGGAGGGACTGCCAGGGGACCTTCCTTATCTCAGGCCCCCCCCAGCCTGACCTTCCCTGTTCTAAGTTCCTTCCCCGTTCTGGGACCAGTTTCCTGCTGGGTCAAGCAGGAAGCCCATCTGGCTGCAGCCCCGCTCCCCGGCAGTTAAGAAGCGCCCTCACTTGTTTTCACAGTACTGTCCGTAGTAGCTCTGCCCACATTCGCACGCGTAGCCCTGGGCGGAGCTGGGTTTTCGGACACAAGTAGAAACGTGCTCGCAGGGGTTCAGGTTGCACACGTCCACGCAGTCTCTCCCAAAGTACCCTAGGAGAGCGGGAAGGGAATGCATCAGCCTCCGACCGATGCAGGGCCCGGCACCCGAGAAGGAAACCTTGGAGACCCCCTGCGCTCTTCCTCAGGGCCGTGGCGGCCCCCAAGTATTGTGGGGGGCTCTGGAAGGGCAGGGGACACACTTACACTCATACCTCATACCCACACATAGGTGCCCTTACACACACAGCACACTCACATCCCTGCATATACACTCACTCACACACTCACCTGTCCACATTCAGACTCGTCCCCTGCACTCACGCCCTCACCTGCTCACAGACCCACAATGCACACACCTGCACGCTGCTTTCACACACACAGACCCCCACGCTCTCCCACCTGGTGCCCCGGGACTGGGCCCTTGGGGAGGGAGCAGGATACGGGCTGCCGAGGGAGGCCCCGGTGCGGTCCTGCTCTCCTCCCGGGCCCGCCGCTCTCACCTGGGTCACAGGTGCACGAGTAGCTGTCCCAGTCGTCGGTGCAGTGGCTGTGCTCGGGGCACGGGCTGGAGGCGCACGGATTGTCCAGGGCACACCCGTCCTTCACCCTGACCTTAAGGGCCTCCTTCATGTTCAGGGTCACGATATTGGTCGATGTCTCCCCCATCCTCACCCCCTGTGGTGAGAAGACCCGGCTCAGTTGCACGACGGGGGGGCTGGCCTGCCCCGAAGCCTGGGATCACAGGTCCGGGGATGGGACAGGCTGGGCTGCCCGGGAGGCCCTGAGCCGAGGCTCGGAGAGGTCTGTGCCTCAGGAGGCCTCAGCCGGGGCCTCAGAGGTCTTGGATGGAGCCAACGCTAAAGGCAGACGGAGAGCTAGGATGGCCTGGACATGGGACCAGAAGGACTCGGCTCGAGGTGCAACGCTCCCCCATATGAGAGATGGAGGTCAGTCCTTGGTGCCTTCCCTGCTCTGGACTTCAGTTTTTTCCTCTGTAAAATGGGCCTTTCCTGTCCCCAGGGAACTTGCAAGGAAAAGTCCTTGGCACAACTGAGGGAGGGATTTGGGTTTTGGGTGAAGGAAGGGCTCAGATCAGAGACCACCACAAAGGGACCAAAGTGCCGGGGGTCCCCACGGCTGCTCAGGAGAGCTGGGGTTCAGCCAAGTTACTGAGGGTACCAGGCAGACACCCCTTATTTTAGCACAGGTCAGGAAGCTCTCCCCTGTGCAGATATCGGCTCCTGGGCCCGAAGCCAGCCAGTGTGGGGCAGAGACAGGGCTCCCTAAAGCTAAGGCCACCGGGCCCCCCACATCTTCCACCATTTACCAGTCATTCTGGCTCTGGGGGAAATGACGGCTTTGAAGGACTGAAGAGAGTATGGGAAGACTTCTGTGAACTGACGCAGAGTGAAAGCAGCGAGCACCCCCGAACAATATAAGGCCGGGATCGGGCTAGGGGAGGCCGGGGGAGGCCGGGATCGGGCCGGGGGAGGCTAGACCTCCCTCCTTCCCAGCAGAGGTGCGGGAACACCGGCTAACTGTCAGTTTGGGCAAATCCTTTACTTATTAGGTCATTTATCTCTTTTCTGCTTTGTTTTTTACTCTTTGTTTCTGAGAGGAATGAAATCTTAATAATAATAATAATAATAATAATAATAATAACAACATATAACATAGCAGGTAAATGCTAGCTGGCATCTACCTAAGGCTGACAAAGCGCGTGACATGGGGTCTCGTGGGAGCCGGAGGGACGGGGGGCTACAGGCTGCGTGGGTGGGCACGGAGCTGGCTGGCACCGGGCACACGTACCTGCATGCAGCCGGAGAAGCCTTGCCGAACCGTGACCTGGTCTTCCGAGAGGCCGCCCACCAGCAGGCTCCTCATCTTTAAGCCGGGGAGCTGGTTGCCTATTTGCACCGTGTTCTGTCGGGAAGGAACCCCCGGTGGGGTTGGAGTCAGAGGCGCCTCGAGGGGAGCCTCCCTCTGCTACACTGAGGCCCCAAGAACTCCTGCTTAGAGCCTCGGCTCCAGGGACACCGGAAACTCGGCCCGCAGGGGCCCGGAGGCTCTGGGACCCGGCCCCGGCCCCACAGAAGGCACCTGATCCAGCCCGTAGTCCAGGGTCATCACGGCCAGGTACTTGATGTCCTTGCCATCCTTGGCGCTCCTCAGCTCGATGAGCAGGTGGTGCCATCTGCCGTCGCTCACCCGGGACCTGCCCAGCCTCATGGAGGCCACCTCCGAGGGGCCGTGGAACACGGCGAAGTCGACGTGGCTGTTCAGGATCTGTTGGGGAGGCAGCGGGAGGCTCGCTCCTGGCCGTGGGAAGGACGCTCCAGGGCCCCTCTCCTGCGGCCCAGCCCCACGCTCGTGGCTCAGAGGCGCTAGCTCTGCCTGTCCTGCCCGTGGGACCGTGCGCAAGCCACCCCCTCCTCCGAGCCTCAGTTTCCCTGACTGCAAAGTGGGGATGAGGTTATTTGTGCTTCTGACCTCACAGAACAGCTGGGACCAAGGTGGGAAGGTGGCCCTTCCCGGGCGCAGGTGCCATCCTTGGCAGGGCTACCAGAAGCACAATGGGGAGTGTTCTGGCTCATCAGACCTGGAGCACTCGGGCTTACAGAGGGCTTTGTCCCCAGGCCCGGGGGAAAGGGGGCTGGGGGCTGCAGCGGGCCCGGATGGAGGGGGCCTCCCCCACTGGGAGGCCGGCCAGAACTTCACCCAAAGCCAAGCCCGCTGTGCCCATGACCTGTCTCTTCCCCCCCTCTCCCCCCCAAGGCAGGACCCACGGCCTCAGAGGGAGGATGCAAAGACAAGTCACATGATGCAGGGAGGCCACTCAGTGAGAGGCTCTCACTCTCTGACAGTCAGTGCGCCTAAGTCAGAGCTGGGCAGGGGGCTGGGCCTGGGAGCCGGGCCTGGGAGCTGGGCCTGAGAATCTGGCCTAAGAGCTGGGCTTGGGGGCCAGGCTGGGAGCTGGGAGCTGGGCCTGGGGGCCAGGCTGGGAGCTGGGCCTGGGGGCCGGGAGCTGGGCCTGAGAATCTGGCCTAAGAGCTGGGCTTGGGCCAGGCTGGGAGCTGGGAGCTGGGCCTGGGGGCCAGGCTGGGAGCTGGGCCTGGGGGCCGGGAGCTGGGCCTGAGAATCTGGCCTAAGAGCTGGGCTTGGGGGCCAGGCTGGGAGCTGGGAGCTGGGCCTGGGGGCCAGGCTGGGAGCTGGGCCTGGGGGCCGGGAGCTGGGCCTGAGAATCTGGCCTAAGAGCTGGGCTTGGGGGCCAGGCTGGGAGCTGGGAGCTGGGCCTGGGGGCCAGGCTGGGAGCTGGGCCTGGGGGCCGGGAGCTGGGCCTGAGAATCTGGCCTAAGAGCTTGGGCCTGGGGGCCAGGCTGGGAGCTGGGAGCCGGGCCTGGGGGCCAGGCTGGGAGCTGGGCCGGGGGCCGGGAGCTGGGCCTGAGAATCTGGCCTAAGAGCTGGGCTTGGGGGCTGGGGGCTGGGCCTGGGGGCCAGGCTGGGAGCTGGGAGCCGGGCCTGGGGGCCAGGCTGGGAGCTGGGCCTGGGGGCCGGGAGCTGGGCCTGAGAATCTGGCCTAAGAGCTGGGCTTGGGGGCTGGGGGCTGGGCCTGGGGGCCAGGCTGGGAGCTGGGAGCCGGGCCTGGGGGCCAGGCCTTCCTGGCTCCGAGGCTCCAGGGCTTGGGACATCCTAACCCCCCTGTTTTGTGCATTCCGCTTTTGGGCGAGGGAGGCCGGGGCAGCCGGCTGCGGGCCTGGCCCTCATTTAATTGTCCGGCGCCTGTCTTTTTGACCCGCGTCTGTTTTCCTCCCCGGCTGAGGGTGGAGGCGACTTCCGCCTGCGCTCAGGCTGTTCAGGAAATGGGAGCGCTTCTCCAGCGGGCAGGAATGGGCCCGCTTTTCCACAAGCCCGGACGGCCCCCTCCCCGAGCCCGGGATGGCCCCCCCTCTCTTTTTGGCATCAGGCGCCCGCCGCTGCTCCCTGCTCCAGCTCATTCTCTCCCTGGGACGGGGGACGGCTCCCCTACAGCCCGGGGGCCCCGTGGCTCCCAGCAGCCCCCAGCGAGCCTTTGGCCGCGGGACAGGGGGGCCCAGGGCCTGAGTGGGGACCGATGGCCCCGAGGCTCGCTCCCGGCTGCCACGGGGGCTCCGGCAGTGCCCCTCTTACCTGGAGGCTGATTTTCGATGACGGCCCCGCGCTGGCCTCCAGGAGCGTCCCGCTCCCTTTGCGGGTCCGGAACATGAGGCCCAAGTACCAGGGCACCGAGATGGTGATGTCCAGGTCCCCCCAGAACACGAGGCTCTCGCCACTGAAGCGCTGGGGGTGGGGCATGGCTGCGAACGGGGCAGAGACAAGGGGGTCACCCAGGGGCACAGGGTTGGGGGGGACGGGAAGGCCGCACCCAGAAGGTGCCGGCCACCTCAGGCCCAGAGAGGGCTGGAGCCCGGCCGAGTCACACAGCTAAAAAACCAGGAACGGGACCAGGGCCTGGAGGTGAAGAGATGGCCGCCTGCCCTCAGGGTGCCGACAGCCCACAGGGGAGGGAGCCCGCAGCAGGGACACCCATTATCAGCGGCTCTAAGACACACTGGGAGGGGCTAGTCGTGCCCTGCACTCTCCTCCTCCTCCTCACTGTTTGGAAAGGGACCCCGGCACAGGAAGGAGCCCCCAGGGTACAGGCCAGGGGTCAGGGAGGTGAGGGCAGGAGACCCAGAGCCTGTTACATGACTGGCACGGTGGGGGAAATCAAGGGTCCCGGCCCGGCCTCAGCGCAGCGGGGAGAGCGGAGGGGAAAATGGGTGAGTGTGGGCAGAGCCTGGGGGGGCAGCCTCGGACACTTGCCGGCCTTCTGAGAAACAGAGGCAATAGCATCCCATCTCGTGGGGCTGCGGCAGGCGGGGGTTCCCTCAGGCACCCAGAGCCCGGGTCCCCAGCAGCTTCCCCTGCCCCGCGCTGCCCTTGTCTGACACCAGCAGAGGCAGCCGGTACCGGCTGCTGGGGGACACGCTGACACTCCCCACCGGGACCCCCCCACCAGGGACCCCTCACCGGAGCACCTCTGCCCACACGAGCTCCCCAGGGCACGGTGGGGGGGTGTCTCGTCGGGAGTGAAGTTTACTCTGTTGTCCTTTTCAAAGCTGCCCGTGATGACCAAGGCCTTGGGGCCAAGCCAGAGGAGCAGGGGGCAGACTCCGGAAGGCGGGGCCCACTCATCTGGCCCCAATACAGGGCGTGACCCCGGCGGGCTGGGTCTCATTCACCTCCTCTCTCAGACGCAGGGATTGGACTGAATGAGGGCCTCGGTCCAGGGCACCCGGGACATCCCCTGTGCTCCTGTTCTAAGCCCCCCCAGCCCTGACATCCTCAGAACCCCCCCGGCCCGGGCCCGGCCCTTACCCTGCTCACAGTTCTTGCCCCCGTACCGCAGCGGGCAGTCGCAGATGTACGTGTTCCACTTGTTCACACACGTGCCCCCGTTCTGACACCAGATCCTCTGACAGTGGTTCTCCTGCGCGGCGCAGCCTGCCAAGGACGGCACAGCCTCCCCTCAGCGCCGCGAGGACGCCCCCTCCGCCCTCCCCGTGTTCTCGTGCTTGGTGACCCCGGGAGCAGAAGGGGCCCCGGCGGCTGCGGCTCTGAGCTCGGTCTCCAGGGGCACCTTCCCAGGTCCTGGCACATCTTGGACCTGAGACCGGAGAGCCGGGCCTGGCAGAGCCACACCTGGGGCGCTCCAGGAGCATGGGTGGCGGCTTCCCTGCCCGGCCCCGGGCCTTTGGGTTCCCCGGGAGTGGGGGGGGGCAGTGCAGAGCAGGGGGTGGGGGGGCTGCACCTCGGAGCCAGGAGGTCCTGGGCGTGGGCCCTGCCTCTGCCCCTCCTGCCTGGGTGCCCGGCACATCGCTCCCTTCGAGGGGACGGCCCTCCCGCTGACCAGCTGACCTGCACGGGCTGAGGAGCTTCACCCTCGCCACGGGTGACATCCCATGAAAAATCCTCTCAGGTGATTAATAATCACCTTTCCTTGGCACTTTGTGATTTAAGAAGTGCTTCCCTTGCTATATGCAGGCAAGTAGTAAGGAGCCCGTCTTACAGATGAGTAGATGGAGGCTCAGCCACGGCCAGTGAGGTACACAGTCACATGACGAGGAAACCTCAGGGCTGACAAATACCCAGCTCTTTATACTCCAACTCCAGGCCTCAGGGGCCACCGAGTCCTGCCTTCATCTTACAGATGGGGAAACTGAGGCATGGTGAGCCGTGGGATTTGGCCGTGCTGGCCCAGCTCATTCAGAGAAGACTGCCACGCTGGAGGGCAGCTGCCCCGGTGCACCCTGGCTGTAGCCGCATGCCCATTTTTAGCTGGGCCTCCTGCGCCCTGGAACCCCCTCCGCCAACCCTGAGACCGCACGTACCTGCTCTGGTGCCATTGTTGGCAATGAAGCTCTCCATGTCGATGGCCTGGTTGTCGATGGAGAGGTTCCTCATACAGCCGATGAACTGCCTGTTGTGCACCGGGAAGTCCTCGGGCAGGTTGGGGACGCCCCCGAGGAGGAGGGGGCCCGTCAGGTCCAAGGACCTAAACGAAAGCGAGCCTTTGCACAACCCTCCCCCTGACACTTTCCATGGCTCCCCATTTTCTGTAGGAGAAGATGGGCCCGTAAGACACCCCTAATTTGGCTCTCTCTTTCCAGGGCTGTTTCCTTTGTCATGTGACCTGTGTTCCAAACTGCCCTGTCTCTTCTTCCACAGCTCATCATCACCTCCAGGCTGTCGCTCCTGAAACCTCATTTTCCCTTGTCTCTGTCTCCTCGGCACCCCCCAGGCGCAATAGTGTCAGCCGGCCCTGGGGCAGCCTCCTTCCCGAATCTGGGCGTCCCCGGCCGGTGGGGTGCACGACGAGCCCCTCGAGGGCGGGCACTGCTGCACTTTCTATCTCTGGGTCTCGGGAGTTGTTTGGCACAGGCCGGGTCTCGGATGAGCTGAGCCAGTGTTTAATTGCACTCTGATTTGTAACCCGCGGACTCGTGCCCTCCCTGGGCTTTGAGTGCCGTGGGCTTCAGAGGTAGAGGTGGGACGGACCCCCAGGCACTTTATTTTAGGGTCCAGCAGAGGGCCATGAGCCCTAAGCCCCCGGGGTGCTGAAAACTGGCCTGCTCTGCCGGGTCCTGCCTTCACAGCCCCGCTCCATGGCCCCCAAACTGCCCAGTTGGAGTCTCGGTCTAGGTCCCCCAGGGGCTCGGGCACTGGAGGGGCAGCAGCCGAGGCAGGAGGAAGCCCTGGCCTACGGAGGTGGGTGGGCGCCGTCTGCCAGGTGCCCCTGCCCACCAGGAGGCTCCCATGGAGGGAGGTCAGGACCGCCGCGGCCTGAGCGCTCCGGCCAGTGGGGAGGAAGCCCCTCGGCCAGTCCTGGCTGCTCTGGACTTCAGTAGCAGAGGGGACACGGAGTCCGGTCTCCTCATCTTCCAGAGGGGGAAACTGAGGCCCAGAGTGTCCAGGACGTGCCAAGGTCTCCGGGACCTCCAGATGCAGCCTCCATGCCCCTCCTTCCTTCGGAAATGTGAGCGGTCGGGACGGCTAAGGATGCTGGGCTGGACGCTATTCTAACTCTGGCGGTTACTGATGCTCCTAACAGCGAGGGCCGAGAATAATGGGCTGTTCCAGGGCAGGAGAAATCGTGGCAGGCCCAGGAGTCCCAGCGCCCCTTGCCAACATCCCCATCCAGCCCCCCCAGCACAGGGGCCCGGGGGAGACTTACTTCTTGGACCCGGTCTGGGTGCCCTGGGCGGCGCAGCTGTAGTTGGCCAGGAGGCCGCTGAAGCGCACGGCCACGGCCGTGTCACACTCGTCCACGGCCACCACGGCCACCTTCTCCCCCGAGGGTCCGTGCGGGATTCCCAGCCGGCCGATGTGGGGCTGCGGGGAGAGCCGGGCCAGAGGCCCCAGAGACGTAAATAAGGGGCGGGCAGTGAGCATCGCAGAAAGGCGGGGGCGAGGACCGGGAAGTGGGGGCCACAGCGAGAAGTGGCGCGGGGGGCGTTACTGCTCTAGAGGAAACCATGACTGCAGAGGCAACGGTCGGGCTCTTTCCAGCAGGAGGTGACTCGGGCAGTTCCCGGAGGCTCGGGATGGAGAGGCCCGACGGCAGCCAGAGGGACTATGGGCGCCAAGGGCGGATCACAGCACGGTGCGTTCGCCTTTTTTGGTGTTTGCTTGTTTTTCCTCTCTCGTGGTTCTTCTTCCTTTTCCTTTTGATCTGAATTTTCTCGTGCAACATGATAATTGTGGAAATATGCATGGAAGAATTGCACACGTTTAACCTATATTGGACTGCTTGTTGTTCGGGGCACGGGAAGGAGGGAGGAAATTCTGGAACACAAGACTGCATGAGGGAATGCTGAAAACGGCATATATTTTGGAAATTAAAAGCTATTATTAAAAAAAAAAAGGGAAAGAGTCAGGAGGGGCCTGAAAACAGGGAATGGCAGAACTGGGAGGAGGCTTAGGACAGGGGATGCCAGGGCTGGGAAGGAGCTTAGGACAAGGGATGTCAGGGCTGGGAAGGGGCTTAAGACAGGGGATGTCAGGGCTGAGAAGGAGCCTAGAATAGAGATCCATGGAAGGTCTGAGGAGAGGTAAAAGGGTCTGGAAGAGCTGTTGCAGAGAGAAAGCGAGCGAGTGGTGCAGAGAGGTGCAGAAGGATTGCCGAGCCCAGTGTGGGCCCCACTGAGATCACTCAACGTTAGTTCAGAGGAAAGCTGATAAGTCTGGCTGAGGACGGTGGGTGGCAATGGCCCCTGTTTCTTTTTTTTAAATCATCCTTTTATTTTTTTTTATTAAAGCTTTTTATTTCCCAAACATATGCAGGGATGACCTTCCACATTAAGCCTGGCAACATCTCTGCTCCAGTTTTGCCCCCGCCCTTCCCTTCCCTCACCCTGTCCCCTAGATGGCAAGTAGTCCAATACATGTTAAACGAGGTAGAAACATGTGATATATCCAACATGTGCCTGCTGTTTAGACAATTATTTTGCTGCACGGGAGACTGGCCCCCATTTCTAAAGCACCTCCAGGATTTTTCCCCTGTGAGGCAGATGGGAATATCCCCATTTAACAAAGGGGGAAACTGAGGCCCAGGGAGAGGATGCTACTTGTTAGAAATCACACAGTGAATCACTGTCAGGGGCAGTTTGACCCCAAGGTCCTGCTGCCTCCCAGTTTCTTCCAGTGGCTTCGCAGCTTCTGTGCCAGCTGAGCCTCAGGCGGCCCCCAGCCCCTCACACGTCCTCCTTTGCGGAGTAACCTGGCTGACCCCGGCAGCCCTACGGCCGCTTCTGCTTCTGGGTGTCAGAAGCTGGGGTTTGAGAAGGTAGAAATTCTGTAAGGAGGAAGGTGGAGCACCTGCTCCCTGTCCCTCATCACCTCTGCCTCAGTTTCCCCACACTTACAACCCCCACCCCTCCACCCCTGTGGCTCTGGCAGGTTCCATAACAGACAAAGCTTCACCACTTGATTCTCATAGCCTCGAGCCTCAGGCCGCTCTGGCAAGCGGGAACCCCATTTTCTCAATGGCAAAGCAAGGGCCAAGGAAGTGAATCTGCTCACCGGCAGGAGCCTGGCCCACAGCAGTGCCCACCATCAATGCTTGCGGGCATCTGCCCGAGGCCCCAGGCTGGCAAGGATGGAAGGTGGCAGTGGGACCAAAGGTGGGGCCATTCTGCCCTGCCGGGCCTGGCTGCAGCCCACAGGCTGCCCCCGGCCCCTCGCCCCTCCCGCCCCGTTTCTGAGGCGGTGCCCCCTGAGCGCTAGGTGTGCCCAGCAGGAGTGCAGGCGGTGCCCCCCGAGCACTAGCTGTGCCCGTCGTGAGCAGAGGCGGCTCCAGGCTCCCCAAGCCCACCATTAGCCAGCAGACACCTTGTAATTTACATTTCTGGGGATGGATACTAGACAGGGAGAGGAACGGCCTCAGGAGCATTTAAGTTCAGCAAAGCTTTCATGAAGCTAAGCCCCTGTTTACCAAATTACAGTGGTGGCGGACCACTGCTCAGCCGCAGCCGCAGCAGGGTGGGTGGCTGGGCGGCCGGATGAGGCGCCAGGAGCGGGGCGGCGGCGGATGGGGAGCGGCCCCGGGCCGGGGGTGAGCCTGGGCCCTGGGGAGCTGGGGGAGCCCGTGGCCCGGGGAGCCTGGGGAGCCTGGCTGCCGGGTCCGCCTGCTCGTGTCTGTGCGCCTTGGGCCCGCCCAGCATCTCCCCAGCTAGAACAGAAGCCCCTTGAGGGCGAGCACTCTGTCCTTGGGGCCCCAGATCTGGTAGGTGCCTAATACATGCCATTGCTCTTGCTGAGAAGGCTCTAGACATCCTCGACTGCCCACCTGTCTCACAGAAGAGTGAACAGAGAACCAGAGAGGGTAGGGTCACACAGCCGGAAAAAGGAAATCCATCCCAAAGCATTAGTTATGAGGGGGCTTTCTTTTCCTCATTGCCCTGTGGGAATCTCCTGTCCGGCGATGGGATCTTTCTTGGTCGAAGGGAATGGATATTTGGGTCACCTTCTTCACATAATTCCAAGCTGCCTTTCCCAAATGATGGGACCAGCTGGCGGCTCCGCCAACGCCATACCAGCCTGCCTGTCTCTCCAGCACCAACTTCCCATCACTTGTGATTTTTGCCAGGCAGCGGCTAAGTGGCTGGACCCCAGTTATTGTAATTTACTCTTCTATTAGTGAGTTGGAACAAACTACTTTCACCTGTGAGCAGCAGTTCCTGTAAAGTTCTTGCTTTTTTTGAGCTCCAATAGAACTTCTTGTTCCGTTCTGCCCAGTATCACGGCAAGACAAACAGGGGGGAGGGGCACCCCACGGGAATCACTTCACAGAAGGCATCTTCCCCTCTCTGGGTCGTCGGGGCCCACAGAGATCTGCACCCCTGGGAGCAAAGCCTCGGGGAAGGGAGTGACGGGCCCAGAGTCACACGGCAGATGGGCTTTGCACCGAATGGAAAAGTCAAAAAGCCTGCTGCAGGCGCCAGGAGGATACTGGGCAATTCCCACCGTCCCAGGCTGGACCCAAGCCGACCTTGGCCTCCTGAAGCAGCCCTCCCTTCCCCTCTGCAGGAAAGACTTAGACCCTGCCCCTACTTCATGGCCAGTAAGAGAAAACCTAAATGAGAAGGGAGGCTCTGAGGCTCTCCCCACACGGCTGGGCCTTCCCAGGGGCCTCTTAGAGAGAAGTGGAGACCAGAAAAGGGTCCACTTCTCTTTGGCGGGCCTGCCTTGGGCCTTGTCACCCGCCAGTCCGCTTTTGTGGGGCCCGGTCAGCGGGCTGTGAGTTGTGTGTGTATATATATATATATATATATATATATATATATATATATATATATATATATATATATATATATATATACACACATCTCTTTTCTGGAACAGGCCAGACGGGGGCAGGGGGCACTAAGGCCAGCAGGAGGGGACTGGCATTTCGGTCTCACCAGGCAGCCGGCCAGGCTCGTCGGGAGGCACTGGGGTGCTTCAGGCCCGGCCCTGCTGCTCCACTCTTTGTTTCAGGGAAGCTCAGTGAGGGACAAGTCGACTGGGTGTGTCTGGAAACAGCTTGGATGTGTAGACATCGATAAATGGTGGAAAACATGTTTTTAAAAACAGTCCCCTCCTGGTCCGCTGCTGGCCAGAGAGGGAGGGGGACCCCTCCTCTCCTCCCCGCCCCCCAAGGCTGATGGACCCACTTCCTGGCTGAGAGACCCACCCTGGAGAGGACGGGACGGGGCTTTCCTGAGCCAGAGTGCACCGGAGCAGAAAGGCATTTTCTACTTAATGCAGGCTTGGATTTCCAACAGCTTCTCCGCCTCCTCGGGGACAATGGCCCCAGGAAAGGCTGCCGGGATAAGGTTGCACAATTGGAAGGAGAGGTGGCCGCTGCTGTGTATTTCAGGCCATGAGAAGGTAAAGCCTCTGTAGACAAGGGGGCCAGCGCTACCGAGGCAGAAAATCCGCCACCCTTTGGAAGGAGAGCCTTCCCCCTTCCTCCACAAGGCACCTCGAGGCTGCTAAGGAGGCAGGAGCCTCAGGGAAGATCCAAAACCGGGGCCAGGGGGAAGAGTTCTGGAGTGGTAGATGGGATCTGCATTCGAGTCCTGCCGATTTGTAGAGCAGGCCCTGATTCGAATCCTGCTTCTGCCCATCATTCCCTTCTAGGACCTTTGAGTCCTCATTGTAAATGAAGGAGTTAGACTGGTCACCTCCAGCAAATACCCACAGTGTGTCCAGCGCGGGGATTAAAGAAAGACAGAAAACAGGACTTCTGGTACTGAGACAGTGGAGAGAGGAAGGAAGCCTCTGAAGCCCCCCCAAAATTTCTCCCCAAATAACTCTGCAGGCCCCCTGCTGTGAGTTGCAGGATCCCATTCTCCTGTAGGACAGAACTGTCCTGGTGCAGTGTCAGCTGCGTCCCTCCTCTAGACCAATTCTGAGGCAGTTTCTAGTTGTTTGGGGAGGGGGGAGAAGTCTGTCTTACCGGGAGAGGGAGATCCAAGAGCAGTAATAGCAGCAGCAGCAGCAGCAGCTGCTGCACAGCAAAGGGCCTGCAGCAAGGCTCCCAGCCCAGGACAATCAACTGCCAAGGGCCACTCTCCAGCAAGCCAACAGCCCCCTCGGCAAGTGGACCATCCCTGCAGCTCAGCAGGGCTGCACCTCAGCAACAAGCCACCTGAGAGGCCTGGATCCCACTGCTGACCGGTAGTGAAGCCCACAACTGGAGACCTAGCCCCTGAGACCCCGTTTCAGGGGGACACTAATGGATATCTGTCCGTTATCACGTCTATTCATCAATATTGTGCTGGGAATGTTAGCATTGGCAATAATTTCTTTAATTAGAGTAGGCAACTAGGAGATAAAGCTCTCATTTTTTGCAGATGATATGACGGCGTACTCAGAGAATCGTCCAAAAATCTACCTGGAACAATTAGCAGCTTGAACAAAGTTGCAGGATATAAAATAAATCCACGTGAATCATCCCCATTTCTGTACCTTACTAAGGAAGCCCAGCAGCAAAAGATAGGGAAATTCCACTTAAAATAACTGGAGACAAAATAAAATATTTGGGTGTCCATCTGCCAAGACAAACTCAGGAACTATATATGAACACCATGACAAAACACTTTTCACACAAATAAGCCAGATCCGAGCCCCGTTTCCATAGCAACCCAACAGCAGGGCCCCACCTCTGAGACAGATCAGCAACAAGATCTGTTTTTCAGGGCCAGCCCCCAGACTCTGCTACCATAGCAACAAGGCTCCACCCCTGAATCTAGCTGGAAGCTAAGCCCACATCCAGAGGTGCTCAATGTGGGAATGTGCCCCCAGTAAAAACCAGAAGGGAAGCCCATTCTCCAGAGGAAGCAAGCAGGGGAAACCAGTAAGAAGACCCTGAACTCCAGCCCCAAAAGCTTGGGACAGGGCAGGCCCAGAGTGCATGTCGCATATAAAAACACCAAGTCACAAAAAAGGGCAGAAAAATGAGCAAAACAAACAAACAAAAAAGAACTTGACTATAGAAAGTTACTATGGTGACAGGATCAACTTAGGAGAGGCCAACAGTGTTAAAATGGCTACATGTGAAGCTGCAAAGATCCGAAGAAAAATGTAATTTGGTTTCAGGATCAAAAGGAATTCTTGGAAGAGCTTAAAAGCAATTTTTAAAAGGAGAAGAAAAGGTGGGAAAAGAAGTGTGAGTAATGCAAGAGAATCATGAAAGAAAGTCAAAAGCATGGGAAAAGATAGAAAATTTTACCAAATTAAAAAACTCCTTTAAAAATAGAATTGGCCAAACAGAAAAGTAAAAAAAGCTCACTGAATAATAATTCCTTAAAATTTAGAAATGAGCAAGTGCTAATGACTCTATGAGATATCAAGATAAGATGGAACAAAATAAAAAAAATAGAATAGAAGAAAATGTGAAATTTCTCATTGGAAAAGCAACTGTCCTAGAAAATAGATCCAGGAGAAATAATATAAGAATTTTTGGACTACCTGAAAACCATGATGAAAAATGAAAAAAAGAATTTAAAAGGCCTGGACAACATGTTTCAATAAATTATCAATAAAAAAAAACCCACACTGGCCTGATATATTAGCATCAGAGTGCAAAACAGAAATTGAAAGAATCCACCAACAACCACCTGAAAGAAATCCCCAAATGAAACCTCCCAGGAACATCATAGCCAAATTCCAGAGCTCACAGATCAAGGAGAAATCACTACAAGCAGCCAAAAAGAAACAATTCAGGGCAGCGAGGTGGTGCAGTGCATAGAACACCAGCCCTGAAGTCAGGAGGACCTGAGTTCAAATTTGATCTCAGACATTTAACACTTCTTAGCTGTGTGACTCAGGGCAAGTCACTTAATCCCAATTGCCTCAGCAAAAGAAAAAAAAGAAACAATCCAAATATCCCGGAGTCAGGATGACACAGAATTTGGCAGCTTCTACATATTCATCCAAAGTTCTTAGGCTTGTAACCAAGAATCACCTACCTAGCAAAATTAAATAAAATCCTTCAGGAGAAAAACTGGACATTTAACAAAATGGAAGACTTCTAAGCATTCCTAATTAAAAGAACAGAATTTTTGATCTCCAAACACAAGACTAAAGAGAAACATAAAAAGGTTTAAAAAAAAAAAAAGAAACATGAAAGAGAAAAGACAAGAAATTCAGTGAGGTTAAACTTTATAATTCTGTATGGCAAGATAATATTTGTAATAAGAACTTTATTACTATGAGAGCAATTAGAAGATATATAGACAGAGGGTGTGGATATAAGACTTTGATGACATGACACCCCCCAAAAAACAAAATTAAAACGTGAGGGGGAAAAAACCTGCAATGGAAGGAGGGGAATATTGAATGGAGAAAATATCCCACATAAAAGAGACATGAAAGAAATTTTATACTGGAAGGGAAAATGGGAGGGAATGGGAAGTTTAATTCTTACTCTCATCAAAATTGGCTCAAAGAGGGAATAACATATACACTCCGAATACAGAAATCTATCTTATTCTATAAAGTAAAAAGGGGTGGAAATAAAAGAAGGGGAGGGTAGACTAGGGAAGACACTGATGAAAAGTAAAATACCTGTGAAAGGGAAAGGGTGGGGATAAACAAGGGGAAAATAGTGTGTGGGAAATTCACACTTATCATAACTATAAATGTGAATGAGATGAGCTTAGATATAGAAGTGGATAAGCAGAATGGATTAAAAAACAGAATCCCACAATATGTTGCTTACAAGAAACACATCTGAGGCAGAGGAATACACACAGGGTAAAGGTAAGGGGCTGGAACAATGTATTATATATGCTTCACCTGAAGCAAAGAAAGAGAGGTAGCGATCGTGATCTCAGACAAAGGAAAAGCAAAAATAGATCTAATTTTAAAAGATAGGGAAGGAAACTGTCTTGCTTAAAAGCACCGTAGTCAATAAAATCATATTAATACTAAACATATATGCACCAAAGGCTACAGCATCTAAAATTTTGAAGGAGAAAGTGAATTAAAGAAGCAAATAGATAAAGTATACTAGTGGAGATCTTCAACGTTCTTTTCTCATAACTAGATAAATGTCACCAAAAAATGAACAAGAAAGAAATTGAGGTAAAAGCAAATTATAGCTCAATTTTCCTAATGAATATGGATGCAAAAAATTTAAATAAAATAGTAGCAAAGAGATTACAGCAATATATCACAAGGATTATATACTATGACCAGGTGTGATTCATAGCAGGAATGCAGGACTGGTTCCATATTAGGAAAACTATCAGTATAATTGACCATATCAAATCAACAGAAATCGTATAATGATCTCAATGGAGGCAGAAAAAAATCACTGACAAAATACAGCACCCACTCCAGTTTAAAAAAAAAAAAAAACTAGAAAACATAATAAAAAAAACCTATTCCAATTTAAAAAAAAACACTAGAAAACATAAGAATAAAAAAACCCATTCCAGTTAAAAAAAAAACAAACTAGAAAACATAATAAAAAAAACCTATTCCAATTTTAAAAAAACACTAGAAAACATAAGAATAAAAAAACCCATTCCAGTTAAAAAAAAAAAAAAAACACTAGAAAACATAAGAATACAAAAACCCATTCCAGTTAAAAAAAACAAAGTAGAAAACATAGGGGAAAAAATAGGAAAAAAATAAACTGTAAAATGATGTAATATTTCTCTAAAACCATCAGCAAACATTATCTGTAATGGGGATAAGCTAGAACCTTCCCAGTACCATCAGGGATGAAGCAAGGATACCGATGATTGCCTCTATTGTTTAATATTTCACTAGAAATATTAGCTATCGAAATAAAAGGTAAAAAATTAAATGAATTAGGGTAGACAAAGAGGAAACAAATTATCACTCTCTGCAGATATGTTATTCTTAGCAAATCCTAGAGAACTGACTAAAAATTAGTTGAAATTAATAACAATTTGAGCAAAATTGCAGGCTACAAAGTAAACTCCCATAAATCATCAGCATTTCTATAGATTCCCAACAAAGGTCCCACAGCAAGAGATAGAAAGAGAAATTCCCTTTAAAATAGCCGTAGGTAATATGTAATATTTGGGAGTCTGCCTGCCAAAACAAACACAGGAACCATATGCTATAAAACACAGGAACCACGGCTATAAAACAGTTTTTGCACAAATAAAGTCGGATCTAAACTAGAAAGTGTTAATTGCCCATGGTTGGGTTGAGCCTATATAATAAAAAAGGACGATTCTCCCTTGCCTGGTTAGCCCCTCCCCTCCACCCGCGGGGTCTGCACGAGCTGCCCGTGGCTCAGGGTTGCCATAGCGCCAGCACATCCCCCTGCCAGGTGACTGTCAGCAGCCCGGCCGGGATGGGGAAAGGAAATGAGATTAGGGTATCTTTCCGCTCCACTGATTGGGGAGGAGGGCAAACATGACTGTTTTCCTATTGCTGCAGACACAGGGACAGACAGACGGAGGGAGAGCCAGGCACCATCCATGGGGGGGATGAAACCCAAGCCAGCTCCTGGCCGGGGCAGGTGCGTCTGACCCATCCAAGAGCCCCATAACGCCCTCGGTCCGGAGCCAGGAGGAGAGAGCGCATCCGGGACACCGACCCCCGCCTCCGGCAGCGAGTCCAGCGTCTGCCCTGTGGCAGCCTGGCCACCGGGACTGGAGGGGGGGGTCACAATGGCGGGGACCCCGGAGCCCCCCTAGCCCGCTCCCCCCAGTGAGAGAAAGGCCCAGCGCCCGCGGAGAATGGACCTTAGCACCACACAGCGGGGCTGGGATTCGAACGCGCGTTCCCAGACTCTTTCCACCAAGCTGCCCCTTTTAGGAGGGGCCCGGCTGGAGGCGGCAGTTAGAGCTCGGTGGGGGTCGGCCGGCCCGCAGGGACTTCCCGGAGGGGCGGGACGCGGGGCGGGAGGCAGCCTGAATCCCAGCTGGCTCCCACCTGAAAGGTGATCCTCACTCGGCGGCTCAGAGGGAGGGACCGAGCGCTCAGAGAGGGACAAAGGAGCCCGGCCGCGGCACATCGCCGGCCCGCTGGAAATCAGCCCTTTATCTTCAGGTTTCCCAGGCTCCCTCGGCCTGTCTACGGTTTCAGGATTTTAAAAAGCCTTTTCCTCCCCAAAAGCTGGCCCCCGAGGCCTCTGCCCCCGTCTGCTTAAGCGGCTGGGGCGCGAGAACGAGACCGGTCTCGGACTAGGGGCAGCCCATCCGACCCCTCCCAGACTTGAGTCTCCTCATCTGGAAAATGGATTCGATAGTCTCAGGATCCTGCCAGCCCCGAGGGGCCACAATTCCTTCCTCAAACAACTTCACGCCAAGTCCTGTGTTCTCGGGGTAAAAGCGCCGGAATGGGAACGGACATTTGAGTCCAAGGAACTGGAGGACCTAAAGCACTGCGCCATCTCCGGGGGCCTCTGTTTCCCCCTCTGTAAAATGGGGGTGGAAGGGATAGAGGCAGGAATACCTTCGGGGCTGACCCAAGCACACTTTCATCCTCCCTTTCTTTGGGGCTGGGTCCTGTGACATCCTTGCCTAATTAACCCTCTGTCTCCTGAACAGACTAGTTTCAAAAGCAGCATTCATGGGAAGTTTTACGCGCCGCCGTTAATTATAAGCTACATTTTATACGGTGCTTCAAGGGTTACCGAAGCCTTTCCTTGCAAGTGTTCTTGGCCCATTTTACAGGAGAAGAAACTGAGGTAAAAAGAGGGCACCGATGATTAAACAATGCTCTCTGTGTTAAGGCTGACAATGCACATTCTCCGCACCCACCTTTCCAGGGAGGGGCCACAACTGCCGTGGGTCTCATTTTACTCAAGAGGTGCAGAAAAGTCAATAATTACAGCAACGACTTCTATTTCTTTTGTGGTCGGAGGCTTTTCCTTGTAACTCTCCAGCGAGGGAAGGAATGGAAATACCGGTCTCCTTCTTCAGAAGAGTCAACCGAGGCTCAGAAAACTGAATCATTGTAGGCAGCTTTGAAGGTTTCCAAAGTACTTTCCTATTACAACAATCTTGGGAAGCTGAGGTGGGGCGATAGAGTATTATTATTATTCCCATTTCACAGAAGTGGAGACTGAGGCTTTTGAGGGAGTGCCTTGATTGTAGGATTCATCCACCAAGGATGCCGGATGGTCGGGCTGATTTTAATGGTTTCCCCAGACAAAGAGCCCCAGAAAGGCGCCATGGGGTGAACCCAAGGATTCGTGTTGGAGCTAAGTCTTGGGAATTCCCAGAATTCCCCGATGGGCTTATTCTCTTCAAAGGAAAGTCTTTCTGGGCATTTCTAAGCCCGAAGTCTCAAGGCTGGGCCGAGGGATGGATTTCAGAGAAAGCTTCTGTCCTTTGTGAGCGAGATTTAATTACCACTGGGAGATGGACAATTGTCCTTCACCGAGGCAATGTTCAAGACCGGGAGAGGGGGAGGGCGGGACCACCCCCACTTTTCTCATCGCCTCCCCTTTCCCCCAAGGTTCTCTCAGCTTCATGACTGGCAGGTTTAACTCAATCTCTTGGAGCTCTGGGCATCCCTGTACTAGGCTCACAGTCAGCGCTCAATAAATGCTCAAGGATGGCTTATGAGCTGCGTGGTCTCATGGCAAGCCCTTCTCTTCTTCCTCTGCAGCTTCTGGGGCCATTAGGCCCCTCCTCCCCCAAGGTTCTGTAGCCCTGCAAATATCGCCCCAATCACTCACCACTCATGGTGGGCGAGAATAATCTTGCATTTCTGTGGGCCCCTTAAGGCTGGCCAAGCTCTTTACATCCATTACTTCATAACACTCTATTCCTCAAGTGCTCTTGGGCTCCCCTTTTCCTCTTATCTCCCCCCCCTTTTCCCTCTTTGAAGTGCAGGGTGGGGACATTTTAGAAAGTTTCAGTCCCTCCCAGCTCCTTCCAAAAAAAATCAAGAAAGAAAAGCTCTGCGACACCAAAACCCGTGGAAGCCCGCCCATCCCCCCAAATTCCTGGGCGAGGCCCCAGGGCTTCCATGGAAAGTGATTTTCCCAGGCTGATGCTAACCAAACAGCGAGAGAGGCACAGGCTCTCAGCCCTGGCAGGTAGAAGGTGCAAAGGACTCCCCTCTCAAGTGGCAGGATGGAAATAACCAAGCCTTGCAACTTGCTACCAGCCTGCTGAGGCTCAGAAAGCTGAAGAATAGCACGAGTTCTATTTTTAGGCAGCTTGGGAGGTTTCCAAACTGCTTTCCTCACCACAATCTTGGGAAGTTGAGGTGGGGCAATAAGGCATTATTATTCCCATTTTACAGAAATGGAAACTGAGGCTAGTGGGGGAGTGCTTTGATTTTAGGTTCAGTTATCCCATCTGTGAAAGGCAGAGGAGGTTAGATCTTTTCAGCTCCACTCTAGAAGTTTTAAACCTCTTTTTTGTGCAGTTCTTAAAAAATATTCACATATTTAGGATTACAAAGGGAACTAATTCTAGGAAATGCAAATATATATGTATATGTATATGAATCCCTGATTCATTGGATAAATAGCCTTAGTGAGGCACCCAAGGGAATGATTTTTAAGCAGATCTGTGACTTCGCTACCTCTCCAGGAGCCCCCTTTCTGTCGCTCCTGTTTCCATCCAGCTTCCATATGGCTGCCAAGAGAAGGCAGATTTAACCATGTCACTCACGTGCTCAGGAATTGTCCATGGCTCCCCACTGGTGTTAGAATGAGGTACGAAGTCCTGGCCCTGGCACTTGGAGCCCCGTGCGCTCTGGCTGTAGCCAGAGGTCCTTCTGGGCACGCGGACCCAGTGCGAGCCCAGGGCTTTGCGCAGCCCCCATTTTTGTTCTGTTCTGGGCTGCCTGAGAGCTCCTCCTGAGGAGGTGGGACCTTTCCCAGCACTCCCCCACCCCCCGGGAGGGCAGGTGCAGAGCTGACATTTCTCATTGTCTCTGAGTAAACTTCAGCCCGGACCACCCGCGGCCCTAAGCTCCCTGCGCTGACTCCTTTTGTGGAGGGGGATCAAACCCCATTATTGGCGAAGGGTGCGGTGACCTCAGGCGGGCCACCTGGCCCTCCCCAAGATCTAATCCTTCTTCGGGGCCTCTGGAAGTGGGGATGAAAAGACCCCGCCTGTGGGGGGGAGCCTGACGGAGCAACCCCTGCCCACGTCTGCGCTCCTTCAGGAGCCCTTGGGGAGGCCGAAGACCCGGATTCAGATCTCTCCTCCTGGGGCCCTCTCCCCCAGCCCACTGCCGCCCAGGCCTCAGTTTCCCCCTGACTGGGTGGGACTCCATGATCCCCGAGGATTCTCCCAGGGCTAGAAACCCCGCTCCTGCTCCCATCCCATCACCGGCCCCGGCGGGGCATTAGCTCAAAAAGAAGACGTGACCAGTGAGCCCGGCCTGAAAGTGGGAGCCGCCCCCGGGAGGGGACTCCTCAGCGCTCGCCTTCCCCGACATCACCCCAAGCCTGCGAGCCTACCCTCCTCCTCCTCCTCTTCCTCATTGGCTCCCCCTGATCCAGCTCCTCAGGGCCCAGAACTGGACTATCCCTGGATGTAAGAACCCCCGGGGCCATCCTGCCCAGAAAGACCATCATCAAGACCCCCTCGGGCGACAGGGGGCCCCTGGCCCCCAAGTGACCCCCGCCCTCTGCAGAAGCAGAAGGGAACTGCCTCCCTGGAACACCCTTGTGCCCCTCCCCCCGGGACCGCTTCTGCCCAGACCAGACTTCAAGGCCTGGCCCCCAGCGCCGGGGAAGCTGCCTTTTCTGGGCAGCCTGCGCCATCACCTCTATAGCCCTCCGATAACAACCTCAACAGCGAGGCGGACCAGGCCCGAACCCGGGCGGCCCTGCGGGGCTCGTCAGGTTCAGCTACCCCCAGGGGGTCTTGATGATGGTCCCCCCCCCCCCCGCTCTGGTGGCCAGTGCCCCGACCCGCATCGGAGACTGTGGGGGAGGAGAATGACTGGGGGCTCCAAGGGGGCTTAGTCAGCCGCCCTCCTGGGGCTGGTCCCAAAGCACGGAGGGCTTCCGGGCTTCCAGGATCCCCCAAAGCAGCAGAGAAAACCCTCCGAAGCGGGCTGGGGCGCCCGGGGTGGGATCAGCTTGGGCCTGCCCGGCCCCAGGACAGAGGCTGCTCTGGGCTTACCCCGCCGAGGGCCCGGAGGTCTTGCCCAGAGTCCCCGGCCAGGCAGGGCCCCCCTCGTCTCCTGGCTGTAAACCCTGGTGCTTCCCCGACAGGATGGGGGGGGGGCTTCTTCCTTCTAACTCCAATCCTACTGGTGATGGGAAGCAGAACGGCTCCCCCGGACCCAGGTTTGCGGCCCCCAGGACCCAGGTTTCCCGCCCGCAGCCCCAAACCGCGCCCCTCACCTTCCGGCTGGGCCCCAGGCTGGTGGCAGAGGGCCTCAGGGGCCAGGTTTGGCCAGGCCATTCCAAAGCACGGAAAACTTCAAGGTTCGCCCAGACCACCCAAGCCCGGCGTCCAAGGCCCTCCACACTCTGGGGCTCGTGGGTGAGAGGCTCCCGCCCATAGGGATCACTGGCCTCCCAGCACCAGCCTCCCCTCCTTGCCAGAACATTGGCCCTTCTCCCCCCACAGCCCCCTCCCCATGGAGGCTCCGCCCAAACGTCCCCCCCTCACAGAGCCTCCCTCCCACCCGGTGTCTCTGGGATGCCCTTAATGGCGCGTCTCTGAATTGTATTTCTCTAGGATTCCGGAACACAAAGCAGACAGTTCTGTGTCCCCACACAGGTGCCCCCCCCAACGCTGGGCTCTGTACACAGCAGGTGCTGCATAAATGCTTGCACAGAATGCACCAGTAGATGGACCAGTGAGCACGTGGCTTACCTTGTTGTAGTACTGCACACGCACCGAGTGCCACTGGCCGTCACTCACTCCCCCCCGGACCAGGGGGGCCACGGTCGTCCTCGTCTCTCCTGCAGGGGGCAAAAGGGGGCTTGCTCACTCATCACACCCCCCTCCCTGCCAGGACAATGGCAGCGGGACCGGACTGAGGGGAAGGGAGGGGCAAGGGGACCTTTCCCCGCTCACCAGCCGAGGAAACTGAGGCACGGCCCTGCTCCTCCCTGAGTACCAGGCCACCCCTCTGGCACCGATTTCTCACGGCCCCGGCTCAGGGAGCTGAGATTTGGGGAGATCCCTCTGCCAACTTAAAGGCCCAACTGCTCCCTGGAGGGGCTCCCGGGAAGGACGAGGCCTCGGCTGCTTCCCTGCTCGGGCCTTAGGGCAGGGGCTCCTGGGAAGGACGAGGCCTCGGCTGCGGGCCCTTCCCCGCTCGGGCCTTGTGGCAGAGGCTTCCCTGTGCGGGTGCTTGTTCAGGGCCGGGGGCCACTCGCCGCCCGCTCTGTGCCCAGCTGAGTCCTTGCTCCCTGTCTGCCTCATTTTCCCCATCTGTAACTAACTAGAGATGACCCTTTCCTTCCCCGTAGCAGCCAGATAAGATTTTTAAAGCTTGGCCGAACTTCAAACAACTTTTACTTACTGTTGTTCCTATTTTTATTATTGTTATTGGGCCGAAGGGCCTGGAGAGGGGAAGTGCCCTGGGGCCTCTGGGCTCGGAATTCCTGGCTCCTAATTAAGGGGGGGAGTGGGAGGCTGGGGGAAGGGGGAGGAAGGAACCCTCCGGGCTTTAATGAGATTATTTTGTATTAGGAGCCCCAGGAGCTCGCCCTGAAAAGACCCTCTTCATTCTCCCCCCCCATTCTGCCCTAGACAATAACCCCATTAGCAGAAGGCTCCCTTCCCACAAAGGCCTGGCTACAGATTAACTGGTCATTATCCCAGTCCCCGAGGGGAGCTCATTCACTCGCAAGAGAGACTCCAGTCCCTGCGCTGGGGGCGGGGGTGGGGAGGGGGGGATGTGTCCAGTGTCCCTGAACCAGGACTTCCATCGCTCAGGGAGCTGACGGCCGGGCCTGGGGGACGCGGGGAAGGCCTGGGCTCCCAGGAGGGGCCGCACCTGCTGAGAAGGTCAGCTGGATCTGCTCCTCGATGATCTCCAGGGCCAGGAAGTCATGCTTCTCATTGAAGCGGCCGTTGTACAAGAGAAGGGCGTTCCTCTCTCTGGTGGCAAACCTAGGGACAGAGAAGCAGCTGGGGAGGGGCCCCAAGGGGAAGGGCTGCGGTGCAGGGCCTGAGAGGGAGGGAGTGCCCTGGGGGAGAGGCACCCTCTACAGGGCAGACCCCACCCCCCCGGACGAGGCCCCATTCACCGGATGGGACCCCATCCACCGGACAGACAGCCCAGCCCACTGAGGACCAGAAGCAGCAGGGAGATAGGGACTCTGCCATCTATGACCTGACAGCCCCAGTGCCAGACCCGGTACCCGGCGCAGAGTCAGAGCTTCCTGGACGCTGGTTTCCCCTACATTATGGTCTTTACCGAATCAGAGCAGCCTTGAGCCGCCATCGGTCCAGCCCACACTGAATCCTCTCTGCAGAAGTGGGATGTGAGCGTTGCTGACCAGTCCAAGGTCCCACTGACCCATAGTTTCTCAAAACCAAAGAGAAGGTGTGTCTGGTGCACTGTGCATAGCCAAAGGTGCCTCGGTTTCCCGAAGGGCAAGATGAGGACTCAGTTCCCAGCAGCACCTAAAGGCTCTTCCCTGTGTGAGGGGAAAGGGGGGGGGGGTCTTCACGGGAAAGAATGCAAGGGCTGGCACAGAGCCGAGGCCCTTCCCTCGGATCCCTGATTTCCAGAGCCTCCTGCAAGCTGCAGGACAGCATGGCTGAGCAGCAGCAGCTTCTGGTTTCCCTTGACTCAGCTCTCCTCTCCAAGCCCCTGGGAGCAGCAGAGCTGCTCCTGCTGAAGAGTCTGCTTTTCAAAAAGAAGTGGCTGGAGCCTTTGAAGGGCCACGGGTCCTGCCCAAGTCTTGACAAGTTCGGAATTCCGCGGCCGCCCTGGGAGCCAGGAAGCTGCACGCTGGCTGGAATGCAGGAAGACCAGGGCCTCGGCAGCCGGCACATCCGTGACACATCCGTGTCGGTCTCCGGCGTGGAAAAGCGCTCGTTTCCTGGCCAAAGCACTCAGCCCCAGATCGGAGACCGAGGCCAGGGAGAAAATAGTCCCTGAGCGGCTCAGATCTTCCTGGCAGCAGCGCGGAATCCCCAAAGGGAGAGATCTGCAGTTCTGGCAACCAGAGATGGGACGACCCTGGAGGGATTCACTGGGGGGCTAGTCTGGGGCAATGCAAAGGTTTCACTGGGGATGAGCTCCCTCCTAAGGGTCTTTTCAAGCTGGAATGGTGGGCTGAAGGTAATCATAATTATAAATCTATGATAGTATATGTATACATACTATCCTAATTAAAATAAATTATAAAAGAAGATAAAAATGAGTAGAGGTAAAAGTAAAGTTCAACTTTTTCAAAGTTTTTTTTAAAAGTCCACTTCCAAGGAACTGAAAATTGATGGCTGCTCATCAGCTGGAGAATGGCTGAATAAGATCCAGTGTGTGAACGTAATGTAATATTATTGGTCTATAAGAAATGGTGAGCAGGCTGATTTCAGAAAAGCCTGGAAAGATCTACATGAACTGATACTGAGTGAACTTAGCAGAACCAGAAGACTGGACACAGTAGCCGGAAGATTAGATGATGATTAACTGTGATGGACCTAGGTCTTTTCAACAACGAGGTCAATTCCAATAGGCTTGTGATGGAGAGAGCCGTCCCTATCCAGAGAGAGGACTATGGGGACTGAATGTGGATCACAAAATAGGATTTTCACTTTTTGTTATGGTTGGTTTTTGTTTGCTTATTTTTTTCATGTTTTTTCCCTTTTTATCTGATTTTTCTTGCGCAGCGAGATGAATACGGAAATATGTTTTGAAGAATTGCTCATGTTTAACCAACACTGGATTGCTTGCTGTCTACGGGAAAGGGGAGGTGAGGGGGCAGTGGGAAATTTTTTTTGCAAGGTTTTGCAAAGGTGAATGATGAAAATTCTCTTTGCATGTATTTGGAATTTGGAATAATAAATAAATATGTAAATAATAAATAAAAATAAAATAAATCTATTTCTTAAGTACAGAACAGAGGAGATAATGGCTGGGTGAAAAAGATCTGGAGGTCTCAGTGCCTTTCCAAGTTCAATGTAACTCGAGGTATCCTTTGCCACCCAAGGAGATGAGTCAGATCTTGGGCTGCCTTTAGGGTCCAAGTATTCTCAGCTAGAAGGCTGACATTCCACCCTGGGTGGTCGTGTCCAGTTCTGGCCATCACATTTTAGAAGGGACAGGGGTGAGGCGGATCAGGAGAGGAGGGAGCTCGGATGGTGAAGGGCTACAATAGCAGGTCACGTAAGGTTGGGCTGAGGGAACAGGACGTGTTTAACTGAGAGAAGATTTGGGTGTCAAGATACCGTCTTCAAGTGCTGAGAAGGCTCTGGGCTCTCTTGGAGGAAAGAGGGAGAGACATATTGTGGCTTGGCTCCGGGCAACAGAACGAGGAGCAACAGGTGGGAGTTACAGAGAGATAAACTGAGACTGGATATTAAAAAAGCTTCTTAAGTTAATTGGAGCTGTCGCTCGTGGAAGGGGCTGCCAGGAAGGCTGCGGCTCCTCACACAGCAGAAATTGCACCCACTCGTTAGTCACATCCGCCATGAGTGGCCGCTGAGGTCCCAAAGGGAGCGGTGAGCTTCCATCATGAGCCCCTTTCTAGCCTGGGGGGGGGGGGGGGAGGGGAGGATATCGGCCCCAGGATGCATGCTGGGTCCTGGGCTGGCCCTGACACTCTCCAGACTGCCGAGGCTTCAGGATCTGAAGGTGGCAAAGGTCTGGTGTCCCAGGCTCCCCGCTTTGCCCTCCGGGGTCTTCCCAGCTTCTTCCCCAGCCGAGTCTGGGAGCATCAGCTGCCCCTCGCCGGCTTCGGAAAGCCAGAACTTGCATGCAGATCATGGGCAGAATTACCCTGGCCCAGCCCCTGTTCACTGACTGGCATTTTCCAGAGGCCCCTCGCTGGGCGTCCACCTCCCATTGTGAGAGACTATCAAGAAGGAAAGTTCACCAGCCCTCAGCGGCCTCTCCTCGCCCCATCGCACCTCCCTGGGGAATCTGGCAGGTAAACGGGAGAGTGTGGGGAGTCCCTGGCGCTGGACACCGAGGGGGGCTGGGACCGGGACTCAGAGGGGGCCTGGGACCGGGACTCAGAGGGGGGCTGAGACCAAGACACTGAGGGTGGCGGGCAGAGGCTGAGCTGGGCACTGGGGCTCAGAGGGTGGCGGGCAGAGGCTGAGCTGGGCACTATTCGCCAGTCACTGCTTGGTGCGAGGACCCCGTAGGGCAGTCCACACAAGCCTTGACGTAAGCATAGGTCCTAAGGAGACTCTGGGAACACTTGCCCACGGGACCAATTTCCCAGCGCCAGAAGCGGCGGGGTCCAAGTCCTTGCTGGCCGTGGGCCTTCCCTGCACCCGCTCCCAGGCCCCCCCCCTCACTCTGCTCTCCTCCAGGGCCCGGCGGGGCGCTGAGGGGCTCCGGAAGCCCCTGAAGGAAAGCTTTTGGTACTTGCCCGCCCCACAGCGCACTCCAAGGCGACGAGGGTGCGGAACTCACGTGAGCGAGAGCGTGAAGTGGAAGCGCTGGCGGAGCCCCTTGAAGGTGACGAAGGACTGGGCCGGGAAGCTGCGCGTGCTCACCCCGCAGTAGGGCTTCTCGTACTCTCCGGGGGGACACTCGCACTTGAAGCCGCCCACCAGCAGGTTGACGCACCTGCCGCCGTTCTTGCAGACGCCGGGCGCGCAGCGGCCGGAACGGGCGTTCACTTCGCAGAATTCTCCTGGTGGCAGAGGAGAGGCAGAAAGGGGAGTGAAGAGGAAGAACAGGCATGACCTCACAGAGTCCAGGGGGAGCTCGGCAGGGGCATTATTCTCCCATTTTACAGATGCGGAAACTGGCCGAGAGCGGCTGGGTAGCTTGCCTAAGGTCCCGCAGAGCTAAGTGCCAGAGTCGGGATTTGAATCCAGGGCCTTCATTTTAAGTTCCAAGGTAACCAGGGTGACACAGCTAATAAGTATCTGGGACTGCATTTGAACTCAAGTCCTCCTGACTCGGTCTAGTGCTCTAGCCACTGCCTCACCTGGCACACAGTAGGTGCTTAATAGTTGCACACGGAATTGCATTTACGCCTGACGAGGTCATTAGTCCAGCCTTCTCATGGTATAGGGAGACGGTCGGCACTTGGCCCAAGTTTGCCAGGCAAGAGGCTCCGGCGTTTGGATCCAGACCCCGCCCATCGGGTTCTAAAACCAAGACTGTGGGCCACACGCTTTGTGACCAAACTCATTGGAGGGGGGCCGGTGACTGGCCAGGGGCCTCCCCGATCCAGGAGTGGGGATGTCAGGCAGGGTTGGGGGGGAGGGATGATGGAGGAAAAGCTCCCCCCTCCTCCCCACTCCAGCCGGCAGAGAGCGGGCTCCTCCCTGCCCTGTCCCATCCCGGGCTGAGCTGGGCAATATCCCCCCTGGGGCGGTCAGAGGGGGTGGGAGGCCCGCAGGCTAATGCTGCCCTCACAGCGGGGGTCCGGCCAGTGATGCTGTTATTGTTATTATCCTCGTTTCACCGAGAGGTAAACGTGAGGAGGAGGAGGATGACAGAGACAGAGACAGACACAGAGAGACAGAGAGAGAGATAGAGGAGACAGAGACAGAGGGAAAAACAGAGGGAGAGGGAGAGACACAGAGGGACAGAAAGACAGACAGACAGACAGACAGACAGAGAGAGACAGACAGACAGACAAAGAGACAGAGAGAGAGAGAGAGAGAGAGAGAGAGACAGAGAGAGAGAGAGAGACAGAGAGAGAGAGAGACAGAGAGAGAGACAGACAAAGAGAGAGAGACAGAGAAACAGAAAGACAGAGAGAGAGAGACAGACAGACAGAGAGAGAGAGAGAGAGAGACAGACAGACAGACAGAGGCATCTGTGATAAGAGAGCACAGTTCACCAACCACCCTGGTGGGGTCTTCCCAGAGTCACAGCTGAACAGCTGAAATGTATAAAATAAACTACCCAGGATCATGAAGGAAACCGTTGTCCTGAGACAGGCGCACACCAGCTTGGGGACAGGGAGTATCCAGGGCCGGCGCCGCCCCTGGAGGAAGTCAGCCACACTCTGGGATATTTAAAAGATGTTTTGTGGCATGAAAAGCCGGACTACGGCTTCTGTAGCAGGGGCTGTGGGCTTGTTGTCTCCCAGGGAGGGCGGGGATCGCTTCCACCTTTGTGTACCCGGCCCTCAGCACAGGACCTGGTACACAACAGGTGCTTAATAAGAGCACACTGAGTTGATTTTAGGACTGGGGGGCCATTGGGCTACAGACAGATCTCATCCCTCCCCACCACGGATAGCGATAATAAGCCGCCAGTGGATATGACGCCGCACAGACGGGATCTCTGCGCTTTCTTGGGCCTCTTGGGCTATCTGCAGAGAAGGAAACTGAGGCAGAGGGCCGTGCCCAGCTAGGAAGCTGCGGCCGCTGGGAGGAGCTGGCACTCAGGCTGTCCCCGTGAGTGCTGGCTGCGAGGTACAGTACATTCCTGCAGAACAAAAGGAGCCCGAGGGAGGGGGAGAGACTGAGACGCTGCCGCCGAACCGTGACCAAACAAACAAAGAGAGTGGCCGGCCCGGCCCCGCAGCTCCCATCAGCCTCTGCTGCAGCACCTCCGCGGGCGCCCCGGGGGGCTTTGGGACGCCTCCGGTTCCACTGCAGCCTTCGAAAGGGGCTCCAGCCCAGCTCGGAGCAACTCACCGTGCTTTCCTTCCTCTGGCTGTCCCTGCCGCCTACGGTGCTCTCCCCCGTCCTCATGGCTTCCCAGCCCGCCTCTCCAGAGGGGGGGGGTCCCTGCGGCACCGACAAGACCTCCCCGGGAGGTTACCTTGTATCTCTCCCCATATCTGATATGTGTGAGTCGTCTCCTGGTTACAATGTAACCTCGAATGTATAGACTTGTCACCGAGCGTGCGGTCTGGCATACAGTAAGAGCTAAATAAATGCTTATCGAATGGTTGATTAGCAGAGGACACATCCCGGCTCCCTACTTTATAAGCAACGAAGTTTCTCGACTGGCCCCATGGGGTCGTGGCTTTAGGGTCCCCCGTCCACCTCCCCAACCCCTATTTTTTTTTTTACAAATACAGGAAATAGACCTGGAAGTGGGAATAAGGGGCAGATGCCCCTTACTCATATCCTCCAACTCTAAACCAGCTCTCCCCACCGTTCCACGTCCTCTCTCCTCCTCAGTTTCCCCACTTGTAAAATGGCCAAAATACTGACATTACGGCATCTGCTGGGCTGTTACTCTCATCGGGGTTAGACGGAAACGATGCTAGTCGAGTCTGGAGGGCCGGCGATTCTTATTATTGCTCTCTGAGCCTCGGCTTCCCCATCCATCAATTGGGGACATTCACACCTAAACCGCCGGCTGCCCGAGAGAACAAAGTGCCTCGTAGCTGAGAAACGCCAGGGGCTAATTATTCACCCTGACAGAGCGCAGGGCCCTCGGAGGGCGGCATCACGGGCTCCGTTAACCCTCTCCCTGCTGGGCACTCCCGGGGACCTGTCCTGACCTGCAGGGAAGCCCCGCGCTCTCCCCCCGCCCGCCCCCCACCCCTGGCGCCCTCGGCACTTAGCAGGAGCTCAGGCAAAGACCCACACAATGGAGGCTCTTTGACAAATCTGAGGCTGCCCGCTCTGCAACACAATGGTCCTAAGGACCTGCAGCACAATGATCCTGGGACCCGGAGAGTGCGGAGAAAGGACTGAGAATTCTGAACGCAGATCAAAGCAGGCGATCCCCACTTTCGCGTTCTCTGCTTTTTTCGGGGCTTTTCCCTTTTGTCCGGATCCTCCTTGTGCGACAAGAATAATGTGGAAACATGTTTACATGATCGCACACGTATGACGCGTATGATTGCTCGTTATTTGGGGGGAGGAGAAGGAAAGAAAAAAACCTAAAACTCAAAATCTAATTTTAAAAAAGAATATTGAAATAACATGGAGTTGGCAAAATACTATTTATCCCAAATAAGTAAATATTTGCATTTTATTAACTAATCCTTATTTAGTTATGAAATATAAACATTAATTAATATTTTAAAAATAAGGAAATAAGTTTAGAAGCTAATTGCCAAAATAACAAGAAATGTCTGCGAAAATTTCCTGTGTTTCCATGTAAAAAGTCCTTGAATGGGATTCCAGCCTGGAAAAAACCCGAGGGAAAGGTGTAGACTGCCTAGCGCTAGGTCTTGGGCGAGGTATGATCAGAATTGGTGGGTGTAGTTCCTACATGGGAGGTCCCTGACAGAATTACAGTCTTTGAGGTGGGGTTAGGGGCTCGAAAAGAGAAAGTGAGAAGCCTTTGAGAGTTATCCCGAATGTCAGCACTCTGCTAGATTGCACCACCCAACCTGCTCATTTACAGGCAAGAGGACTTGAAGTTGGGGGAGAGAATAATAAGCATTTAGAGCACCTACTATGTGCCAGGCACTGACTAAGTGCCTTAACAATAGTCTCTCCATAGATCCTAGCAACAACTCTGGCGGATAGGTATTCTTTTTACTCCCATTTTACAGTTGAGGAAACTGAGGCAAACAGCTGAAGTGACACAGCCATCTGAGTCTGAGGCCGGATTTGAGCTCGGATTGTCCTGATTTAGCGCTTTATGCACTGTATAGAGGGGCTATCATAGCCCCAGGCTGAGATTTCTGACCCCCTCCCCACCCCCACCCCCCGCCAGGCTTTTCTCTCATTACCACGTGGCTGCTCACTTCAGTCTCCCCTGTGGTTTTTCACTGGACGTTTCCTCTGTTTCTGGGGGAGAGCAGTGGCTTTGTCTATAATATGCTTGGCTGACGACTCCAGGGGGACCCGATCTTTCCCCCCACAAACTCCTAACTCTTCCCCATCAGTTGTCCATCAGCCTGGCACGGGGGAGGGAAGCCTGAGCTTGTCCTGGAGCCAGAAGCTCCAACCTCATCCCAATGTGACTGGAGAAAGGAGGGAATTCCACGCGTGAGCGTATCCTTCCCAAGGGCATGAGGATCCCGAGGGGGTCTGGGAAACAGCTGGGAGCCGCAGGCCTCGGGGCGTCGGCAGGGAGACCGCAGGGGCCGCCATGAGAGAAGGGAGCCGCTGGGACGGGGGGCGGGGGAACGCCCGGCCTGTGGCCTGGCAGGAGGCGCGGTCGGTTCTGGGTGCTAGCGTTTGGACGTTGCTGAGCCGGAGCACATCCGGGAAGGGGGACATGGATGGAGAAGAGTCCCGGCCCACCAAGGGAGGTCCAAGGGAGGAAATGGGCACTTGGAGCTTTGGGAGAGAAGAATGGGAGCAAGGACAATTATTCCTGAGCATCTGAAGGTCTTGGGTGTGATGGAGGCTCCTTAGCCGTGTACTCGGCTCTCCTGGAGAAATGGCGGGGAGACACTTGGGTTTGATGCCAGGGAACCCTTCTCAAGACAGGGGAAGGAAGGAGGGCTCCACCCTGGGAGGGCTCCAGGAGAAGGGGGAAGCATTTGTAAAGTCAGAGGCTCTCTCGGGATAAAGCTCCCTGCTGTGCCCCTCTGGCAGAGGTGACGAGTTTCCTACCATAGGAGGCAGGCACCTGGAGACTGAAATGTCAATGCCTCATTTTACAAAGAGAGAAACTGAGGCTCGAAGAGGGCCCGAATGGCCCTCCCTGGGTGCTAAACCATTTCCAGGCCAGAGGCTCCGTGTACCAGGCCACACTGTCTCCCTAACTACAGATGACAGCAACAACAAACAGAAAATAAACCAGCAGCCTCACACCTGGGAGTCAGCTTTCAGACTCCCCTCATATACTTTTGTGGAAAGTTCAAAAGTGCGTTGGAGAAGCTGCTCCTACCGAACCACAAACCAGGCGAGTGGGACTGTCAGCACGGCCGCAAGGGCCCGGAGCTGCAATCCGATAGCCATGTTTAATAATGCACAGCAATGAAGAAAGCCTGGGGGATGATGGGGAGGGGACCAGGGACAGGAGTCAGGGTCAGCTTGGAAATAGGAAAGAAATGTGCTCCTCTTCAGCAGTGCAGCTAGAAATTTGGGGTTCCCGGGAACCATGGGCAAGAGCTTTCCCCTGTGGCCTCAGTTTCCACAGCTAAAAAAAGAGGAGATTGGGCTACATGACTAGCTCTGACTTTCCCTGTTCTAAGCTCTTTTCCAGCTCAGACATCCTCTATTCTAAGGGCCCTTCCCAGCTCTGACATCCCCTGTTCTAAGGTCCCCCCAGCTCTGACATCCTCGTGGGGGACCACATCAGCTCCCTCAGTCACAGAATCACCCCTGTTTCCCTTTTAGGCCTCAGGACAAACCTTGCCTCCCCCACCCAATCAAAGTGTTCCTCAGCACTTAGGGACAAAGGCTTCTCTCTGACACCCACACTAGGTCCTCTCTGTCCCAGAATGAACTTGACCTCGTTTCAAGCGTCAGCAGCCCCCGGGCCCCTCTCCCTGCCCCCTCCCACCTGGGCTGGTTCTGCCCTTTCTGGGCTGAAAATCATTCTCCCTGATGGAGAAAATGGAAAGTGAGTCAGATTTGCCACCTGTGGGGCAGACGCTGGGTATTGTGGGATAGTGGAGGGTAAATCAGTGGGCTTGGGATCAGGTGGGACACCCCACTGACTGCCGGGCAAGCCTCTCCCTTCTTGTACCCCTCCCCTCTCCGAGACTCAGGGGCTCTAAAGGCCGAGCAGGAGTCACCTGCGTGTACGGGGAGCTCCGTGAAAACACAAGGCCGGGGTTCCAAGCCTGAGGCCGGTTGACCCTAGGGAAGAACCGCTGCTTTCCCGAAGGACAAAGGCCCCCAGGACCTGGCCGCAAATCTGACTTTATGGCCCAGTATTTCCTGCTATGGACTCCGCAAAGGATTCTCTCTCTGCTGGATCATTAATTACTACAAAACCGCCCCTGGGCTGAGTGCTGGAGACAGGGAATCAGGCCTGCCCTGCAGGGGCTTCCACTCTGCTGGGGGAAGCGAAGCCCAGAGAAGTTACAAAGTATGTATGCAGGCAGCAATCCTCCGGGATACGGGGGAGAGCCGGGGTGGCCTCCCCCTCTCTCCCCCCACAGCTCTCGGCTCCTAAGTAAGTGTGACTTGGGGCAGCCCATGTGGGGCTTCAGTCCCTGTTCTGGAAAGGGAAGGGGGCTGGGCTAGCCAGCCTTTAATGTTCCTTCCAGCTCTGCTCCTCTAACACCAAACAGAAGCGAGCTGGGGGACATTCCGAGCTCCCTCAGAAGCGGATCCAGCCGCTGATCAGCAGAGGCTGTGTCTGAGGCCCATGGGCAGCATTGGGAGCGTTGGTGCAAGAAAGCACCGCCTCCATGGCCGAGGGGAGGACCAGCTGACAGTGCCAGTAATGGCGTCTGAGTGGGGTTCAACACTGGGGTTCCATTTACTCCTGGGATCCCGTGCTCATAGGTGGAGCCAGAAAGGACCCCAGGGATCATCCCCTCCAAACCCTTCATTCTGCAGCTGGAGAAACTGAGGCCCAAAGATGAGGAGATTTGCCTAAGGTTACACAGAGAGTGAGCACTCGAGAGCAAAACAAGAAATACCCTAATTTGGAGAACAGTGTGGCTCAGGGACAGAAGCCGTCAACCTCTCTCCCCCTCCTCGGTAGCCCCAGAGCTCGTTCCCTCAGGAGCAAACCATGTCAGACTCCTTCCCCTCCGGCCCCCTGGCCAAGGCTGACGCTTGCTTTGGCTCTCACACACACCCCTCCTGGCCCCCAGCCTCCACTCTCCCAAGGCTGGCTGGGCTACCAGGAACCCAGAGACCTGCCAAGCTGCTGCCCCAGGAAAGCGGGTGCACTCATTTAGAGGGTCAGGGAGCCAGCCTGCCGTGGGGCAGCGAGCACGAGCTTTCAGATGATCTGCTGTGTTCTACTTAACCCAGGCCTTATTCTCCATGCCCAGAACAGTCAGCAGATACTCAGATGCTTCTGTAACTGAGCTGGTCCCAGAGATCAGAACAAGGTGTAATCTGCCTATTGTTCCCCCTACAAGATATTCCACTTCCCACCATTTGGCCTTTGTCCCCAACAACTAGAATGCTCTCCCGCCTTATAGTGACCTCTCAGAATTGCTTGGTTCTTCTACTTAAGAGTCTCTTGACATCCTTGTTATTATTCCTCCCCCCGCAAAAAAAGAGCATCTCCCTTCTACCTGTGCAGGCTCTGAACTTCAGAACCATCCTTCGCTCTGCCAAATATCCTCCTCCCCCTCTCCCAAGGTCAGTCAATTCTGGTTTTTTTCAGCATCTCTCTTGTCCCCAGATCTGGCTCTTATCACCTGTAGCTCATGTGATATTGCTGGGCAGTCATGCCCCCTGCCAGCCTCTCTCCTCGTTCCAACTTCCACACCTACTTTGTTCATATTTGATCTACATGCAGTGTAGACCTTGCTGCCTAGGATGGGGGCAGGGCTGGAGGGAGGGGGCAGGGCTGGAGGGAGGGAGCAGGAGCTATTTTCTTTGGGTCTGTCTCCCCAGCAGGGTGTTTGGCACAAAGCAGGTGCTCCACGAGAGCTGGTGCAATTGAATTGAACTTCAGGAAACTTGCCTGGGACGGGGCAAAGAGTAGAGTCAGGGACAAGGTTCAAATCCTGCCTTTGCCATTTGTCCTCAGGTGATCATGGGCAAGTTCCCTCCCCTTCCTGGATCTGAGGCTCCTCATCTGTTAGAGGAGATTTAGACACAGCGGTCTTTGACATTATTCCAATTCTGGAGTTAGTCTAGTCACTGAATTAAAGGAGGGAGGCTTTCTCTTGATGTGGGTGGAAAACAATAAATTTCTATCCAACTGAGCTGTCCCACAATGAAATGGCTGCCTGGGGAGGAAACGGGGAGGAGTGGGGAGGACTAGGTTTACCTTCCTGCCCCTCTTCTGGAGGGAGGGAGGTGACCACTTGGCAAGGTTTGTAGAGAAGAGAAGAAACCAAATGAGCTTTGAAAGAGAACCTTCTCACTCGGAGATCCTGTCATTTAGAACCTCAGCCTTTCTACTTGTTAGCTATGTGACTTGGGATACTTCCTGATGATCAGAGCATAATGGGCCACCTCTGGAACCAGGGGACCCTTAGTGTAATGGCTCCCCAAAGGCTGAAAGAGCCATTTGTTGGACTGTCCCTTTCTACCCTCAAAACTCTGCTCCAGCCATTTTCTACATGAAGTCTTTTGAGTGTTCTATCTTTCTCCTTATGTGTTTGTGTGTATATGTGTGTGTTTATGACATGTATATGCACACATAGATATTCATAAACACATATTATGTATATGTAATTTTGTGTGTGCTTATTTCTGTATACCTCATCTCCCTTGATAGAATGTATGTTCCTTTAGGGCAGATAAGATTTCCCTCTTGTTCTATACCTAATGCCTTTCCTAGTGCCCAGTACACAGTAGGCACTTAATAAGTGCTTGAGGATTGACTGGTTCTATCCAGGTATAGTCCGGGCTTGCTCTCCCCGTTGGGCTCTGCCTCTGAGACTCTAAGGGCCCTTTTAAAGATGCCCACCTGGTCTCCCTGGAGCCCTCTCCTTCCAAATGGGCTTGAGAGTGATTTCCCAGGACTCTGACACACCCAGTTTTCAAATGTAAATAGTAAAAGGCGCTCCATGCCAGGGAAACCATTTGCGGTTGGTTTCTCGTTCTGTTGGCTGGGATTACCCACGCAGACGCTGAGATCTGAGATCGCAATAAACCAGAATAATCAGGATGTATATTCTGTCTGTATTTGCCTCCAACCCAGTCTGGCCTTTTCAAGGATCTGATGTGTTGAGGCCCATTTACTGTCTGGAATCCCCGGCACCCAGTGACCTCCTCGGCACTGACTATGTTGCAGCCCAACCAGCTCCTCCTTACCCCAGACTCCTCCTGTCCTCCTCGTCCCAGACTCCTCCCGTCCTCCCTCCTCTCACCCTCCTGGGCTTTCATTTTAGAGAAGAAATGGGAAGAGCACCAGCCTGAGAGGGAGAACCCTTGGTTCTGCTCCTCCGTAGCTCTATAACTTTGGGCAAATGCTCTGACCCTAACTGGGGGCAGAACTAAGGTCTCGGGAGCATCCTCTGGAGAATGGGGGGTTAATGCCTTGGAATCATAATCTCTGTAAAGTACTTAGCACAATGCTCTGCACATAGCAAATGTACCTTCTTAGTGTGTCTGGGTCTGTGTGTATATACATGCATGTATATGTATATGTATATTATATATATATAATATATGCTATTATGAATCATACTAAGAAAATGCCCCAAATATCCATATGTATATATACATACATATATACGCTATTATGAATTATACTAAAATGCCCAAAATATCCACATACGCTATTATGAATTATACTAAGAAAATGCCCCAAATAACTGATCACATATATACATATATATACATATACACAGACACACACACACACAAATATATATAGGTATAGATTATTTGGAGTATATATTTGGGTATATATACAAACATATGTACTATTATGAATTATACTAAGAAAATACCCAAAATATCCACACCTATATATGTATACATACATATATATACACAAATGTACATAATATGCTATTATGAATTATATTAAAAAATGCCTCAAATAACCATACCTATATAATATACAAATATACATACATATGCTGTTATGAATTATACTAAGAAAATGCCCAAAATGTCAATACCCATGAACTCAGAGATCCAACTACCAGACACATACCTCAAGGAGTTCAGTGACCAACAGAAAGGCCCTAGATACCCCAGAATATTGATAATGACGCCTTTTAAAGAAGCAAAACACTGGAAACAAAATGAATGCTCATTTCCTGGAGAATAGCTGCACAAGCTGCATTCCATGTGGAGAACTGGCTGCAAGCTCGCTGTTCTAGGCCCCACTTACTCAGGCAGATGGGGTTCCCAAGGGGCAACTGACTTCTCCCCTCAAGATTCAAGTATTATTGCACAAATGCCCTGCTTTCCCCATTGATTATCAGTTGATATCAATTAGCCAGACAGACTTAATTTGCTTTTGGACATGGGAACTGACCAAGGTGGTATAGTGAGAGCAGTTGGTATGACTTCCCTGATGTTACCCCCCAAAATAAAGTCTGGGTCCCATTCTCTCACTACACTAACAGGATGCTGGGCCCAAGCTGGGAGCTCATGTAGCTAAGTGCTTCCTAGGATTGGAAGTCCTTTCCTTTCACAGGGCCTTCCTGAAATCTCTCTGCCATATTGTGTGGTCTTTACTCGGCTCTCGTTGGAATCCTAAAGTTGCCCTGCCCCAGTCCATCTAGTTTGTCCTTGATTCCCAGTGTGGATCCTGCTGTCAGCTACACTGCTAAGATGTTCTGGAAAGTCCCAAACCTTCCGACCATCTGAAGGCCTACAGGGTGAACTTCTAAGGTCAAGGCTGGAAAATGCTCACTCCGTCCCCTGCCTACCAAAGAGATTCCCTTTCAGGAACTTGACTGGAACCATTTCCACCCCTGGGCTGCCCATCGCAGAAAGCCTTGATTCTGAACTGGTTTGTTATTGAATCCAAAACCATCTATGCCCAAGACCCTTCATCTAATCACCCAGTGCTTCCCATGTAGGGTCCTTTCTTCTCATCCAGCAGCTTTCACTCCTTCCCGAGTCAGGAAGGACTTTTCAAACCTAGTTGCATGTCTTTGGTGGGTTCGAAGGAAATGTCCCCACCTGACAAAGCTAGAGAATCTTGGGATAACTGATGTAATTGCCTTTCCTACTCTCACACACAGATCATACTGGGCTCTAAGAAAGGATGGAGGCAATGAACAGACGGGATGGGATGAGCTGATGACACTGAAGCAAGAAGGACCAGGAAAACAGGTCAGTGAAAAAACCACCAGTGAAGGACCAGGAAAACTCAGGTCAGTGAAAAGAACGCCAGTGATGACTGTATCAAAGCTGAATGCTGGGAAATTCTAATGACCAGGCTGGATCCAAGCTGGGCCCCAAGTGAGAATCGGTTCATTCATTCAGATGTATTTATCATGTGGCTCTTACTGTGCCCAAAACTGGGGATACAGATGAATTTATATTCTGAGCGGGGGACCTAGCACAGCTTGGAGAGCTGGGGCCAGGGAGAAGCCCTTTGTGCCTGAAAGTTACAGAAGTGACAAGTGCTTAGGGGAGAAGGTTGACACACCCAATCCAGGAACAATGGCCCAGTCACTGTGACTGTGGTTCCTGGCTCCAGAACTGGAGGTAGGGGGAAGAGAGGGCTTGTGGTGAATAAGGAGGCAATGAGGAAGTAGCTGGAGAGGAATGATGTGAACCGTGGCCGGGGCTTTCCTGGTCTGGGCTGCCTCTCCCCCCACCCCCTGACATGAGGCTGGGGGCAGGAGCCTTGTGGACACTGACTCTGGGTGATTATAGAACTCGGTGTGTGAGGCCTGACTTTTTGGACGCACTGCTTAGTGTGGCTGATTTCCCTCCGCTTTATTCTTTTAAGTGCCGACCTTTTGAGAGGAGAGAAGGGAATGCTCCATTGGGGAGGGCAGATGAGGCAAAACAAAATTTACAAATAAAATGTATTTTTAATGAGGTTATATTGGAGACCTGTAGGGGCCTACCAGCTCCGATCAAGGATCCTCCAGGCCTCAATTCCACGGGATCCTGGAGGTCTGAGTGCCAGTCTGCCCTTCTACCCATGCTCTGCACTCAGTCCTCCCCATCAGTGGTGGCAGGGGACTCCTGATTGGCTTCTTGCCTCTACTCTCTGCAGCCTCTGCCCTTACAGCGAACAAAAGGCCACTGTCCACCTCAAGAAGCTTCAGTTGTCTCAAGTAAAATGCCATTTCCGCTGCTTGGCATTCAAGGCTCTCCATAATCCTACTTGAACTTGTCTTTTCAGGCTGATTCAAGATGGAACACTGGAAGGTCCTCACCTCACTGACCACCTCAGGGCCCAGCTTGTCTCCTTCCCCTGGCATCCTTCCCTTCTCACTGCCACCTCTTAGATGCTTTCAAGGTTCAGAGTCAGGATGCTCCTCTCCATGAAATCCATCTCAATGTCCTCTGCTGTTAATGTTCCCTCCCCTCCTCAAACCACCTTGTCTTTATTCATCCTGGTAGATGCTGCTTTTCCCAAGGAAACATAATCCCTTCTGGGTAAGAGCCTAGCATAAGACTCGGCACACAGCAGGTGCTTAATAAGTGCACGTTGAACTGAACTGAAGGGCAAATGTTGTGCTAGATCGTGGGGAGCCTTCAGTGCCAGGAAAGGAAGCTGACCTTGACTTGGCTTGCCAGAAGGAGCCTCGATCACAGATCTGAGCAGCCTCCCTTGGTGCCCTGTGAGGGCCGTGGGCCCAAGGGGTGACCACCCCTTCTCGTTGCCAGCCAGGCCCAGAGTACTCATGTGGCAAAGTAAAGGGGCCCCTGCCCGGCCCAGGTGTAGAATGAAGGCCCAAGGGGGCCAGGTGGGCGGAGCTCGGAGGATTCACCGTTACTGGGAAAGCAAACCTGGGGGGAGGAAGGAGCCACAGGCTGGGGCGGAGGAGGGGGCAAGGATCCTCCAGGTGGCAATGGGGTCAGAGAAGCCCTGGGCTTGGCGGGAGGCCAGGCGCATGCAATCGGGAAGGTATGCAGCATCTCGGGCTGTGTTTGCTTTCTTGGTCGGGATCCAAGGTTTCCAAGGTAGCCGGTGAGGAGTGCAGGGGGAGGAAGGGGCCCAGCGCCATTTGCTGTTTGCACAGAATTAGTCATGGGGGGCCCACAGTTAGAGGACCTGCCCCAGGGTGGGGTAGGGGCTGCAATCTGGAGAGACTAAGGCAGTGGGAGTCCTTGAAAGACCAAGCAGTAACTAGCCTGCCATCCCCATCCTCTGGGGACCGAAGGGTGCCATGGTCCTGCTTCCTGATGGGCAAAGGGGACCTGAAATCCCTGCAGTACGTGTGGGCGGGAAGTGGACACGGGGGTTCTAGCTCGGCTCTGCCAGGACCTCTGCAGGGCACCCGGGAAATCCCCTCCCCTTTCCCAGTCTCCCAAGTAGGAAGGAAGGGGGTTTGTCCCAGTGATTCTGAAGGTCTCTCGGCCCCCATGATCCTCAGTGCTCCAGCACTCCGGTCCTGTTAATACAAAGAGGGAATCCCCGAAGGGGGTGCGTGTAGTCACATTTGTCCTCTCCAGAGCTATAATTACACGTCAAATATAATCCTCGGCTCCAGCCCAATGGAAACGAGCAGTTTAAATTCAAATAACGCAGCTCCCCACAAGGTCCCTCACACCCACCAATCAGAACCTCACGGTCTGTTCTTTGGGCCTGACAGCCCTCTCATTCCTTCAGAATCTCTGCTTTGACTCCCAAAGTCCCAGAGCGAGGCGGGAAGTCCTCAGATAACAACCCCTTTGAAAATAATAAAAATAAAACAGCTTTCTTCCCTTGAGGAGGGGAGAAGGGAGTGGGTCAGCTTGCACAGGGCTCTGACTCAATAAGCATTTAGTCAGCACTTGTGATGGGCTTATGTTCCCATGATGCACCAGGCGCCCGTGATATGGTGCCAAAAATGAAAGAATCCCTCTCCTCCAGGGGCTTGCCCTCCATCAAGGAAGGTGATGTATCCCTACGGGTCCCTACACAGAAGACTATCCAAAGGTGCCAGAAAGAAGGTGGGCTGGGAGTGGAGCCCCCAGTGGCTGGGAGCTCCAGGAAGGGCTCTGGAAGAGAGGTACCCAAGGTAGGCCTTCAAGGAAGGGGGGACCAAGAAGAGGAAATGACATGGGGACCATCCACTGCTGGCCTGGGTTGGAGCCAGAGCAGCGTGTGGGGGCCATTGCCTGTCTCCTGGGATCCCACTGGCTCCGCAGGAAGAACACCCTTCCTCTCCTAGGGATTTAAGGTCTGTGGGCCCCTCTCCATGGGGGAGATGTCCCCTTGCCCTGGACAAGCAAGCTCCCGAGGGATCTGCCTCCCGTCAGCCAGGGTGCGAAGTCTGGCCCCCGGCCCGGAGGCAGTGGGGAACCATGGTGGGTTTCTGAGAAGGGGTGGAACCTGATGAAAGCAGGAGATGAATGGGGCAGGTGTGAGCAGGTGCCCATCGGGAGGTGGGGCTATCTCGGCATTCCATCAGGGTTCAGGGACATTTCTTTGATTGAATATGGAACGGGAACGTGTCCGAACGAGGAAGGGGCTGGCTTATGTGGAAAATGATGACGATGAAGAACAAGAGGCAGCAGGGAACCTGGGAGCCCTACCCCTCTTTCCGGGCTGAGCCCCTCCAGGTGCCAGCGCAGCCGGCTTCTGCCAGGCCCTCGTTAGCACGAGGCTGGGACACAGCCCCCAAACGAAAGCCTGCCCCGATTCTGACTGTCCCTAACTCACACATGAGGAGACGGAGCTCGGGGGGGACGGAGGAGCCGAGAGCGCGGGGTTCAGGAGGCCCCTGGGTCTGGCCCCGGCCTCCTCCCGGCCACCTGAGTAGTGAACCAGCCAACTTTGAGACCCTGAGTCTCTTTCCTTATTCGTGGGCAATGGTCTGAAGCTGAACGTCCCAGAATCCCCCCTCTCGGGGAGCTTAGCTTGTACCTGACGATGCTCATTAATGCTGCTTTTCTGGTTCCAGCCAGGCCAGAGAGGGGTGATGGAAAGTCATCTCCAGCTTCGGTAAGGCAGAGAGGACCGAGGGAGCTTTGTGCCCACAAGTGGGGGGAAAGGGCCTGCTGGCCAAGAGAGGAGGCAGGGAGGACGACCTCCAGAAGGAGGCCCAGTACAATGAGGCCTTCCCCAGCTAGCCCACGTCCCTGCCAGGCGTGGGAGCCAAGGCTGCCGGTCATCCCGGGCAATGCTGAGGGAATAAATGAGCCATGGGAAAGGAGGCTCGGGCCTGGCCCTGTCTCTGAAGGCTTGGGGGACTTTGGCTTGCTCACACAACGTCTCTGGGCCTGGGTTTCTTCACGCGTCAGTAAGGGGCTGCCTGGGATCTTCCCTCCCAGTTCTGACACACGGGATGCTAAGGTTCCTTACAACTCAACAGCTTTTTAAACAGAACAGAGAACATCGGAGTTGGGAGGGACCTTCGAATATGGAGCAGAGCCAGAAAAGAACTTGGTACATAGAACAAAAAAAAGTCTAGAAGAAAGGACTTAGAACATGGAGCTTTGTGTTTTGTAATTAGGAGGGACTTCGGGAACTGAGAACAGGGGGTATCAGAGCTAGGAAGGAGCTTAGAACAGCTGATGTCCAAGCCAGGAGGGAGCTGAGATCAGGGATATCAGAGCTAGGAGGGAGCTTAGAACAGCAGATGTCAGAATTTACCCTTAAAGTAGAAAATGCCCATGTTCTAAGGTTCCTTCCAATTGTATTTTGAGACTCTTTTCCCCGGTTCTTTCCCCTTGCCCATGAATCCCCAGCCCCAAATACCACAGAGAGACACGTCAGCTGAAGATGTGATTGAGAGATTTTCCAGCCATTCTGCTCATCTATTCCACAAGCCCTGAAGATCAGGAACTTTTCTGGAGATTGTGGAAAAAGTCAACTGGGAGAGAGACCTGAGTTCTTTGAACACAAGACAGAAAACTTCCCACAATCCCTGGCATGTGAAAAGTCCACTGTTTTAAGGAAGGACTGAATCTGTCCTGGGGGTGGCTCTTGGAGAGCCGGAGGGCAGCTGGCATTTTCCCAACCCCAATTAGCCCAAGACCATCAAACTCCCTGAGCAATTGACCACCTTGTTCTCCAGAACAGCTGCTCCAAACCTTCTCGGCTCTCCTCAAGCCTCTCACAGCTCCGCCTCCCTGCACCCTGTAGACTCCCCTGAACAAAACGAGGCCGCTGGACCAGAGCCCCCTCCCCCTCCTTCTGTCCTCCTCACTGCTGGACCCTCACACACCTCCTCCTCCATCACAGGGCCTGAGCCTGGTCCTTCTTACCGAGGGGAGCCTCCATCCCACCCCACGGCAGAAACCTGGTGGGCCCACTGTCTCATCTCTGACAGCATCTCCCTGGTCCTGGACCCTGGCCACCTTCCCCGCATCTCCGTTTTGGCCGCCTGTCACAGGCCGTTTCACGAGTGGGAGAATAACGGATGAACTTGCAGAATAGAGCCTCAATGGAGGCCTTTTCCCCCTTAGCCCCTGGCGTTGAGCCCTGGGTGTCAAACTGCAGGGAACCGAAGGCTTGAATTTGGAGGCAACGTTGGCCCGGTCAGGGTGGTTCGTCTCACAAGCGCACCCCAGCAGTCCATAGCCTCCGGGGGCAGGAGGTGGAAGGGCTGGGTCACCCTTCTGAGGGGCTGTCAACATGGTCGAGGTGGGGCCTCTTCTGTTGAGAGCCCGGGGCTTGTTCTCGGCAGAAACTTCCATCCTCCAGGAATGAATCTGGTCCTTGGAAGAGGCCCAATGTCGTTCAGAGCCAAATCTGATGATGGAGGTGGAGGCCGGGGCAGAAGGGGGGGGGCGGCGTGGAGATGACTTCAGTGAGATGAGCTCCTTCCCTGGCTCAGAAGCAGGACCTTTGGGCAGAGCCCTCACCAGGCTTCCCCAAGGCCTGGTCCTGGAAGCCTCAGGAGTCCCTGGGGCTAGGGCTGGAAGGCAGGCCCATGGGGTGGAGAGACTCCAGAGCCAAGGTTTCTGGCCCATCTCCTTAGCCCTGGGATGTTCCCATCCTAGATCCAGGAAATGATATCTAGAGAAGAAAGGGATGTGCCCAGAGTCACAGGTGGCACATGATGGGAGTGATTCCTCGGCTTTTCCGGAACCCAGGGGCAGCTCTGTGGACAGAAGCTCCTCCGCTTCGGTGCTGTCTGTGTAGCCCCATTCCAGGCTTGGTACCCAGTGAACACTAGGGGGAATCTGGGGTCCAAAGCCTTGTGCTTGGAGGGTCCCGCACCCCCTTGGCCACAGACCACCCCAACAACCCCCTTTGAGCTGAGCTCTGTCTCCTGCCTGAGAGCAAAGCTCTGCCTGGTTCTTCACACTACATCCCCCTCACCCAGTCGCTCCTGGGCCCCGTCCTCCCCACCTGCACAATAAATCTCACAATACAAATACACACTCTCAATATATATATATATGTTATATAAATCCCACCTACTTGCTTTTACTTTATCTCTTTTGTGCACTATCCTTGTCCTTAGTAAATGTTTAATATGTGTGACTTAGACTTAAGTGAATGCAGAAGGGAAATGGAGAGCTGGGCAGTCACTGTTCTGACTCAGCACACACACAATGCCCAAGTCAAGGCAAGAGGGAGGGGTAGGGGAGGAAGGTGCAGAGAAATGGAGATGCTGAAAGCTCAAATAGAACTGGAATGTCAGAGCTGGGAGGGAGCTTAGAACAAGGGGTGTCAGGGCTGGGAGGGGGCTTAGAACAGGGGGTGTCAGAGCTGGGAGGGGGCTTAGAATAGGGGAGGTCAGAGAGGGGAGGGGTCTCCCAGATCTTATCTAATCCCCTCATTCTTTAGATGAGGCAACAAAGGGGCTGTTATAGGAGTGAAAGCCACCAGGAGCAGATCCTCCCAAATTAGAAACAATTCACAGGCTGTGAGGTGGCTCAGTAGATTGTGTGTTGTAGTAGACTTGCCTTCCTCAAGTCTGGTCTTAAATAGTCTTAAATACATCCTTACTATCTGTGTGCAACTCACTTCATCTTATTTACCTCAGTTTCCTCATCTTTCAAATGAGTTGAAAGGAAATAAACCACAAATAATAAAGTATCTTTGCCAAGAAAGCCCCAGATCGGGGCACAGAACCAGACGGGACCGACAGCAGAGGGCCAATAATTGGCTTGAATGCAAGCCCTGCGGTTGGCCAAGGGGACCTCCACATCCTCTGGCATCTTGTGATATTTTGAAAGGCCCCCAATTATTTCAGAAACACAAGACAAGAGTTGTCAAAAGTAATTTTTTCTAGCATTAGATTCTATTTGCTTTTTCCGCAAGTTAAATTACATCCTTCCTCCATCCAATTACTTGCTATCATGTCTCCTGCTGCACCGGAAGGCAAGGGAAGGGGAGGCATTCATTGCAAGGTCCCTTTGGGCGGGCTCCAAACTCCAGGCCAGCGAGAGCCCCCCAAGCTCAGCTTCCCTGTCAAGCAGTAACACAAAACTCTCGCAGACAGAGGCACTTTCATCGGGCACAGCCGATTAGCATTACAGCAATGGCCCCGAGAGCTTCAAAGCCATGGGCTGAGGGAGGATGGGGACATTGTTCTCCCAGAGGAAAGCCGGATCAGGTTTGGGAGCTGACGGGGCTATTCTTGAAAAGTCTCCTCGCGGGCTCTGGCCGACCCCTTCTCTGCGATGATGGACACACACTTTTCCTGTCAGCATTCTTCTGAGCCGGAAAGGTAAGGAAAGCGACATGGTGGCTCAGCTTCCACTAGCCAGGGCTACCAGTGTGTACTTCTGGGCAGCCGCCGGGTGCCACGCATGGAGCTCTGACCTGGGCACTGGAGGCCGGCTTGGCTTTGGGCAAGTGTGCCCATTTCTCTGAGCCTCAGTTTCTCCTTCAGAGGAGAAGGCAGATCTAATGGAAAGACGGCCAGCCCCAAGAGGAGCAAAGGGGCCTGAGTGTGAGCCCCGGCTCTGCCGGGCCTGTATGATCCTGGACAAGCGAGCTGCCAGGCTTTAAAAAAGGAATGACAGTGCTCACGCTACTACCTCCTGGGGCCTGAGTGGTGGAGTAAACGCGTTGGCAAGCGTACGGCTCTCTAAAAGGAGCGTCCTTGCCACCATGCTCATCCCTGTTAGCTCCTCAGGGGCACCATCTGGGAATTCAACACATCAATTGACCATTGAGCCTTGAGCTACTGGAGAGTCCGACACAAAAACTGAACTGTTTTTGTGTGGTGGAGGAAGGAGCTACCGCTCTTTCTCGGGCTTGGGGAAGACAATGGCAGGCACGTCAATAAGCGAGTGAAAAACACTAACAAAGTAAGCGCTGGGTGATTTCTGGAGAGCTGAGAAGCTGCTGGTGATGGAGAGAACAAAAAAAGACAGAAGATGCATCTCAGAGCACACTTTCCCCATCTATAAAGTCAGAACAATAACCTTGAGCCTCACACTCCATGTCTGCACAGGTGGTTATGATAAGCTGAACCATGATTCTGGGAGACCTGTGATATCCCAACATCCAGGCTTGAGCTTTGTCGACCCGGAAACCAAGGCCAAGAGGACTTGATCCTAAACACTAATTTGATAACTTTGGGGATGCTCAGACTAACGATGAGAAGATCATTAAAATCAGAGGTGTGAAAGAAGGTCTCTACAACATTCCTGCCAAACTAGGTTTACAATTGAAAGATATTTAACAAAATACATAAAAATGCAATGGAACGTGGATATTGTTAATATGTAGTTTTCTAAATGAATACACAGCCCATAGGGATCCTTATGTATGGGTCAGGAGCCCCCAGTTTCTATTTGCGTCTGGTACCACTGATTGCATTGATACCTAGAATCATAGTCTCTTCATCTTGGAAGGTAGTCCATCTATCTAGTCCAACCCATGACCTCTCTCTTCAGATCCCTCAACCAGGGATCATCCAGCTTGAGCATGAAAATGCCCAATAATGAGAGCCTACTCCCTTCCACCGGCAAATCGACAAAACCCATCCAAATTTGTTGGGCTAGTGCCCTGCCCCCTGAATTGGCAAAATTTGGCAAGAATGGTGCCCAAAATTTGGGGAATGGCTGAACAAGTTATGACATAGGCATGTGAAGGCATGCTACAGTACTATAAGAAATGACAGACGTGGTTTCAGAAAAATCTGGGAAGACCTGTATGAACTGATGCAGAGGGAAGTGAGCAGGACCGGGAGAACAAGGCACACAATAACAACCACATTATAAAGATCAACGTCTTTGAAAGACTTGGGAACTCTGACACAATAACAAACCACAACTCAAGAGGACTCATGAAAAAGCATTCTGCCCAACTCCACAGACTGAGGCAGATTTTCTTTTTTGGATATGACCAATATAAGGATTTGTTTGTTGACTCCTTATGTTTACAAGAGGTTTTGTTTTTCTTGTTTTGTTAATAGGGGAGAGGAAGAGAAAAGTAGAAGGGAAAGAATTTAGACCTAAAAATCAAAAGGGAGGGAGAAGAGAAAGAAAAAGGAAAGAAGGGAGAAGAGAGAAGAAAGCAAATTTGGCTAGGCTGGTATCTCAGGAAGCACTCAGGATGGAGGAGAGGCAGTCAGTAGAGACACATGTTTGTACTCCTTGAATTCTGCTTGCCAAGATTGCTGCTCCACCACAGTACTCCCTTCTCCTGACATAGAGTGGGAAGGATGGTCAGGATTTGTGTTGGCATGGGGTTGGGGGTGAGGAGTGACGGTCTGGGGGCCGCACTTCCTACTCCATTGTTCCCCACGCCAGCCCCAGATGTTTCCGATCACTTGTTGAGACACCCATCGGCTCGGGTATTCCTGAGCTCTATTTCCCTTACCGCTGATCCCCTTCTGGGCTCTCCCAATTCCTGGTTGCCCTCTCTCTTCCTGCTACTAAATGCCAGCTAAGACTTTAAATCCACATCCTATACCAGGCAGATTCCTGTTATGTAGCAGGTAAAACATCCCAGTCCCAGGTAACAACAGGCTAACTCCTCCTAACATGTTTGTGCTAAACACATTAAACAAGGACGCGGAGAGAGCCCAGAGTTATCTCCGGTATGCACCAAGCACCAGCCTAATCCACCTTGACTGCTCCTGGAAAGGGCAGCTTCTCAGCGGGTCACACGGTCAGAAGCTGGTTTCCCAGACAGCCAGAGTGGCCTCTCCTACCCTTTCCAAGGGAGGCACCTGACATGAGCTCTGGGGATGCTGGATTCAGGTCCTGACTGTCCCTCACTGCTTGTGTGGCCCTGACTCAATCACTCTCCTCTCAGGAAGGATGATTGTTCATAAATAGGCCTCAGGAAACAGACATCCTGCTGGTCTGAAATACCCACTCCAAGAAAGGGAGCCTTCTGAGAGCTGCTGCCTTCCTCTGAACACTCACCGGGGCAGCATGGTAGAGAGAAAAACCAGCCTGGACTTTATGAAAGATGCCCTGGATCTAGGCCATGAAGAACTTGAACCACTTCTGTGGTTCTTAGTTACCTCACCTGGAAAATGTTCTCCAGGGTCCCTCCCAATTTAAACAGTATGGAATTCTCTATGTAATGCTCCTGCAAACAAAGGCAGACTGCCATCCCTCACTCCCACCCCGGTTAGGAACATAATTAAAGGAGTTCTTTCTTTTTTTAATTTTTAAATTTAGGGTTCCTATAAGGAAAAACTTCCTAATCATTGCAGGCGGGAACCCCAAATCAGAATGAGCAGGGCAGCTCCCCCCACCTCAGAATGGGAAGACTCCAAGGAAGCCCCCAAGCTTCCTCCAAAGCATAGCTCAGATACCACCTCCTCCAGGAAGCGTTTCCTGATTTTCTCCCTTCCCCAGGGAAAATGCTCAGCATATATTTCTAAGGAACTTGCTCTTCCTTCAATAGAGGGCTGGGATCTCCAACACTCAGCACAGCACTGGCACAGAACAGCTGGGCTAATGTTTGTTCTTTTTCATTGGTCTCTACTCCCCTTTCAGCTGATGGACGGGTCTGTATTTGTCCCCATTTTATATTATATCATTTTATTTTTTGAATGCAGGAAAGATTTATTTTACATTCTTGTAAGAATGGTTGCCTAGGTGAGTAGATATCTTTGAAACTCCAAAGGCAGCAAGTCCCTTCCCTGATTCCCCAATAATCATTGTCCCCATTTTAGAGAGGGGGAGATTGAGGGTCAGACACCGGCAGGGACTTTCTCAAAGTCTCACAGATAGTAGTGTCACCACTTGCATCAGACAGATGAAGAAATGGAATCTCAGGGAAACCCAAAGCAGCGAGCCTGGGTTTGTCTTTTAAAATGTTTTGATGATTGTGTTTTAACATAATTAATTTCCTTTAGGATCCCGCCTATCTTATTTGATGCATTTAACTACAGAGTTCCTGAGCAGGACTCCTGCCTAAAGGAGCCCCCTTCGGCCCCCAGATTTAGGGAAGCACCGCATTAAGAACTGTCAGAGACCCTGGCCATTCCTGAAGCCGGCGCCTCGCCCTGCGGGGAGGAAGCTGAGACCAAGCAACCTAGGCGGGATTTGAACTCTGGTCTCCTTCAGATTCACCTCTCCCTGGGGGGACCCACAACTAGGAACAGCCGAGGAGGGTTCGCAGCCCTGCCGCACCCCCGCCCCTCTGCGCTCTCCCGAGGCTGGCGCGCCCCCCACCCCGGCCCGCTGGGCCGTCTACCTGTGTAGTCGGGGTGGCAGTCGCAGGTGTAGCCGCCCTCCCGGCTCCGGCACAGCCCGTTGCCGCCGCAGGGGTTGGAGTAGCACAGGTCGATCTCGGTCTCGCAGTAGTCCCCGGTGAAGCCCGGCGGGCAGCGGCACCTCAGCCCGCTGATGGGGTGGATGGGCCGGAACAGCACCGTGGTGGAGCTGATGAAGGGCGCGGAGCTGTCGAATTTGAGCACGGACACGCACTTCATGTAGTTCTCGCACGGCTCCCGCAGGCAGATGTTGTCGTCGAAGGGCAGCACGCGCTGGGTGGAGATCATCCTCAGGAGGGTCCTGTTCAGGTAGATCTGCTCCTGGAGGTCCTCGGACGGGAAGAAGCGGTTGCGGACACCCCCGGGCAGAAGCGCCGAGAAGGTCACGTTCAGGATGTTGGAGCTGACGTCCGTGTCGTTCTGGACGTTGAAGACGAAAATGCCGTCGGTGGTGGTGGACAGCACGGCGGCCACGCCCTCCACGAAGAGGGACAGCAGCGGGGACAGGAACTTCTCCTGCGACATGTTCTCCAGGCGGACCGTGATGCTGTTGGTCAGCATGTCGTCCGTGATGATGGTCACCCGCAGGGTGCAGAGGGCCGTCACGCTGTGGATACCATCTGCAAAACAGAGACGCGGTGACAAACGTGGCTTCGGACACCCGTGGGCCGGCGCAGCGAGACCCCGCTCCCCAGAAGGAGAGAGTGCTCCCTCCCTTCTTTGCTGACGTGGGGGGCTGCGGATAGGAGACACTGCCTACAATACTGGACTTAGGTGAAACGTCGGTCACTTTTGCCAAACTGTTCTCTCTCTCCTCCCTGCTTCCTTCCCTTCCCCTTCCAGTCATTCTTTGTCATTCCTGATTATAACGGGGGGGCATATTGGGGAATGGATGTGATATATAAACAAGACATCCATGACATTTTTAAAAGAATTTCCCCAATTGTTCCAGCAGTCAATATCCTCAGTATAAGAGAGTACTGTGCAAAGGAACATACAGATTGGTGAGGATGTAAATCCATCCATCCACCCATTATTCAGCTGAAAAGCTTTTTTCAAGTATTAATAAAAATTGTGCAGCATTGAGGGCCTGGTGGAAACCACTCAGGGCCACGGATCAGGGCTAAGGCAGAGGCTTTGCTTGCAGACTGGCTGGGGTCTTGTCTGGGATTCTGGGTAGGCGGGCTGGCCAGGCTGGGTGATATACCCTCCTTTGCAGTTGTTGCTGGAGCCTTTACAACCTCCATCCCGGCTGATCATGGGGACCCTCCCTTCTCCCTCCCCCAGCTCCGGGTGGGCTTGCAGAGGACGTGGATTCAGAAGGGACCCATGTCAGGGCTCCTTCAGACGCCAGTGATGTGACTGGGGTATCCTGGGTCAGGCTAATTTCAAGGTTCTCCCATCTAGGAGGCCCAATGGGACTGAAACCGGCCTGCCCCAGCTGGGAGAGCCCTTCACTGCCACAGAGAACGACTCCCGTATTGAAAGGTGGAGAGATTCCCCCGAGTCCCACAGAAAGCCAAGGCCAGAGGCCCATCTCCAGGAGCCCTGGTTCAGAAGAGTCTGCAGGAGATACAGGGAATTAAGTGCTAAATGGTGTCATGAAAACCATGTGCTTTGGGGCCCAGGACAAATTTCCTGTTTAAACAACACAGAAGTCAGCCCCCTTCATCCTTTCCCAATAGCAACAATAGTACATGATGGGAGGACAAGTGACTATTTATGAAATATTCGTACATGTATTCTTGGTTTCTAGAAATCCTCAGGAACAGTACTAGAGATGGGAGACAGTACCCAAGTGTAGAGGGTGCCAAATAATAACAACAGTCCTGGATTCAAATCCTGAATCAGAATTCCTTAACTCTGTGTGTGACCTCAGGTAAGCGTTTCCTGTTTCTGGACCTCGACTTTCTCACCTGAGAAATGGGGGTCATCAGCTTTGGGCCAGGATTATACTGTACAGAAAAATGCAAGGTTTTATGGGAAATGAGCGGAGTCGGGCTTGCCATGACCTTCCTTGCAGGCTTGCTGGTGGCTTGTCCAGCACCCTCCCAACACTGCCCAGGGGCCACCTCCTCCAGGGGGTCTTTCCCAGTCTTCCCCATTGTTGAGGTCTCCGGGCCCCTGAAATTGCTTGGTGACTATCTTGTATCGACTTTTCTGGGCTTCCCTCTGGGAGGAATGGAAGCTTCCTGAGGGCAGTCCTAGTGCTAGAATCCAACCTCCAGCCCGAAATCCCAGGATGAGCCTGGCTCCCTTATGCTCCAGGAGCTTCCAGGAGAAAGGGAGGGGCCAAGAGTGATTGGCATGCCAGAGCCAGCGCCCGGATCTCCCGGCCAGTCCCAGTGGGCACAATGCCAGAAAGGGCCAGAGCAGCTTGCCCCAGTGGCCTTCCCATTCCCAGCCTGCCCTGGTGCTGCTGGCCCAGCCTCTGCCCACCTTGGGGCCCCCTCTCCCAGGGTCATGGCTCCTTTCTCCCCAGGGCTGCTGCTGCTGCTGCTGCTGCTGCTGCCGCCGCCGCCGCCGGGGGTGGATCCTTCTCCTTGGGCACAGAGGGAGCAGGGAGGGAGCCTGCCATTAGTATTCAGCATCCCATCTTCTCCCTCTGGGCACTGCCAAGGCTGCCCCACCGGCTGGCACTCACCCCACCCTGCAGCCCAGAGGATAAGAGCGGGCCCCTCTCCCGAGAACCAGAACAAAACCTCAGCCCTGAAGATACAAAGCTCTTTGAAATAAAGGACACAATGGAGCGTGACATTAATTAAAAATAATGAGATGATCGTAAAATTAGCCCCCAAAGAGGTTCAAGGATTCAGAGCCAGGGAAGGCTGAGAGTCCCCGTATCTCAGGTGACAGAGGAGGAGACCGAAAGCGCAGAGTCGGGGGACGAGAAGCCGGGCCCTCGGACCCTCCATCACCTTCTGGAGAAGTATGATGAGTGCTGGGCCGGGAAGCCCAGTGCTGGGCTCTGCCTCCCTCCCCTCTATCCTCAGCCATAACGGAGTTCGGGGAGAAGGGATGCGAGTCTTTCCCAGAGGAAAAACAGGATGAAAGAGCCGAAGGTTTGGGGCTGGGGAGCTCACTACCTCCTCCGGCAGCCCACCCACATGCTCACACATTGTGCCCAGCTCTGCCCCCTGGGACAGGCAGAAAAAGTCTAATCCCGCTTCCACATGAATGCAGTCCCGGCCCCACCCGGAGGCTCTTTCTTTCCTTCCCACGACATTCCCTGCAGTCCCCTCATTCTCACGGTCACAGTCCTTGGGCCTGCTCCAGGATGTCAGGGTCCCTCACGGGAGGTGGGGCCCAGCCGAGGAGAGGTTTGGAGCATTGGAGCTGAAAGGCTCGTCTCACAGAGGGGTAAACTGAGGCTCAGAATGGGGGCAGGGCTTCACCCAGAGCACAGAGAGAGCGAATCATCCAATGGAAATTTGAACTCGGGTCCTGGAAATGCAGTGAGGGCCCCTTTACACCACCAAGTGTCCCAGCGAATTCTGGGTCTGGAACAGGACCAAGCTTGAAGCCAGCCCTGACGCTTCCGCCCCATGATATATCGGATCAGTTGCCTGGCCTCAGTTTCCATTTCTGTAAAGCGAGCCCTCCACGATGACCTCAGCGTCCAGCCGTCCTGAGCAGTGTCTGACGGACGCAGACCATGCTGGACAGCAAGGGCTATCCTGGCTCTCTCTCTAGACCCCCCACATACATGTGCAGATTCACACATGTGCATATACATACATGGGCATTTTAAAGCCGCACGTGGAAGCTCTGTGACACTCCCGCTGTGGGACATTTCCTTTTCATCCTAGTGGCCACTGGTCACGGAAGAAAAGCGCCCACCACTGAGACCTGCCCTGGTGGGGGAGGGGGGCCCGGGGACCCCCGGGAAGGCTGAGGCCCAGCCCTGAGGCAGCCCAGGCCCTCGCTGCCACGACCCCCTGGGGACTCATTCTTCCCTTCTCCCCGCCCCCCAGCCCCAAGCTGGGACCACCGGCTGCTGTCCCGGCCAATCCCCCCAGAGGGCCCCATTCCTGGAGATGGGCCGTCAGGCTTCCAATTGTTCGACAAACCAGTTCCCCCTTCCCTGGGCTCCCAGAGCTGGGGGCGGGAGGCAAGGAATCAGAACCACCCGGGACCACCTCCTCTCAATCAGACCAACTTCTTAAGCTTTGGGGAGAAACTCACCACCACCCAAGGGAGAGCCCACTTTGGGACAGCTCGTTTAATCCGGTCCCTCATTAACAGATTTAGCGACTTGTCCAGGCTCATGCAGGGATGAGCCGGAATCTGAACCCAAGTTCTTTGGGTGAAAGATCGAGGTCTTTCCCTTACCCCCAGGCTGGCCGGAAGCTTGTCCCATCCTCTGCCTCCTTCATTTCTCATCGATCCTGCTCCTGCTCCTGCTCTCTGAAGCAGAGGGACCCCTCTCCCCCCCTACGTTCGGTTCCCCCCCTCAGATCCTGGGCCCCCTTCCCCCGGACTCCCGTCGCCCAAGCGGAAAGTGGGACCTGGAGGAACAACCCGGCTGAGGACCCCGACTCCAGGCTCACGGCCTCTTCCCATCTCTCCCATCCTCCCTGCTGTGTAACAGCAACAGTAATTAACTGTAATGATCATGGGGGCCCTGTACTCTAGGAACCACCGCACTAGGAAAGCTGCTGTGCCAGTGTAGAGTGTCTACAGACTGGGGGGCCTCGGGGAGCGGGAGAGTCCTGCCTCCCGGGCCCCCCAGTCAGGATGCAGAGGCAGGACCGGGCTTTCCTGCTACCATCAGTCCTCCACCCACTAAGCCACACTGCCACACCATTCTTTAAGGGAAAAAAAGTTTGTCATTTATATTATTTTATTGCCAAATGGCCCTGGGAGGCGTGTGCCAGTGAGATCCCATTTCACAGACGAGAAGACTGAGGCTGAGAGGAAGCCTTCTAGATGGGGGGATGCCGTCATTCTCCAGCCCATTTTCCTTGCCTCCATGCTGGGTTCCGGAGGAGCTGGAGGATTCCCAGGATCAGGCTGAACATTCCAGAGTTGGGTTAGTTTGGTTTTTTTTTTTTTCCTAAATTGCCTATGGGACTGGGCTGGGCTGGGGACCCCCAGATACCCGGAGAGAACAACATCAGTGGAGGGCCACACACAAATGAAAAGCAAAACAGAAACATTCCAATCTTCGCTGCTCAAATTAAGAACAGAGAGAGGGGGAAAACCCTTTGAAATGGAACAAGAAAGCCTTCAAACCCAACCGAGGGGAAAGGCAGGTGAGGAGGAGGAGGAGCAGCAGGTGAGACCCACGGGGAAGGAAAGAGATGTTGCAGACACAAAGACTACACCATGGCAGAGCTGGGAAGGACCTGAGACAGGATTGGGCTGGGAGGAACAGAACAGGGAATTCAGGGGGGAAAGCAGAACAGGGGATGTCAGGGCTGGGAGGGAGCGACCGGGGATGTCAGGGCTGGGGGGGGCGGAAACAGGGGATGTCAGGGCTGGGAGGCAGAACAGGGGATTCAGGGGTGGGAGGGGCGCAGGGGATGTCAGGCTGGGAGGGGGCAGAACAGGGATGTCAACTGGGAGGGGCGGGGATTCAGAGCTGGGAGGGGCTTGAAAGGGGATTCAGGGCTGGGAGGAACAAAAGGGAATTCGGGTGGGAAACTTAGGGAAAAGGGTGTCAGGGCTGGGAGGGCAGACCAGGGATTCAGGGTGGGAAACAGAACAGAGATTCAGGGCTGGGAGGGAGCTTGACCAGGGGATTCCCAGAGCTGGGAGGGCGAACAGGGAATGTCAGAGGTGGAAAACGAACAGGAGATTCAGGGCTGGGGAGGGAGTTGACAGGGGATGTCAGACTGGGGGGAGGGCTTAGAACAGGGGATGTCGGGGGTGAATGACCAATAAACAAGGGAAAAATCAACAAGCAACCTAAACACTAATGGGCACTGTGCTACATCTGAATACAGTCCCCTGTTTTGCTCCCAGGCCAGAGGAGACAATAAGGAAATCCTCCTTACAAACATAAGTGTCCAGTGAGTTGGGGACACACTCTGACTGGAGAGGCTGGGGGCTGTGCCAGCAGAAGCCTCAGGTTGCAGCTGGGGGGGGGTGGAACGGGACTCTGGGGGGAGGCGCGCCTTGGGCTTTGGTCCTTTTATTTTCTACAAGAGGACATTCGGCCCCTAAGAGGGGAAGTTCTTCCCATGGTGCCTCAGGGCAATCCGGCTCCAGGACAGGAGACAGAGCCAGGCTGGCTGGCTTTATCTGGGGAGGAAAGTGTTAATCTGATGGTAGCAGCTGCCGTCACACCCTGGGGTGCCTTCGAGCTATTGGCTCCGGAGTAGGTTTTCACTTGTTATTACTGCCCTTTGAAATGCTGATTAGTTCTGACTAACCAGGGACAGATACTCTAAGCTGGAGCCCTGGAAAATGGCAAGGCCCAGAAGGAGAGAGAGAGAGCAGGATCTGGGGGAGTGGGGGACAGAGGGCAGAGTGGTTTTCTCTCGCCCCCGTCCCCACCCTACCAGGTCAATGGAGCCCCAAAGCTGGCAGGGCTCCCTCAGACAGGAGGGGAAAAGCCTCGTGGTGGTCTGGTCTCCTAAGCTCCCATGGCCCCGGCATCTCAGACCCATTCATCTCGTCCAAAAGGGAAGTTCTCCTTTGTCCCCCATCCATCCCTCCTCCAAACGTCCCTTCCGGGTTCCCTCCTTCCTGGCACTCAGGTATCCCCCTCCCTCAGCCTCCCCCCCACCCCAGGCCAAACCCCAGCGGGCATTGTCTGTCGCCTATGGAGACGGCCTCTGGTTTGTCTCCCAGCCCCTCCCCTCTCCGTTGCATGAGGCTCCGCTGCCGGACCGGCCCTGCCCCCGGGTCAGGGGCCTCAGGAGTTTTCTCTCACCTCTAAGATAAAACCCAAGCCCTTATCCCGCCCTTCGGAACCCGTCATTTGTGCTGCAGGCGTTTTGCGCCCTCTCCTAGGCGGGGCTCCCGGGCATCAGGGCCATCCCAGGGCGCTCATCCGGCCCCCACGGGCTCAGGGGAAACTGGGGGCCCCGCCCTCTTAAACACATCCGCCGTGCGGCCTCCCTCCCGGTCACGGGCCTGAGAGCCAGGGCCCAACGGCCACCTCCTTTCCCGCCTGATCCCACGTGAGAGCCAGCGCCGGCGGCCGAGAAGGCCCAGGCTCTGGGAGCGGTGGGTGCCGGAATGGGGGCCCAGCTGGGTGCCTTCCTTACTTCCTGTGCGATCTTGGCCCGGCCTTCTTCTTCTTATTTTTAATTGTAGCTTTTTATTTACAAGATATATGCATGGGCAGTTTTTCAGCACTGACAGTCGCAAAACCTTCTGTTCCCCCTTTTCCCCCCCTTCCCCCCCCCCCCGTCCCCCAGATGGCAGGTGGTCCCATACATGTTAACTATGTTAAATACGATATATGTGTACATGGCCATACAGCTATTTTCAGGCCCTTCTTATCACCATCCCCACTGCACTTTGTATTTCATGTCCTGGATTCACATTATGTCCACAGCTAGAGCGGAAGCTGCACGCGGGCAGAAGGGCTTTCATTTTGTCTCCGTGCCAGTAAGTATTGAATCATTAGGTGGCGAGCTCCCAAGATCAGCCCCTCCCGGCAGTCGGTCCCCAGTACAGACCATAGCGGATGCTAAGTGTTACAGGGCTGGCCGCCCCCTGAGCACCCGCCTGACCTCCTGGCTTCTGCGGGAGGGGAGACGGCACCGAGGGACGCAGAGCTGTGACTGGCAAGGCCGCGGGGGGCTGGGAATCCTCGGCCTTCCCGAGGCTGGCCATGCTGGCCCAGGGACCCAGCTCCGGGGCCCTGGCTCCCCGGGCTCCTTCCCTGCGAAGCCCCAGGAAGAGGCAGGCAGGTCGTCCCCACGCTCTGGTTCAAGTGCAGTTTAGGGAGGGGCTGGCCCGGAGCCCGAATTCATGCCCCGACAGGTTGGGCAGAGAGGAGCAGGAGGAGCAGGGGCCCCCCGGGGCCAGGCGGGGGTGGGGATGCAGGGGCGTAGCACCCGCAAATATCCCAAAAGGGCTTCGGAAAACGGAGAGTTTGAAGGTAACCCAGGCAGGCCCTGGGATTCTCCGCGGCCTTTTATCCAACTCTCTCAGACCCCGGGGGAAGGTCCTTGTCCAGGGTCACACAGCGGCCCCTGGAGAGAGAGCCAAGACCGTCCAGAACAATGTAAGCGTCTATGTCAGGCACTTGAATAAATAAACACCAGTTACTATTATTGAAGATTGCGCCTGTCCTCAGGGAGATTCTCCTGAGGGACGGACCTGGAGCCCAGGTGATAACCCCGGAGGAACATGCAGATAAATGCATTGTATGGGGAGGAAAGGGACTAAAACCTGGTGGAACTTGGGAACAGCCCGGGGGTGGCCACTGAGACAAGCCTGGAAGGATGCAGAAAGGAGGAGGGAGAGCATCCTGGGCAGGAGAGTGAGCCCAAGCCACGGCACCGGGGGATCACACCTGGGGCACAGGAGATGAGAGACTTGTAACGAGCCTGGAAAGAAGGCTTAAATCACCTGGTACCAGAGGTCTTTAGAGGCAGGGAGCAGCCGCTGAAGGTTACGGAGCAGGTCAGTAGCAAAGCGGAGGACGCTGGAGTTGGAGAAGGCCTGGGCCAGCTGGGGGGGCCTTTGGATGGGAGGGAGATGCGTTGCCAAACCACAGACAAATACAAATACTAAACTTGCGATTCACCCAACTCTCTGAGTTCCCAGCCACCCAAGGGCGCCTGGCTGGGCCTCCTCCACCTTGGCTTAAGTCTTCACCCAAGTCCTGCTCCACGACATATCTCCAAAGACAAAAATGGCTATTAGCCTTAGCAAGAGCCTGGGAGCTGCTTCTCCAGCCAGGAATCTGGGCTGATTTAAATAGGAATTTGTCCCAACAAAGCCCATATTAAGCAGACTGAGGGAATGTCCCATAGCCCAAAGCGAAGGGAAGCCGGCTGCCTCCTCCCCCGAGAATTAGGCGCTGGGGCTCCCTTTGGAGAGAGGCCCAAACAAAGGCCGATGGGTGCCTGGTTTCCAGGCTAAGGACCAGGGGAGGAGCTCTCCTGGTTTTCCGGGGCAATCAGAGAAAGGGGATTCAAACTCCCAGGTTAGAGAGATGGGGCCTAAATCACTCCAAAGGTCTGAGTTCTATAATACCTCAGGCCATCTTGGGAATTGAGGCAAGCCAGTGGGGGAAGGAATCAGGGGCCCTGGACTGTCCACCCTCCCGCTGCTGGGCTCCAGAGGCAGACCAGAGCAAAGCAGGGAGTCAGCAAAGCCCGTCCAGGACTTGGTATGGCGGAGAATGCCCTTCTGATGAGAGCCGAGAGTAGAAAGGACGGCCTCCAGAAGTAGTGAGCAAGCCACTGGCTGGGGAGGATACCAAGGAGATCCCCCTCAGACCCAGGTCGGGCCAGATATGCTCTGGGCTATTTACCCAGTTTGGGTTCAGAAAGGGCAAAGTCGTGTCCCTGAGTAGGCCTACAGGCCCTTATGGCTGCTGCCTCTGGTCTGACCTTCCCAGGCAGCTCCCAAAGCACTTTACGCCCTCCTCGGGGTCTTAGGATTTGTGACTGGGAGACCTTGGAAGCCCAACTCAGACCAAACACCCAAAGTCCAGGGAGGAGAAATGACTTGGAACTTGGATCATAGGATCCCAGATCCAACCAAAAGGGAAACTGAGGCTGGAGAGGGGCTTGTCCAGGATCTCAGGTTAGCAGCAAACCTGGAGTCCATCCCAGGGCAGCCTCGGAAGTAAAGGGCTGTATTTCTCCCCTCCAGCCTTTTCACCATGAGAGATGCCCTTCTTTGGATTAAAGATTTCACCACAAACCCCCCTCCCCCCAAACGCAAGGGGATGTCCAGGCAGGAAGGCCAGCTCTGGCACCTCACTTTGACCAAATGAGAGCCAAGAAGCGAGGAGCCGACGGTCTTGAACCATGATGACCAAGTAAAACACGACTTGGGGGGAGAGGAGGGAAGAAGGGGCTCTGGACTCCCTCCTCCTCCTGAGGAGAGAAGCCTCTCCCTTTTTCAGGGTCTCAGTTTCCCCCTTCTACACAGTAATGAGGCAGTTGGACATAGTTCAATAGAAAGGAATCAAGGAACCAGATCTAAATTCTGCCTATCGTTTGTGTCTCCTTGGGCAAATCCTCATGTGTCAAAGGGGGTCTGACAGGTCCCCTTCCAGCTTTCAGCCAGAGCCTCTCATGTGCTCAAGAAGCTTTGTTGGCTCCCCACTAATTTGGGGAGGAATTCTCAGCCTGACTCCAACTGAAGCTCAGTCCTCCTTTTCCTTTGCCAGCCAACACCGAGCTGGGCTGGAGGGCACCGTGTGAGCTGTGCCCACAGGATGGGGACCCCAGGAAGCCTCTGTGGGGGCCCAGGGCTGGGAAAGGAAGGTAAGTGTGCCCTAGTGGAGCAGGGAGGGTCCTGCTGGCCTCTGACACCTTTTCCTTCCTTACAAAGGCCTCCTTCCTGTCTGCCCTGGTTGGCCACTCAGCACAGACCAAAACCCAGGGATTTTTTACTTCAACAGATTTCCCCGGGCAGGACGTCACCTCCAACAAGGGGGCTTATTCCCAGTCCCTCGAGGTGTCCCTCAGAGGAACGGGCTGCCACAAGAGGCCCTGTGGGGAGGATCCCGTGGCCAGGGAGGCCGTTGGGAGAGCTCGGTGGGCTGGGACTCAGAATTAGTTCCGAGTCGAACATTTTCTCGAAACCAGGAGCTCAATGCCCTTCTTGTTCAGTCCTGGTGAAGGAGCTCCCAGCATGGAAACTCCCTCTGAAGATGGGCCTTTTTGTATGTCTAGATAACCCTAAATGTACATAAACCCACATACATTCATATAAACATATGAATTTATGTTTCATTTTAAGGGTTACAAAGTACCTCACGTGTCTCATTTCCTTGTATCTTTTTTTTTTTATTACAGCTTTTTATATACAAAGCATATGCATGGGTAATTTTTTAGCATTGACCCTCCTTCCCTCCACCCCTCCCCTAGAGGGCAGGTAGTCCCACACATGTTAAATATGTTAAATACAATATATGTATACAGCACAAGTTATCTTGCTGCACAAGAAAGATCAATCCCCTTGTATCTTTGGGAAGCTAGTGATCTCATCACCATTTTACAGATGGGGAAACTGAGTCTGGGTGACCAGGGTCATTCAGCTAATTCAGTAGCTGCTGCAACATTTGAATACAGATTTCCCCGACTCCAAGTCTAGCACTCTACTCACTGGGCCACCACCTCTGCGACTTGATAAGCTCAGAAAAGGTTGTCTGGGGGCTCTGAGATGGCAGGTCACTTGGCCAGGGTCATGATAAGTGACGGAAATGGGATTCGAATCAAGGATTTTAAAGTACAGAAAGCTAAATAAGAGGCAGAGCCCCAGTTCTGGAATTGCTTTGGAGCCCACAGGGCAAGGCCAGAGCTTCTCGGCTGCCATGCGCCAGGCACGAAGCCAGATCCCCGGAGAATCCAGAGCAGGACCGAGAATCCTGCCCTGAGCTCAGGGTGGAGAGCCTTCGCCCACCTTCTCCCCAGGCTCCCTCCCCCTCTCCCCCCAGTTCTGAGGGCACAGATCCCCAAATCGTATTAGGGTCTTTCTAAAGTAATGAAGGGCTCAGACAGAAGCTTTGTCTAATAACGACTATCCTGTTATTAAGTGATTAGGGGATAGCAGGGATGTTAGGAGTACTGGATGGGCGTCTTCGAGGAAAGGGGGAGCCCAGAAAGCTGCAATCAAGCCTTGGCTTAGCGGAGATCACAGCTGGCTTAAGCTCAGCTCGCTCCTAATTAGGAGCTTGTCCATCTTTAGAAAGATCCCAGACAGTAACCTGGCCCATCCTTCGGGTAACCATCGGACTGCCAAGTCTGGAACCAAGGAACCAAGGTTCTATGCAACTCCTCAAACCTGCCTTGGAAGACGGTATTTATCACCACTGTTGTTCCTCCCCAAGGGGCCTGGTGGACAATTAAGAAAATGTTCCCACCACAGTCAGGCCCAGCAGCCCAGAATGGGGGCAGGGTTTTATAGGCCAATTAAAATTTCCTACCAGTAATTTAATTCTTCCAAAGTAAGCAATTACTCTGTTTACACCAGCCCCACTGAAGGAAGGGCCCTTCTTTCTACCTGGGATAATGAATGGCCAAATGAATCCCATTCCCAATTTTTCTATTAATCAGAAACAGAAGTAATGTCCTTTGGGAACGGGGGTGGCTTTTCTGTTTAATGACCACTAGGTTGGGGGGGGGGGAGGCTACTTTCCCATGATGGAGCCATGTTTGTAACTATTAACCAAGTGATCGTCTGTCCTACCCAGCCGGCTCCCCGGGGGGAGGTCACTCAGCTCCAGGCTCATCAAACATTTACCCAGCTGGGGTGAGAGTCAGGCCCCTGCCCACCCTCAGCCTCCATTCAGACCCACAATAATAGCCGAGGAAATTGCAGAGTCTGCAAGAGGGCCCCGGGTTCAGCCTCCCATCCCCATAGAGAACTACTTCTAGAACCAAGGATTTAGTCACATTCACAGACCTCCTGCTCTGTGACTAGGATTAGAATATGGGATACCGAGGAAAAGGGGCCAGCCCCTGCTCTTGAAGAGAAGACCTTCTGGTGGTAGAATGACCACCAGAGACAAGAAGGGAGAGAGACAGAGACACAATTAGACACAGGGAGAGACAACTGGGAGATCAGTAAGGTTTCATGTTGGACGATACATGGGCACTGCTGAGAAATCTCAGGGTTTTATGGGGACAAGGGAAGGGGGGAGGTCCTGAGGCTCCTTCCCAGCTCTCCTGTCTCATTTCTGGAGCCAATAAAAATCGACAAAGCGCATCCTCACAAGAGCCCCTTTGGGGAGGGCTCAGTATGTAGCTGTTTTATTCTCCCCATTTTACAGAGGAGGCCCTAGAAAGGAGAGACTAGCTCAAACTCGCATGCTAGGACTTGCTGGTGATGGGACTTGGACTTAAGTCTCTGACCCCAAGCCCCAACTTTCCCAACTGTATTATGGTCAGAGAATTCTTCATTGAAGTAGGGCCCAACAGGTTGGTAATCCAAATTCTGGGTTCTAATTCTGCCAGAAAAGGAACCTAGCCTTCCTTAGGCAACTTGTTCCTTCTTAGGAGAGCTGGAAGCTCCTGGACACCCACCCAGCCCCAGGAACGACCTTGGTTTCATGGGCCCAGTCACTGGGGGGGGGGGGGAGGAGGCTCAAGGGATGTTCCTTCTGCCTTTTCAAGGAAAAACCTGAAATGCGAGAGCAGGCCCAATGTTGGCCCAGGTTCCCTCTCTGCAAGAACGTGGCTCCTCACATTGCCAGGCTCTCTCCTCCAGGGATGGAATGAGCTCATAGCCTCAGAGAAAGCTGGAGCTGGAAGTGACCTCCAAGGTCACTTAGACCAACCCTGATCCCTTTTACAAGAGCCTTGATAAGCGGTCCCCTGTTCTCTGTTTGAAGACCTTCGGGAACGAGAAACTCACTACCTCATGAAGGAGTTCATCTGGGCAGCTGAAAGCACCAAGAAGTTTCTTTTCCTGTGGGAGGGCAAAGGCTGGACTTGGTCCTGCCTCATCTGTGTATTCTGGCCCCAGGGAACAGGCCACCTGCCTCCACTCCTCTGCCTCCTGCCCTCACTCCGGCCCCCCATCCTCAGCTCCTCCTTCACCTTCAGTGGTCAGCTCACCCCCAGTCTCTCCGTGGAAGGCTGCTGCAAGGGCACAGTCCCCACCTCACCACCCCCAGAGGAGGAACCTGCCAGGGGCTCCCCATTGTCCCCATCTGGCTTCTTTGCACCACCTGGAAAACCCTTTCCAAGCTGGCTCCAGACTGCCTGTCCCGACAAGGAAGGGGACTTGGCCAAGATCACACTGCTGTCTGGCAGCAGGTTCCAAGGACGGGCTCCTCGCAGCTTGCAGACTCCCCCTCCTCCAATCTCCATCTCCTGTATACTCCGGGGCCTCATTAAGCTAATTGCCAATCAGTAAAAGCTACATCAAATTAGGAACCTACAAAGGTGTTTCACTTTTCATTCAGGCCTGGGGCTTAAGGGATTATCCATTCAAGAGCCCAGAAATAGCCCGGGGTGGAATATCCCCAATTAAGGTCGGGGTCCTATGGCTCACCTCCCCACAACCTTCCAGTCAGACCCTCCGGGCCACTTTGCCAGACTCCGCGTGGGCGCAACTAACAAAGTCACCCAGTGGCGTTTCCACTATAAATATTTGAGACATTGTACCCGATCCCTGCCCCATAAACGTGCTTCTCTCCACCTGCCTTATGGGAACAGCGGTAACAGCCAAACATTTTCAGACTTGCTGGTAGGATGACTGACCACATCACTGCCCTGCTCAAAAGTCTTCAGTGGCTCCCAACTGCTACCAGATGGGAAAGGGAGGCAGTATGGAGGGTGGAATTTGGAATAGAAGACTGAGCTCCAAGCCCAACTGCCATTTTCTTCCCTCTCTGGGCCTCAGTTTCTCCAACTGTAAGAAGGCAGCAGGGAAAAAGCTGGCTATAGGCAGTGGACAGAACGCTGGGTCTAGAATCGAGAGGACTCATCTTCCTGGTCTCAGATACTTCCTACTTGTGGGATTCTAGGCAAAGTGACTTGCCTCAGTTTCCCCATCTGTAAAATGAGCCGGAGAAGGAAATGGCCAACCACTCCAGTATCATTTCCAAGAAGGCCCCAGATGTGGTTAAGAAGACTTGGATGTAACTAAAAAGACTCAACAATACCATAAAGAGGAATAGGATGCCTTTCATTGGAGAGGGGTAGCCCATGATGGAAGGACAGGCTTGAGGTACAGAGGTGTTGGGAGAGTCAGGCTCTGGGCCAGGTGAGTTTTTCAACATTGGTAGGAGGACAGTAAAGGCTGAGATCCAGAGTTCCTTGTCCTCCACCTGGGCTTGGGAAAGGGAAGCAGTCAGTGGGGCTAGCCTTCCCAGGTGGACCCTGGGAACTGGCTAGGAGCCCGTGGTGAAGGGAGCCTGGTGCACCCACCGGGAGAACTCGGGGTCTCCCTGAGCCAACAGGAGCAGAGCCGAGGGCTGCCTGGCACCTACCCGATAATCCCACGAGCTCCGACTGCTCTCCACCTTGCACTTGTCCCAATCAGATCAAACGGGAGCCTCGACCTATCAGGGTCAAGGAAGCCCGGCTAAGGTTTGCCTTGACGTGGCCAAGAGCACCCACCTCCAGGTGTGGGCACAGCCAATGTCGCTGGGCCAGCTTCCAATTTCATTGTTGATATAAAGAGGAGTGGCCCATTCCTCAGGGGGAGGGACTGCCAAGGGGCTCAGGTCACCAAGCCCACGGTTCCTGGTTGCTGACATCTACACAGCAGGGGCAGCTGGCCAATAGCCCTCAGAACGCAGACCATCAGCCCTGGGAGAGAATGGGAAACGGGGAACATAGAACAGGGGATGTCAGAGCTGGGAGGGAGCTTAGAACGGGGATGTCAGAGCCGGGAGGGGGCTTAGAACAGGAGATGTCAGAGCCAGGAGGGAGCTTAGAACAAGGGATGTCAGAGTTGGGAGGGAGCTTAGAACAGGGGATGTCAGGGCTGGGAGGGAGCTTAGAACAGGGGATGTCAGGGCTGGCAGGGGGCTTAGAACAGGGGATGTCAGGGCTTGGAGGGAGCTTAGAACAGGGGGATGTCAGGGCTGGGAGGGAGCTTAGAACAGGGGATGTCAGAGCTGGCAGGGGGCTTAGACAGGGGTGTCAGGGCTGGGAGGAGCTTAGAAAGGGATGTCAGGGCTGGGAGGAGCTTGAACAGGGAGTCAGGGCTGGCAGGGGCTAGAACAGGGATGTCAGGGCTTGGAGGAGCTAGAACAGGGGATGTCAGGGCTGGAGGGAGCTTAGAACAGGGGATGTCAGAGCTGGCAGGGGGCTTAGAACAGGGGGTGTCAGGGCTGGGAGGGAGCTTAGAACAGAGGGTGTCAGAGCTGGGAGGGAGCTTAGAACAGGGGATGTCAGAGCTGGGAGGGAGCTTAGAACGGGGATGTCAGAGCCGGGAGGGGGCTTAGAACAGGAGATGTCAGAGCCAGGAGGGAGCTTAGAACAAGGGATGTCAGAGTTGGGAGGGAGCTTAGACCAGGGGATGTCAGGGCTGGGAGGGAGCTTAGAACAGGGGATGTCAGAGCTGGAAGCCCTTTTATAGATGAGGAAAACTCATGTGAAGTCTGAGCCAGGAAGGTTTCAAAGGTCCTGTCAGATGTGACAGTGTGTGTGATGGGGTCAGGAGTCAGTAAATGTGTGTGTGGGTGGGTGGGAGAGGGACACAGCAGCATTCTCCTGGGAAGGAAGCCTGCTCCTTAAGAACAGGACCCTCTCCTCTCCCCATCTCCAAAGGGCTATGCTGACTCATAACCCTGCATTGGCAGGCTGTACTAGAATGAGGGGCATGCTGGGAGGGGGGGTACACAAGGACCCCCCTCCCTCCCAGGATTGCTCCATCCTTCCTTAAGGAAGGACAGATCCTCCAGCTGTCATCACCACAGAGAGAGGCGACTCTTGGGACTTCAGTCCCTTTCAGTTGGCCCAGGGGACAGCCCCCTGAGTTTTCTACTGAGAACATGGAACCTTTTAAAAACAATAAGCAGATGTGAATCGACCTCTGGCTGATGAACCAGAGCTGGACAGAGAGGAAGCTTCCTGAGGGCAGGGCAGGGACTGTCTCAGTTGGTCTTCACAAACCCAGCCCTGCACTGAGCAGGAACGGCTAAGTGCTTTCATGTCTCAGGACAAAGCAAAATCGGCCCCCAACCATGGGGAGCAGGAGCAGCCCTCATTCAGACCACGAAGCATACTTGATTCTGGACAGGCTCAAGAAGTCCACCAATTGCCCCCCCCCCCCAACCAAGGGACCAAGGAGACGCAACACAGCTCTCTGGCCAAGTACACCCCAAAACTGAAGAACTGACTCCAAAGAAAAAGCTTTGGGCTGGCGGGCCATCCCTGAGCCTCCTTCCTCAGAAGCTCGCTGACAGCTGCTGACCTGAGCCCGGCTCTGAGGCCCACAGGGAGTCTGCTGCTAGGGTCTACTAGCTCCCTTCCCTCCTGGTCTATAATCTTCTGTCTAAAAAGAGGTGATGATATAAACACTTCTGCTGGAAGACTGCACTTCATCTACACTTCTAGCTGGAGACAAAAGGGAAGAGAGAGGAAAGGAGAGAAGGAAAGAATGAAAGGAAAAAGGAAGGAAGGAGGGAGGAAAGGAAAGAAGGAAGGAGGGAGGGAAGGAAGGAGAGAGGGAAAAGGGGAGAGAGAAGGGAAGGAAGTAAAAATGAGCTGAGGACAGAGGCTGTGGAAAGCTATATATTCCAGGCTTTGCCAGTACATCCAGAGGGATGGACTTCATGACCTGCCGAGTCCCGGCCAGCTCTACAGGGATTATTCTGTGAGGCAGCTTAGCTTACCCGAGGGGACCCCTGCTTCTAGCCCAGGTTGGGCATTTATCAGCAGGTGTGGCCTATTTTCTCCCCAGTCCCTTCAGGACAAGGCCCCAGAGAAGGTGTTTTGTTCTAGCAGGGTGCTCAGCAAGTGGGCTATAATGGAGGGGTCTGGGGTTCCAAGAGACGAGTGACCTGAGATCCCAGAGAAGGAGAGATCAGAAATCTGGAGGCTCCTGGCTATTCCCTGAGGCTGGAAGCTGGGATCATTTTCTGTCGGTGATGAGACATTATTCTTTGAATGTGTTTTGTTTCCAAAACTCAGGGTAAAAGCATGAGATCCCTTCAGACTCTGATTTCAGCAGCCTAGAGAGCAGCTGCAAAGGGCCTGGGTGGAACATCCCATCCATTCTTTGGTCTATTTTCAAAGGAAAGGCAGAAAAATTCCCTGGAAGGGGTTTCCAAGGCCTTCCTGGGCAGAACTGGCCAAATATTGGGGCCCGGCCCTGCCCAGCCTCTCTTGCCAATTATCTTTTCCCTGGAGGTGGCAACCTCCTGATAAGGGATCTGCTGGACTGAGTCAACATGAGCTTTCCACCCAGTGCCATAAATCACAAGTTCTGTTCCTGGAAGGCTGCAGCCTGGCTCTGAACTACAAGGCTCAGCCCAGGAGCAAAGTGGCTTCAGAGCCGCCTCCAGAACTCGGGCCAGCCAAGGAAAGTACTGGTGAGGGGATGAGGGCAAACGAGGTATGTTGGGAGATCCCCCCACCCCGTACCTTCAAAGGGGCATTAAGGCCACAGAATGCGATCTCTCAGCTTTCCCTTTGGACAGAAGGAAGCCGAGGTCTGGAGCAGTCAGTCACACAGCCAGACCTGCCCCATGTCTAGGAGTCTTTCACTGCCCCACGCTAACTCCCAGCTTACTGTACTGCTCATGGACCAGGAAGGACCCTAACATTTGTCTTAGAGATTCAGAAGCTGGATTTCAGCCTCTTCCTGTCTCGATTCAGTGGGCATTTCCAAGCCCACCTTGTACCGGGCACTGCCAAGGACTGAGCATGGCAGAGCCCAAGATGGAATCGCCTACATCCTACTGTCCAGTCTCTGATGGCTCTGGAACAAAATCAGCACCATCACCCATTCTGGGTGCCCCCATTTCATCACTCCCACATCCAATATTTGTCCATGGACCCCCCCTCCTAGCAGTTCTCACTTCTGTCTCCCGTGCAGACAATGCTGGACAAGGAAGAGAGCCTCTGGGCTGAGAACAGATCCCAGATGGACTGGCTACTCAGCACTGGTTAGAACCGGGTGACCTCGACGACCTTCCAGATGAAAGCTACATCCTGTACGTTCCATGGCCGCCACCGTAACTCCGGGCACTCATCCATCACCTTTCATGTGGATGCCACAAAAGCCTCCTCAGAGTTCCCCTGCCTCCAGTCTCCATCCATCCTCCACCTATCTCCCCAATCCCCTTCCCTGATATGGCTAGTTCTGCCAACATCACAGCCCTCTTCAAACCTCTCCCTGGCTCCCCACTGTTTATAAGGTAGATTAAGTTTTCCCCCCCCACCTCAGCCTGGCATTTGGAGCTTTTCTTCAGCTCCCTGAGCCTCGGTTTCCTCATCTGGCTGTCCATAGCTCTCTTTCAAGTAATGCCTGTAACCTCCAGGCAAACACTTGATCACCCCTCCCCGGCCCCCTAGCTTGAAGGGCTGAAACACTTCTTTTCTAAACTGCCACCTCTTCCCTGAAGTCTCCCCTCACTCCCCACCTTTTCCAGCTGCCAGGATGCCCCTGTAACCTGAAGTTTCCTAGTGTCCCTGGACCTCAGATCTTCTGCTTTGCCCGTCACTCTCTCAGTTACTGAATCGTGTCTCTGGGTGCGCTTGCCACAGGATCACAGACGGGTGCTGAAAGGCAGCTCAGAGGCACTTTAGTGTAGCCACTTTAATTTACAGCAGGGGAAATTGAGGCCCAAAGTCACCCAGGGGTATCAGAGGTGGGATTTAAATCCGGTGCACTTGCCACTTAAGACAACTCGTCTTTCTGTATATATGGCCTTTTCTTGAAATGTACAGGGTGTCCATTAAGCACCCACTGTACACAATGGGCAGAAATAATTCTATTTTCCTTTTCTGAATATCCAGAGTTAAACCCAGGAGTCTATTCCTGTGGTTGGTGCCCAGTAAGTTGACACCAACTTCAGCATGGATTTCTTTTCTCTCTCTGGAATCCCTTCCACCATCTGACCCCCTGAAGTGTCAAAGGTCAAAAGCCAGGAAATCTCCAGACCCACAGCAACCCATTCAGTGGAATTCCATGAAAGCCAAGTGAGTAGCAAGTGAGTGTGATCCAGTGCAGCCCCCAACTCTGGAGATACGGGTACTTTCACTGTAGGCAGGGGGCAAAGAGCCTACCTTCCTCCCCCCGTCTCCTGTCTTCCCTGCAGACCTTTATTTTCATTTCAAAGCTGGGGCCTGAGCTATAAAACATCAGTGCTGCTGACTGTCCGCCGGCTGGAGCTGGACAAGACCACGATTCTTTGTTCTCCCAGACCATGGGTAGTAAAGGTGTTGAGCCTCAGGCAATGGTTGGTTCCCCACAAAAAATGCTACTGGGACTCCCACAGCTGCCCATCCATTATACAATGGCACAGCCTCCTCAGGAAGGAACGAGCCTCCATCAGGGCTGTGTGGGGTTTCTACAGACAAGCTCCAGGCCCTAAAGTGTTCATCAGGAACTGGAACCTGCCCTACACAGGATCTTCCTACTGATGGCTCCAGACTGGGCCCTCCGACCGGCCCAGATACTCAGATTCCTTCTTCCTTAAGGAATACAATCTGTACGTTCCTCATCAATAAACTATGAGGAGTTGGGCCTTCCCTGCGCTGACATTCCACATCCTATCCAGTTCTGACTCCAAGTTCTCTGCTGTTTCAGTGCTGACATTCTGGGGTCTAAGATCCCTCAAAGATCTGAATTCTGTGTTCTTTAAAATGTTTACTTCAAGTAGAACAGAGAAACAGGACTAGAAGTGCAAAAAACTACAGATAATTAGGCCTTCAGGAGTGTGCATGGGAGGACAGCCTGGAACTGTCCTAGAGCACTCTGAAAATCAAATGGTGGTTCTGTGAGTGAGCCTTTGGCATGACTCAGTTCCTAAGACTCAAGGGATGGATTTGAACTCAGCACTCCAGAGACTTTCTGAGCTGTCTGGCACTCTCTCCGGGCACCATGTTGTCTCTTAGACAAGAGGCTCCTTCCACAATCCAGACTGGTGAGTGCGTCACGGGGAGCAAACACTGCTGAGCCTCGGCTGGCTCCTCCTTTCTACACGCTCCCAACACGCTCCATCCCAGCATTTGGCCAGAGTGACTCAAGCTGGCTGAGCCCTTCCGTTACCAGCAACTGACCTTCCCCTTTTTGGACATCAGGCCGTCCCTGTCTGCCCATCCCCGGTGCTTGGTGTGATTCCTCCGAGACTCATGCTGGGGTTCCCCACTGCCAGCTGCACGGTCTGTCAGGGTCCCTGGCGTGGAACTTGAGCCTCAGTGGGAGGGCTCTGGCACCTGGCTCAGCTGGATCTGAACACTTGGGGGCTGCCCGTGTGACCTTGGATAAGCCGTTTCCCCCCTCTGTATCCCCATCTGCTTCTAGAGAAGTAGCTGACGCAGAGGGGGAGCCCTCTGGCTTCCAAACTCATGATCCCCTTGTCCACAGTGAGGTGGATGCTTCTCCTCTGCCCTGCTTCCTCCCCAATTCCCACATAAGAACAACACAGGGGCTGAGTCACTCTCCTCTGCCCCTTTCATCCCTTAACATGACACCATCTGCCCCCAAGCCATGGGCAGGAGCTCTCCTTCTCATCCTTGCTCTAAACTCTTGGGAGGAAAAAGCTTCTGGTTTTGACCATGGCTCCCTCAGCAGCTGATCTCATCCTGGCCCTCCCTGACCCCGTTCTCCCAGGTGGACGCTCCTCCCCATCGCCCTTGCTTCTGGGCTGGATTCCTGCTCTCCAGTCTGTCCGTTTAAAACCTCGTGCTCCTCCTCCCCTTCTCCTCCGCCTCCCCTCCTGCCTTTTTCTCCCGGCCTCTCTCCTTGCCTTTGTTTTTATTGTGCGCGAGTTATTTTGTTCTGTGTCAGGACGGTGGCCGATCCCTAATTTCTGATCTCGGTGCCAGACTACTTTAGCCCAAGCTCCACTCAGGTGAGTCAGTCTTGAGTCAACAAAGGTGTCAGATCCCCTGAGCCCCAATATAAATTATAGCCTTGGCCCCTGGAAAGCCAGCATTCTCCTGCCAGTAGCATTAAGAAGACAGTTTCCTGGTTCTCAGTAAAAGTAGGGCTCAGCCCTCCCTGGAGATCGGAGATTAGGAAGGGGCCGGGAGGGACCTCAGATGCAGGCGTCTGACAGACAGGCACTCACGCAACATTCCTCAGCCCGGCAAGAACTGTCTGCCCTACGTTGGGGAGGGGGGGGGGCGCTGAAAGCCTCTGGGAGATAAAGCCCCAGGCCTTGTCCCGAACAGACCCTGTGTGCTGCATCCCCAGCACCAAACCTGGGGCCCTTCCCACAGGAAGCACTTGGGGTCTGCGGGGCAATGAAGGGATGAGCTGCACGCCATATTTTCACCATGACATCATGTTTCTCAGAGAGCCACTAGGAACTCCGGATTGGAAGTCAAAAAATTCAATTCCTTGCTGGAACACTTACACTATTTGACCTTGGGAAAGTACCTTCCCCTATGAGCCCAAATGTCTCCAGCACCATGAAACCTGAGGGGTAGCTGCAGAACCCCCTGGCAGAGCCCTCTGACCCATGAAGTGTTCATTCATCTCTAAGTCACCCTCAGGCTTTTCCCACTTGGCTCCCATAGGAGATTCTGGTCCTCTCTACCTCCCTCTGCGCAAGGACATGGAGAACAGGAAAAAGACTTTAGGGGAAGATAGAGCCAGCTTAGGTAGAGGAGGGAACTGAAGCTCAGAGAAGGGAATGGGGTAAGTGTCAGAAGCAGGAGAAACAGCTCGCTGCTCCGCCTCCAATGGCAGGGGCCAGGGAGTCACAGCGTGCATCCCTTCTATTCTCCTGTAAAACATGGCCTTGCCCCCATCCCAGAACTCAGGGATGCCCTCCTGGGACAGCCAGAGGTGGCCACACCATCCCAGAATCCTTGGGTTCGCAATGCCCTTGGTGGTGGCTATCCAGACCCCAGTGAATCCCCACTGCAAGATGGCGGGCCTGCAAGGAACCACAGCCCATTTCCTCCGGTCCGGTCTGTGTTTCTACCAGTTAGGAAGCATTTCCTTCTATCGGCGGCATGAGGTTTAAAAAGTACTCACTCAATCTCACTTGATCTCCATGACCATCCCATGAGGTCTGCATTGCAGGCCCCTGTTTTACAGATAAGAAGACTGAGGCTGGAAGAGAGGAAATGACTTGTCCAGTCACCCACCTGGCAGGTAGCAGTTCAGCCACAGCCTCTCCAAGGCACAGGCCTTACGTGCCCTCAGGACAAGTCCACAGCCAGTGGTACTAACCCAAGCTAAAAACTGAGTTGTGTCCTCAGTTTGCTCATCTGTATCATGAGGGGCTTGGACTAGGTGGCCGCTCGACCCCATCAGCCCATGATCCAAAGCCCACTTTAAAGGACTAGTGGCAGCAGTTTTTAATTTGTATTCAATCTTTTTGTCAGTGGATGAAGAAATGTAATAAGAATAACGGGTGACTTTTGCACGTGATGTCAGGGCTCACAAAGGACTTTATACCCCTATTTTCTCCCCTGATCCTCACTGCCAGCCCAGAATGACGCCCATTGGAGAGATGAGGCAATGGAGGCTCTCGAGAGATCATGGCTTGTCTTTAGTTGCCACTAAGTCTCTTATAACTTCAATTCCTGGGCTATTTTTACCACCAGTCCACAGATCTGCCTCTCTGGGGCCCCCTCCAAGGCAGGACTGTGAGTCATCAAGACCCTACAAGGCTCAAATGAGATAACATCTGTAAAGCACTTAGCACAGTGCCCTGCAGGTAAACAAATGTTTGTTTCTTCTCTCCCCACTCTGGCAGGTACCATTGTTTTCTCGCTCAGACACCTGCCCTGGTCATTTCCCTTCACCTTGTGAATCTGGGTGCTTGGCAGGGGAGGGAGGTGGCAAATATTATACTCCACAGGTTATCTTGGGGGGAGGTAGGGTTTGAGCCAGGAAAGTGAGACTCCTCACAAAGGGTGTCCCATTTATGTTAGGGAGGAGCCTCAGACCCAAGGGTGACAGCTTGACATAACAGCCTGGTTCTAAATTATCCAGGACCAGGGCAAGCCCCCGGTATGAGAAGCCAGGCCCGGGGTCTCCATGCCTCCCTGACTGACTGACACCCCCAGGTTGCTCTGGGATCCTGCCCCTGCTGAGTGCTCTGGCAGACTCCTTGCCTGTCAGCCCAGAAAAAACTAAATCATTTTCCAGGCACTCAGAGAGAGCAGAGGAGTGTCTCCGGCACTTGGGAAAGAATTCCATGGGCCATAAATTAAAGCAGAATGCTTCAGGCCTCCAAGAAGGAGGCAGGAGGATCCCTGTCATTAGGGGGTCCAGAATGGAGACGTTATCAGACTGTCAGGGCTGGAATCGGCCTGGCGGGGTACCTGCTGCTCCAGGAGAGAACCAGGGCTCAGAGAGTCAGCTGGCACCCCTGGCCCCCCCAAGTTGCTACACTTTCTAATATATCTCGTGCCTTCTGTAAGTAGTTCCCACAGTCAGCAAATGCTTTGTGGAGGGCAGGGGGAGAGATTGGGGGAGACGGTGGTGAAGGAAATCGGGGGGGGCAGCAGGACAGGGAAATGCAAGCAAAAACCAGTCACAGAGCCACTGGGGGCAAGTGCCAAGCGCCTGCCCTGGACTGGCAGGGGGGAGCCCCTCTAGCCTGGGGATGAGCTGGGGATGCCACAGGCGACACTGGGACACTGGAAAACCCCTGGGGACGTCCAGGAAGGAGAGGAGGCCAGAAAAGGCCCGAGAAGTGAGTGATGCCGTCACGGACCTTTGACATAGTCCAGAAGTGCCCTCCCAGCCCAGTACGGGATGTTCTGGACACCTAAGCAGGTGTGTGCTACATGTGCCCCTTTCCCAGGGGGAACACTACTCGAGACTTGGGGGGTGGGAGGAGGAAGTGCGTTTAGGGACTGAGTAAATCAGGTGAGCTTCTTGGAGGAGGTGGCCATTGGGCTTGAGGAGCTGGGGAGAGAGAGCTCTGGGGAGCAGGAGGACATTGCGAGCCTAGGGAGCGAGGGAGGGGGCTAGCGTGCCACAGACTCGAATAAACGGCTGCCTTCCTGGGGCATCGTCTAGGAAACAGACATTCTGGCTACTGTGAAGGCTCTGGCCTGGAAACAATAGCCCCTGGTCAACACTGGGGAAGCGGGAAAGCAGCACCGTGGTGGGAGCCGGCGCGGGGCAAGGAGGAGCAACAGCGGCCCTGCTCCGCCAGCCCCTCCCCGAGTCCCCGCGGACCCCTGCATTCGGGAGTTGCAGAGTCCCCCCAAACCAGTCGATGCTTCCATTTCGAGGAGCCTTTGAAAAGGCCCCACAAGGTGCATCCCTCCGCCGCCCACTTCACCGCGGGAATGTCTCCGGCTCGGTTTCCATCACTATGACAACCCCTTTCTCCTGCCAACCCTTCCAGCCTCGACAACTCGGGCTTGAGAAAGGGCATGTGGTGAGGGGCCACAAGCTTGACTGGTGAGGGAGGGGCAGGGAGGCTGCCAGGCTGGCTCCGAGGGCAACTGGGAAACAGGATGGCATCTGGGCACAAGTGCCAGGACCGAAGAGATGGAAGGAGGAGGTGGGGGGAGGAAAGGACAGCGGCTCATCCTCACCCCTCCTCACAAACTCTCCCTGATGGGGACAAAGGCACGGGGTGGGGGAGGTCAGCAAGGGAAATGGATGAACACCGAGCCAAAGGGTCAGTGGTGGGGGGAGGATTGGCATGAGGGAGGAGGGGAGGTCAGTGGGAGGCACTGTGTTCTATAGCCGCCATCCCATCCAATGCTCAGATCGCACCAATTTACTCAAGCTAGTCATTCCTCTGCCTCTCACTGAAGTCCACAGAGCTACAGCTAGAAGATCCCTAGGAGAGCAGAACCTAGACTGTCAGAACAGGAGGGGCCTGAGACCAGGGGAGAGCAGAGAGGGAGGGGGCTCAGACCAGGGGAGGTCAAAGAGGGAGGGGGCTCAGAACAGAGGATGTCAGAGCTGGGGGGGGAGCAGTCTTCAGTGTTTGAATCTGGCTGCCACATGGCCGGGCTGAGCCCAACAGAACCGACGCCCGTCACTCCAGCAGAGCTGGGCCCAGACTTCCAGGTCTGGCCCTTTTCTCTGATCTCCAGGAGCCTGAAGAACAGGTCTGGCTTTTCAGCTGTCGAGAAGGAACGTATTATTTACCCGAGCAGCTCTGTGGGCTTGCCAGCCAGCACAAAAGGCCACCACGGCTCCCCCCGCTTCTCAGCCGTACAATGGAGCCACCCTTGTCACTCTGCACCTGATTTCTTACAAACTTCCCCTCAATATTCCAGCATTTCCTCGTCTCAAGCAAAGACCGATGGTACACGCTGCAAGGGCAGCCAGAGGAGGGATGGCACACGGCTCCCGGCTTCACTTCCCAGCTTCGGGCTTCCCAGACTCTTTGCCCTTCTTCCCATTTTACAGACAGAGTCATTAAGGCTCAGGGACTATCCCACAAGATGGTGGGACTTCCTTCCAGTGCCCAAGCCCTGAAGTCTCCCTCCTGCTCCCAAGCCGGTGCTGCTGTTCCTCCTGTACTGAATCACTTTGCCTTTCCCCTCCTGAAACTTGCCCTGCTCTCCCAGCCAGATCTGGGGGTCTGTACACTGGGGACACTTAATAAATGCTCATCGAATGAATAACCTCAATTCTGTCTTCAAGACAAGGAACTGAGCAGACCTATGGCCCAGCCCCCACCCCTCTAGAGTGCCAGCCCCTTATTTATAGGGCCCCGAAGGGTGCCCTGGCAGGGTGACCCAGCATGAGCCCCATGGCGGCCGAGCCCCATTGCCCGAAGCTCTGGGAATGGTCCATAAGCACTGAAGAGGCCGGGGACTGGGGGCCCGAGAGAGGAACTGCTAGGGCCCCCATTTAGCAAATAAGAAAACTGAGGTTCTGGGCGGGAGCGGTCTGCCCAGCACTGCCCCGACTCCGAGTGCAGGGCTCCAGGCCCCACCACAGGTGCGGCTGCCCTTCTGCCTGCCCGCTGGGAAGGCAAACCCGGGAGCCCTCGCCACCACGGTGCCATTACCATTACTAATTACTATTCTCCTCTTAGCTCCAGAGACTGTGGGCAGACAGAAGCCTGGGCCAAGACCCTCCCCTGCTGCTGTTGTTTGGTGCTTGGTGTTCTGGGGACCCCCGTGCAGGGGGAGAGAACAGCTCTGGGCAACCGAATGAAGAGTTGGGAGCAGAAGCTCCCGCTTGGTAATCTCCCAAGCTTGTTTTTTGTTAGGAATATCGCTTCTGAAAATGAAAGTGTGCACGTTTACGGGAAGACTGGTTTTCTTTTTGGTCTGCACCTGGAAGAAGCCTCTTAGTATCAGTGAGAGAGAAAGGGAAGGAGGGAGGGGTGGAAGGAGAGAGAGAGACAGAGACAGAGGAGAAAGAGTGAGAGAGGAAGGGAGGGAGAGAGGGAGGGAGGGAGGAAGAAAGAAGAGGGGAAGGAGGGGGAGGGAGGGAAAGAGGAGAGAAGAGGGGGAGGCCCATGGGAAATGCCAGCTTAGCTCAGTTGAAGAGTGAGCTACCAGCTCTGAGGATGAACAATGCCTCCCACAGACACTCAGACACTGGATCCCTGACACTGAGACCCAGATAATAAGGTCCTCTCAGCCAGCGCAGGCCCAAGTCTTTCATGTCCCCTGTGACTGTAACCAATGCTACGGCCGCTCTCCGGGCTCAGAGCAGTTAGCAGCAACGTCTGGAGCCCAGAAATGCCCTCCTGAAGTGGAGGGCCCCTGCATGGTCACCTGAAACCCCCCAGACGCCCCTGTGACTTCTCGGGATGAGGAGAATTCCCAAAGAAGAAAGCCCATCTCTGAAGACAAATGCCAGGCCCTCCATTTTGAGTCACCTCCCCCCCCATCTGGCCACAGGCAAGTTCCTGCATGAAAAGTCCTCCGGCTTCCAGGGGCTTCTGACAGGAATTCCAGCCTCTGCATGTCTGTATTATCAGATCTCCCCCTCCAAAAAACCAGCAACAGTCACTGGGACGCTTTAGAAGCCTCAAGGCCCCGCGCAAGACTTTCAGTCCTCCAGTCGGGAGACCCTGGGCCCTTCGGCAGGCCCTAGATAACAAAGAACGGCCCAGGTTTATATTTAGTCAGCTGGGTGTGCGACAGACTAGAGCTGCTTCAGTCCCCACGTGAAGGGGGAGAAAGAGGGGTCAGGGATGTAATAATGACTCAGCAGCCGACACTGAAGGGCTGGAAGGCTTACCCAGGCCTTGAAATGAGCTCTTTCATTGGATGCGGAGGATAAGAGGATAAGCTAGGTGATACTGTTAATAAGGATCATAAGAAAAGGTGGCCTAGTGCGGTGGCTAGGGAGAGTGCCTCGGACCCACGCTGGCCGTGGGGCTCTGGGTGAGCCACATGCCCTCCCAGAAGCTCCAGAGAAGGTGCTGATTCATATTGGGGGGGATTCCACTAGAGCCCTGAAATCGGAGCTCTGGTATAGAGAGAAAAGGAATCACAAGGTGTGTTAATATATTATCTCCTTTGAGTCTGACCAGAATCCTAAAGAGGGGTTTTCCTACTGTCCCCAGAGAGAAAAAAAAGGACACTAACTCAGAAGCTTCAAGCAGTTCGCCCAAGAGCCAAGTCCGGATTTGAACCCAGCTCCTGGTCCCGGTTCTGTTTCTCCTTTTCACACACTCATTTGTCTTCATTCTGGGCACAGAGAAACCACCCAGCGATGGGCAGATGAAAGATGGGGGAAGCCCCCAGACTAGTATGAGGATCAAACAAGAGAACTCTGTCTGCCTTAAAGATCCATGGAAATACTACTCATGTGTTTCATTTACTTGTTAGCGGCCATGATGATGATCCCATTGCTGGGACCATACTCCAAGGAGGACGCTAATAGTCAGAAAGGATCCCTATGGACAAGAGTGTTCACAGCAGCCTAATTGTGAGAACAAAGGGTAGAGACGAGCTGCACCCCGTGATCGGGGAACGGCTGAACAAACACTGGCTTACAAAAGCCCGGCTCTATTACTTAAGACGACGGCGATGAGGAATCTGGGGAAAATCTCGCATGCGTGAGGACGATCAAGGAAACAGACGGGAACAATGGACGTGGGACGCGATGGGATCCCCCGACTGCGTCCCATCACCACGCCTGCACCCAAGGCAGCCTCGATGGAGCCAGATCACACACCCCCCCCCCATTTCGGGCTGCCAGAGCCGACCTCGGAGACACAGCCTTCCTTTCTCTTCATAACCAGCAAACTCTACTCTTAGGACACTTTGTTTAATAGCTTTTTCTGGCAGCACGCACTTTGTCGGGCGTGTGCTTGGTTAGTGGCCAAAGACAATGTGGCAACGAAAATAAATAAACAGGGCAAAATTAGGGCGGAGGATCGAATGATCTTTAACACTCTTTCCAGCCCCAAACCCGATGATCCTATGACCTAAAAGCTAGAGGGTCAAGGAGCTCCCACCTGCCAGAGCTGTTTGTTATAAAGTCAGAAACCACTGGCTTCTCCCCTGGGAAACCTCCCGGTCAGACACAGCATCATCCGTCAGGGCATCTGAGGGAACTTAAACCGGACACAAGCACAGGGCTGGCATTAATGCCGCCCCTGGGGGTTTGCAATGGGCCTCCCCAGTAGGACTTCTCACAACCCCCCTGGCAGGCCGGTGCTTGATGGACAACGGCCTTCCTCGTCCCTGCAGACAAAGGAGACAGCCTCGATCCTGCGGCTTCCAGGGCCTCTTACTGCTCATCACCAGTCCCCCCCTGGTAGTCTGGACGTACAGCCCTAACTTTGGCTCCCTTCACGGGCAGCGCAGGAATCCCCAGGACCTCTGCTCAGCCCTCCCCAGCCCCTTTGTCTGGACCTGTCTCCCCTGAGTCACAGGTTTGGGGTATTCTTGTCCTCACTGGGCCGCAATCACCCTGAGGGGAGAGCTCGTGCTTTCACTATCTTGTATCTGTCAAGGTTATAGGACCCTGTGCACAGTCCCTGCTTAATAATAAACATTTAGTCAGCATCCACCTCACACCAGGTGCTGAGGATAAAAAGATCATCTCTAGCCTCGAGAGAATTGAGTTAGTGCATTCTCTCTTCCTTTAAAACAACAAGCCCCCAAATCAAAGCTGGTTTGGAGATTAATAGCTAATCCAGATTCATATTCTCTTCCCTCCTCCCCCTCCACTTAAAAGCCTCAGAGAAGCCAAATGCTACATTAATCTGCCAAAGCTACAGCAGCTCTCTACCTTCAGTCAGCTTCAGCCTTGAGGGAAACCGATTTTCTTGCCACTAAAATGCTAAAGGTGGAATCTTTTGGTTTAGGGGAAAAATGTCTAAATTTAAAAAGGCAGTTGGGGTGTTGTAGTGCCTGAGGAACAAGATGGGGGCCTAGGGCTTAAATCTTTCCCAGGATGCTTAAAGTGGGGTGACCCTGGTCCACTCACAGATCCTCCGCTCCCCCAACTGAAAGCCGGAGGGGAGGATCTTGCCCTGCCCTCCCCTCCATGGGGACTGTTGGCAGGAAAGCGCTCTGCCCAGGCTGAAGTGCTAACAGGCACAGGTTATTATCCTGAGATTGTGACTATCCAGAAAGTCTGTCACAAGCCTTTTAGTTCTCCCGGTTCTCTGTCCGGGTCATTCCTGGAAATCTCTCACTCTCTCCCTTTAGACTACAAGTTCTTTGAGGGCAGAGCCTATGTCAATAAAAATGAAAAGTGACATCTCAGAATCCTTACACTGAACACAGCCACCATGGCTTACCACTGTTGTCAGGCCCCTCCCAGCCCTGACATCCCCTGTTCTAAGCCTTCTCCCAGCCCTGACATCCCCTGTCCTCAGGCCCCTCCCAGCTGCATCAGCACTTCTATGTGTAATGCTCCTTCCCCGCTCTGAGAGCCTCAGTTCTAGGCCCCTTCCCAATCCTAGTAATTCTTTCTCTCTCCAGAGTCCACCTGGGGTCCCAGCAAAGCCACCCACCAATGGCTTCTCCCATTTTGATGCTATAAGAACAACGCGAGGAAATGATGCACCCCAAGGACAGGCAGCGACACGCGGGAAGCACATGTCCAGGGCAGCTGGGCTGGGGATTTCCAGAAAAGGAAGGAAAAGCAGTCTAAGGATTTCACTGTATCTCTTGTGCGCGCCGCCCAGCCCCTCTGCCTGTCCTGCCGGGGGTCCGGCGCGCACCTGTGGGCAGTCTCCCGGTGACTCCTGAGAGGCTCCCCCCGGGGAGGGGGAGGAGGGACGTCTCAGCAAGATGAGCCCGTCTTAGGAGAGCCGAGAACTTAATTTAGATGGGAGATTCCCAAAGGCCTTTCTAAAGTTGGCCAAAGGCAGGGGCAGTGCCAGCAAAGGGGGCCTTCCAGATGGCAGGCAGCGCTCAGTCAGTCAACTGACGGCCTCCCTGCCTCTGAATCCCAGGGACAAAGCAGTGACTGATCTCAGGGTACTCCCATTCTAATGGAGGTGGGGAGAGGGAGGGAGGAGACCCAGAGAGACAGAGAGATGGAGAGACAGATGGGGAAAGAAGAGAGAGTGAAAGTAAAAGGAAGAGGAGGACAAGGGAGGCAGAAAGAGAGGGAGGGGGAGGGAGAGGAATGAAGGAGAGTTATGGTTAGCTATAAATGATAGATAATAATACTAGATTAATGACAGATGGACATAGATAAGATTGCTGCTGGACAGATGGACACGGACGTGGAGGGACGGATGCAGCCAGACCGAAATGCAAACATTAGGATGCATGTATATACCTATACCCATATGCATGTTGCATATGTCTGCCCATCTGTACCTTGCAGAGGTTCCTGCCAGCTCTGAATCCTGCAATCTAGAGTGAGTAGTCTGTCTTTACCATGAGAACACATCTCTGGGTATTTCAGCATAATTTGTCCCATTTTATCTGAATTTCTTTCCTGCTCCTTCAATCCTCATCTCTGAGGGCCTCAGTTTCCCCATTTGGAACAAGGGAAATTATCCTGGACTTGAAGTCCAAGGACCTGGATGAGAATCCCCATCTTGACCCTCGCCCTCTCAGGGCCTCCCTGGGCCTCAGTTTCCCAGCCCACAAAAGAAGTTTGGGCCGGAGGGCCTCGCCGGCTCCTCCCCAGCCAATCTGGGCCCTGGGTCGGGGCCTTGCCCACTCCCATGAGCGGTACATACTGGGCGCTGCACTTCTCATCAGAGCTCGGCACATATCAAGGGGCGGGTCAGTTCCCCGAGAGCCTCCCCAGCTGTGGATCATAGCATCTGAAGGAGTTGCGGGGCAGCCTTTGCTGACACAGGTGTTACGGACTGGGAGTGAGACCATTGGAGGCAGAGGGAGGAGGAGGGAGGTCAGCACAACAGTCTCTCAGTGAGAGAGGTCAGAGAACAGCCACTGCCTCTCAGTCTCCTTGTATTGTCCTCTCCCAAGAGGAGACCCAACTGCAGGTCTGGGTGGGACCTCCAGCAGCCACTGGCAGGTGGCTCCCGCGTGTGCCGGCAGGCATAAGGACAGTGGAGTCCCAGGTAAGTCTGGGAGCAGGAGCACAGCTCCTGGAGGGCTGCTCCGCCAGCTCGCCCTCCCTGCGAGCCTTCTTTCTTTACCGGGCTACAGCGCGCAGTCCACAGGTACTCCCATGTTGTCTGTGAGCCTCCTGAGGGCAGGACTGGCTCTGCCTTTGCGCCGTCCCCGCTTTCCCCCCCCACTTAGCACAGTGTCTGGCTAGAAGGAAGACTGATTGATTTTTAGGGAACTGATGGAGGAAACTTTTTCCTTTCCCAAAGATCACAGTTAGACACACACACACACACACACACACACACACACAACCGCCCCCACCCCACCCCTGACCACGCTGAATAGAAAGGAAATCCAGGATTTTCCATCCCCTCTCCAGTGATAACGGGGAAATGTGCAATTATGGCTTAGATTTTCCACAGCTGCATGAAAGGGCCGAGCTGGAAAGGCTCAGGGAGGCCCCGCTGTGTCCCTCGGCCATAATATGCCATTTTCCTCCCCCCAGGGGGGTGCCACACTGTTCTCACCACTAACACCTGCCTGCCCTGCATCTGACCAACACTGATGACAAACACTAGGGAGTTTGCCTCCACCCCCACTATCACCAGGAAGCAGGAGGGAGCTGGCAAAAAGCTGACCCCTCAAAGCCATTTTGACTAAAATGCAAACTTGTCCCCTGAACTGCCTCCTTACTCAGGATAGCAGAGTAGTTTGGGGGATGGGCGGAAGACAAAGCCAACTGTTCGCTCTGCAGCCTCCCAAGCTTCCTTCTGCCTCAGAGGTTCCAGCCTGCAAAGTGGCCCCAGACCACCTTGCAAAAGAGACCTCAAGTTGACACAATACCTAACAGCAATGATTGCTGCTTCTTAATATGGCTTATAGTCTGCTAGCCCCGGGACCTTTTCATTTCTGTTTTTTCCCTCCAGGACTGGCTTGAGCTTTTATTTATTTATTTTTTTTGAGTGACCTAAAGGGAACCTTCAAAAAGTGTGTGATGTTGGACAAGTCACTTAACTAACTTTTATAGGACTCCATTTCCTCCTAATCTGGGCTAAAGAGCTTCAGGACTCCTTTTGCCTCTCAATGACCCTCTATCTAAATCACTAAATTACAGGATTTAAGGAGGAAACATTTTCCCTTCCCATCTACCACAGAGATAGTGTTTGTCTTCATGCTCCTTAATTTAGGAATTTCTCTCATGTTTATTTTGTTGGGACAGCCCGATCATGAACAGGGAATCTCCTTCAGATCCCTTATCTTTGTTTATTTCTGTAAGGGAGTACTTTGTAGTTGTGTTTGTATAACTCCCGAGTATGTCTTGTTAGAGTCAGTCAAGTTGTGGAAGGAAATCTTAACCAAGTATGGATGGTTCAACAGCTCCAAGGTCCCTTCTGGCCCAGGAATTCTGATTCTGTTATAGGATTGTAGATTCTGGCAGATTCTTAGAGACCTTAGTCCAAAGTGATTTTCCCCAAGAAAAAAATTGAAGTCCTCAGAGAACACCCAGGATTTGAACTTTGACTTCAAATCACAACCCATACAGCCTTCCAATAATAAATTATTATTAGTTATACTTAATAGACAAATCAGAGTAAGGCTAATCAATGTTGCTGGTACTTGTGTGGCTTTGGTCATTTTTGTTAATGTCTCTGGGGTCATTAAGAAGAAACTAAAAGTCCATCCTGTTCTAGGATTCTGAAATCTTGGTTCTACTTACTAGCTTATGAGCTGAGACTCCAGGCAAGCCCCTTTACCTCTCTGAAACTGAGCTCCCTCATCTAGAAAGTGGAGGCAGCAGCATTTGAACTCACTACCTCGAAGGTGGTGTGTGAAGGGGGGTGCTTTGTGACCTTGAAAGTCCAGAGAAATGGAAGTCGGGGTCAGGATTCAAATCGACAAACGCTGATTAAGCATTTACCATGTGCTGTAGCATAATGAGTCGATTCCAGCCCCTTGGGAAATGTCACCAGATCATACACAAATATTTTAGCTTATACCCCCAAATTACTTTGATTGCTTAGGACCATATTTCATCTCATTATAGCTTTTGAGGCACATCAGACCTTACTCAGGGCAGCTCCTTTTACAGGTGAGGGAACTGAGGCCCAGAGAAACTGTGATCAATTCAAGGTCATGCAGTAATGGGTGAGCAAAAGTCTGAACCGATGATTCTTAATCAGCCCGTTTCATTCCTGTTGTGAGAACTAAGGATTTTATCAGGGTGAGAAATCCCATCCCCCAATCTCTGATCTTTTCTTGGAGCTCAGAGGCAAGGTTTGAACCCAGGTCCAAGGCTGGCCACTCCACACACCCTCCAGCTGTTTCTCATCTGGCCCTGATACTTGGAGATTCCTGGGTCCAATCATTGCTGTTCATGTGCCAAATCTTCCTCTTTTAAGAGATTTTCTTAAACAAATACAGATGAAACCCAAGAACCAAAGGCAATAAAATGGGCCTTTCCAAAAGACCACAAAAAAGGAATGATGTTTCTGGCCCCAATACAATAAGAAATATAATTAAAAACTTGAAAATCCAAGCGCCTCCCCTGCTATTGTTCTTCATCCAATCTCATCTCCTCCATCCCCTCGTCCTGGATTCAGCTCTTCCCTGTAATTCTGCTTGTCTCTCTGTAGACTTGTTTCTGCTGTGGCTGAACACACCCAAGACTCACCCATCCCTCAGCTCATTGCTCTTTCCCTCCCAGCTCTCATCCTCTTCCTCTCCTCCCATTCTCAGCTACAGTCTTGGAAAAAGCTGGCAACTCTCCTACTTCCACAGCCTTTCCTGCACTGGCTCCCCAGCCTTCTCCTTCTCTTTTACTGGTAAATCTTCTACAGGGTCTCCACTAACTAACTCCACTAACTCTCTCTTGGTGACTTCACCAAGTCCATCTCTATGCAAATGATTCCCAGATCTCCAGACCAGCCTCTTCCCTGAGGTCTAGTCTCACATGTCCAACCCTCTACTAGGGATTTCAAAATCCTTGTAACCTGGGTTTCTCAAACACCATGCCCCAAACAGACACCATCTTTTCCCCGAAACCCCACTCTTTTTCTGAACATCTCAGTTTCTGTTGAGGGCATTGTCACCATTCCTGTTACTCCGGTTCAGAGCCTCAGAGATATATTCAAATTTCCCCCTTCTTCTATCCCCAAGATGACAAATCTTGCCCATTCTGCTTTTATAACATCTCTTGCATTTTCCCTGTTCTCTTCATTTACGGGGCCTACCACCTTAATTTTCCAGCATCTGGTCCAGGCTTTCATCCATCTAGCTATTGTATCCCAGAAGCGCCCCATGGGAAAGAAGGCTATTTACTCTTATAACTGGATCATGGAACTGAGACTTGGAAGGAACCCAGGAGACCACCTTTTCCAGGCCTTTATCTTATAAGGGAGGGAACTGAGAAAAAGCCAGAGTAGGTAACTAGCCCAGAATTACATGGCCCATAAACATAACAAGGCTACCTGAGAAATGCCCAGGGCTGACCACTGCCTCCATCGAACACTGGCTTGGAGCTGGCAGGTAAAAGCACTTTATTGGCAAAATGCCGAAAATGATGCTTTATACCCTTGGATACAGCAAATACAACTACCAGGTCTATATCCCCAAAAGATCAAAAATTATAGGCAAGGATCCACATGTACCAAAGTCTTAAATAGCTCTTTTTGTGATGGCAAAGAATTGGAAATTGAGGGAATGGCCATCAACTGGGGAATGGCCAAACAAGATGCGGCGTACGATTGTGATGGGATATTATTGTGCTAGAAAAAATGATGAGCAGGATGCTTTCAGAAAAAAACCTGGGAAGACTTTCATGAACTGATGCCGAGTGAAATGAGAAGAACCAGGAGAACACTGGACACTACTGGACAGTAGTAGCAACTTTGTACAGTGATAAACTTTAAATAACCTGGTTTTTCTCGGCAATATAGTGACCCGAGACAACTCCAAAGGTCTCCCAAGGAAAATTGCCATTCACATCCAGAGAAAGAACTGATGGACTCTGAATGCAAATCGAAGCATACTTTTTCACTTCCTCTATTTTTTTTCATGGTTTTTTTTTCTTTGAATCTGTTTCTTCTTTCATGGCATAACTAATGTGAAAATATGTTTTACATGATTGCACAGATATAACCCATTCAAATTGCTTTCCCCCTGGGGAGGAAGGAAGTGAGCAAAGGGTGAGGAGAAAATTTGGAACTCAAAATTTTCAAAGGGATGTTAAAATTTGTCTTTTCACATGATTAAAGAAATAAAAAAGCTATTAAAAAAGAAGAAAAGAACTTGTTTGAGCAAAGCATCCTTTGCAGAAGAAAGCCGGCCCTTCCCCAGAGCCTTATCTCCCAATGCTAACATAGTAAATAGCTTGATTGAGGTGAGCCATGCCCTATAGAACCAAACCACACATTATTTAGATTAGATAGCCAAAGATAGCTGCAGAAGTACCTCAGCCCATAGTAGTTATTAGGAAACAAAGCCCAGGGGGCTAAACCAGCAAAGAGAAAAAAGTCAGCATCCAATTTCCACCCCCAGCCCTGGCCACTGTCCCCTGCAGCCCTCACCAGCCTCTGGGAACATGTCAACACCTATTTAATCTGTTTTGGCAAAATCAGGAATGATAAAATTGGCTCTTTCAGCCCATTGGTTGGATTGTTTTCCACTCGGCCTTGTATTTCTTTCGTTTACAATAACATATTTTTAGCCGAGTAATTAGAACTTAATTAAATTTCCATTGTTTAGGGGAAACAACTTGGTACTTCCTGAGGACCTACTATGTGGATGGTATAGAACTGAATTCAGTCCAACTCTTCCAAGCCTCCCACCTCCTCCTGATCCTCCGGTAAAGCTGGGAGACTGGGAAGGGAAGTAAGAGGTTTCAGTTTTGTATCCTCCAGAACCAAGCATAGGATCTGGCACACAGGAGGCAATTTAAAAGGGTTTAATGAACTAAGCTGGAAAACAAATGAACCAAGTTTCCTTTTCTAGAGCAGTGTTCTGCAAAGGGTTTTTAATCAGGAGCACTGGTCAGCATTTTCTTCCCCTGGTGGCTATGCTGTGTTCCAGAGCAGCAGGAATTTTGCCAATGGCACCCACAATGGCAACTACAAAAATCACTAGGGGGGTTAAGGTTGTCACTTCCCAGGGGGGCAGAGAAGGGGGAGTTTGGGAAGCAGCAGCACCAGGGAGGGAGAGGGGGAACAAGATGGTCCGGATTCAGACTTGAGACCGGCCATCCAGGGGGTGAGATGGGCTCCCCTCCCCTCTGACTGATCCCATACTTCTTGGAGATCATTGTTTAAGAGCACAATATTGAGATGTTCTGGGATCTATAATCAGTGACATTTGTAACCTGGTGCTGCCTGGATGACCTGGGCAAATCATCCAGCCTCTGCTTCCCCATCTGTGAAATGGAGATAATGATGCCATTAATGTTGTTTCTCACTGAGTTGTAAAACTCACATATATTATATACATACATACGTATGGATATTATATAGCAATAAGTGGATACACATATATTTCCAAAAATACAACCTTCCTAAGTTTTCAACCCAAGATATATAAATAGCTGCATCTATCTTTATATTTTATATGTGTGTGTGTGTGTTTTGTACATCTTAAAATAATCTAGAGAAATCAGGTATCATTACTCTCATTTGCCAGCTTCAGATGGAGGCTCCCAGCTCTCCTTCTTTGTAAAATGTGAACCATCGCTGGAACTTGCAGCTTTCTTCCCTCTGTGCCCCATCACTGGGTCCCTTTTATTCCCTCTCTCCCTGCCCTGACGCTTGTCCATGCCCTCCACGGCACCCACGTAAGGCTTTACTCTTGGTCTGTCCATTCATCCCCACTAGCTGACTGACCTCCTTGCATAGGCACCTCTGGTCCAGGGGCTCTGCCAGCAGGACCACCCTCTCAACCCCAACCCTCTGAGCTGTCCCTGGGTGCTTCCCCTCCCTCCCCTTCACTCTTCTCCCTGCCCTACCCCGACTGAATCTATTTAAAGAAATCCAGACCAGAAGCTAAGGGGAAGCCTTGCAGAAATGTCTGCTCGTGGGGCTCTGTAATTAGAGCCTGGTTAAGGCAAGCCCCACCTGCACTTCCCTGTAAGCAAGACTGTGGGCTTAGGAGCCGACTGTTAAATTTTCAGTGTGTGTTACACCTCAGAAATGGGTTACAAATCAGGCCTTCCTCTTCCTCTGCATGCACACAACCTCCCGAAGCTCTCGGCCCCCCAAAGCCCTTCTTACCCACAAGCGGCCTTGCTGTTCCTACTGCAGCTGAATAAGCCCCCTCCTCTAGCCAGCCCCCCTCACCCCATTATTCTCTTCCAAATCAAATGCCTAGCTTTCCCCTAGGCCCACCTTGCTTTCTCCAGCCAAGCTTTTCACCTGAGTGTTCCCTAGGGCTAAATCCCCCCCACTCCCTTTTGTAGGGTCTCATAAAATATCTACACTCGATTAGCACAGATGTCTGGCTGGGCCTTAGTGGCCATGACGTCCAATCTCTTCATTTTACAGATGGGAAAGCTGAGGCTGGGGAAGAGACACGGTTTCCCGGAGGCCACACAGACGATAAATCGTCCTTATCACCAGAGTCCTGGGTCCTGGATGGTGGTTCCGCATCAGTGGGAATGCCCTGGGCGGCCCTTGGAGGCTGCTGCCTCCTCTCTGCCTTCCTGGGCTGGTTTCCCCATTGGGGCTTTTCCTATGAACCTTTGGACTCCAGTCGTGAGCCAAGGATGCACAAGAATCCCCGTTTAAAACGATTCCCCTGCGGCCATGAACCACACGGAGCCATGTGTGGATTTTTCCGTGCGCGCCTGATACCATCTGCCCCTGTCCACATCTGCAAACCTGGCAAGGAGGGCACGCTGCCCCCGCCGCACCCCTCGGAGCCCGGCCACCGTGAAGCAGAGCACCGGGGGCACCCGTGCTGCCAAGCTCCCTGCCCGCCAGGCCCGGCCTCGGCCGGCCTGGAACAAGCCCAGTCTGTCCCTGACAAGCTTCCTCAGCAGCTTCCAAGGCTCGGCTTTCCAAACTGCTGACTCGTGGGGGAACAATGGGGAAGGCCCTTTCGGAAAGCCGGCCGGCCCTCCCCGGGCTCCAGGCAGCAAGGCTCGTCCTGCAACCCCTTCAGAAGCCCAGGCAAGTCCCGGGACGGCCTGGAAGAAGAGGAGGGGGCCATGGATGTCGCACAAAAGGGGTGGCTCTGTCACCCGGGAGGCTCGTGGGGTGCCAAGGAAACGACTGAGGCGCGAAATACAAAAAGGAAAGGCAGCATCGGGCCGCCCCATCAGGAACCGTCCTTGGAGGAGAGGGCAAGCCTGCAGGTCTGAAGGGGAGCTCTGAGCCACCTGGGACGGCCCACTGCCCAGTCCCGAGCCCCCTCCTCTCTCCGAGCCAGTACAGAAGCATGTGGGAGGTTTCTGCCCGCCATGGGGGACAAGTCCTGGCCTCCTAACTGGGAGCCAGGAAGGCCGCCACGTTCCCCATCTGCAAAGCTGTGGACCAGTCCAAGGGTCCAAGAGGCAGGATTTCCATCCCAGGCCTCCGCCCAGAGGCCGGGCCTGGCCATCGGGAGATCCTCTTAGAGTCCAAGCTCCAACAGTTCTTAACTGGGGACACCAGAGCAAATCACTTCTGCTTTCGGCTGGGGCTTCCTCCACTATAAAATATGGATAATAAGCTTTGCCCTCCCTCCCTCGGGGGCATGTGGGGAGGCACCTGAGAGAATGTGCAGAAAGGCCTTGGTAACTAAACACCCCATACTTAGACACCGTCATTAGGAGGCTTCCCTACCCAGCTGGTTTTTATGTGAGGACAAATAGCCTGACCAGAGAAGCTTTAAAGTCTCCAGCCCAAATAACAGCCCCTAAGGCCTTCAAATCTTGCCCCGCATCCAACGTTAGGTACCACGGGATGGGCCATGGGAGCCTCATCCTCAGAGAGAGGTGCAAGGTCACCCAGGCAGAGGCCCACCCCACCCGGCTCTCCACCATTTCCAACAGGAAGCTGCGCCATCCCCACTCTGAGATTTCCGCCAGGGGGGACTCTCCCAGGCAGGAATCCGGAGTCGAGTCCTAGACTGGGACTACTCTGGGCTTCTGGTTCTGAAAGTGCTATTGGACTAGATCGATAGCCATTGAGTGCCACCCAGGGACCCCAGGGGAGCCTCTGAGACCCTGTCAGAGGCCCTCCAAGTCCGAACTACTTTAAGGATGGTGCTATTAAATTTCAAACTCTATCATTTCTAATATATATGTAACTATATTTTTATATAATATATATTCTAAATAAAATATATAATTAATAATCATAGATATTATCCACATAAACTCTGGAGAGTCTGCAATAACTTTCAAGAGTGTAAAGGTGTCCTGGGAACTACTGGGCCAGCAAGGGCCTCTGGGCCACAAGGCTGTGCCAGGTGCCCGAGTAGCCGGGCAGAGTGCTCCCCAACCTGCAGCGCGTCGTGCCAGTCAGTGAGTCATCAGGCTCATGGATAAAGGCAGCGAGGAGGGCCCTTGCCATGAAATCCTCCCCACTTCCACTTACTATATAAAGAAGCTCAGCTAGAGGTGTAAACAAAGGGAACCCAGTGAGGAAGGAGCTAATTAGCACAATTAATTCTCTACTGCCTGGGGGATGGGGCTTTGTCCCTGGAGAGCTAGAGAAACTCAACCCCCACCTACCCCCCCAATGAGTACTAAGGAATTGAAGACACTCCTAGGAAGCAAGTTGCCCTCCGGGACTCAGTTTCCTGGGCTGTAAAATGAGGGTCTAGCAAGTGCTAACATCCTATTATGCTTTTTTCCCCCTCAAACATTGACTTATTATGGTTAATACAGGCTGTGCATCTATGAACTGGGATTTCTTACCTTCTCAGTGCTTGGGGGAGGGTGGGAATTTCTAAATTCCTCTAAACTAAACTAAAAATAAATTGGTTCTCAGGCCCCTCCCAGCTCTGATATTCCCTGTTCTAAGGCCCCTCCCAACTATTCATTCCTTCTTCTAAGTTCTTTCCAAACTCTGAAATCCCCTGTTCTAAGCTCCCTCCCAGCTCTGCCATCCCCTATTTTAAGCCCCCTCCCTTCTCTGACATTCCCTGTTGTAACTCCCTCCTGGCTCTGCCTTTCAGTGCTCTTTCCCCCTCCATCTCAGCTGGGCCTCAGTGAAAACCAGCGGAGACCACACTCTGTGATGGGCAAGTGCAGACCTAGCACGGACCCTTCACTGTCCCTGTGCAAGCTTCCCTGGAGTCCAGGGCTGCTGCTGGTGGCTCACCAGGCCCTGCTCCCCGTCTGTGGGGACGGAGAGGTGAGAGATTAGCTAGCAGCTGGTGCAAGGCCCTCAGTTTACCCAAATGGAAAGCAAGCAAGTCTTGGAGATGGAGCCAGGTCACCTTAAGATAAGTAGCAAAGGCAGCCTTTGATCTCTGTTCCCCAGAGGCCTTTCCACTCCATGACATCATGACATCTCCCAGCTGTTCCACTCAAGCATCTTCAGTCGTTGGGGTTTCCCTTCCTCCTTGGATGCCCTGAGGTCAGGTAAGGTGGAACCTGCCCTGGGAGCCTGAGGAGCCGGGTCCTGGCCCTACCCTATCATTAATTAGCAAGGGGAGCCATAGAAAGTCATTTGACTACTTTACACCTCAATTTTCTCCTCTGCAGAATGGGCATAATGGCAATCCTGGCTCTGACTCATCAGATGAGATAATGAATGGATGAGCAACATTCTGAGTGTAAAGTGCCCCTCACCAAACACATAGGAGTGTCCTAATTACTCCCAGATTCACTCTTTACAGATGCTCTTCCTCCCATCAGCCAGCATCCCCACTTTGCAGATGGGAACACCGAGGCTTAGAGAAGGCCCCCCAGTTAGAGAGTAGAGAGTAAGCTCCTCGGGGGCCAGAGCCGTGGCACTTTGCCTTTGCCACCCCAGAGGCTAGCACAGTGCCTGAAGTACAGCAGGTGACCCATAAATGCTCAGGTGGGGCTGGGGTGCTCATTGACCTTTGGCCTGGAGGGAGATGTCCAGCTGAATCTCAGGGTGCTCCAGACTCGGCCCTCCCTCCCACCAGACTGCACCTTTTGCTAACTAGCACCTGGGAAGACCTCTGACCTTTGAGGACAGACCCTTGTGTCTTCCAAGCAAGGGTCTCCAAGCACGGGCCCTGGGCCTGCGTGGCAGCTGGGGAGTGCTCCCTGAGACAGGGAAAGGAAACAGGACTTGGGCCCAGCAGGCCCTGGCCTCCAATGCTGACCAGCCTCAGTTTGAAGTGGCCATAATCCTGCCGCCTCCACCCAGGGCCTGGCACAAAGCGGGGGCTCCACGAGGGGCCCGTCGACGCACTCGATTACTAAGGAAATGCAAGTCATCCTTTTGAAAAAATAGTCACCATCTTAATCAGTTTTGTCTTAGTTCTTGTCATTCACGAGAGCCGGCTTACAGAGCCAGACTTGGGGCTGAAGGGACTCGGGGACTCCCGAGCGCTGCCTCCCCTAAAGCCCAGGAAAGAGACAGTGTCTCAGCCAGTCACACGCACAGGTGGGGAGCAGAAAGAACCTGAGCTGAGAGCCATCAACGCCCCGCTTTGGGGTTTTTCCTTCTAAACGCAGCTCAGCTTATCTCGGCCTCTAAGATGGGAATGATCCCAGAAGGAAGATGGCCAGCTTACAGGCAAAGGTGGCTGCCCTATCTGCTCTCCCAGGCTCCCTCCTGGCCCACCTACAACCTGCTGACCCTGAACCCTAGAGGTCAAGTGACCTGTTCAAGCTTGGTCACTGCCCGTCTCCGGGGGCCGACAGCCACCCTGCAGAAGGCCCAGTGGGTCACTGCCCGTCTCAATGGGCCAACAGCCTCCCCACGGAAGTTCCGCCTCTCCCTCTCACCCCGGCCGGCCCAAATTCTTACCTGATACAGACACCTCCATGAGGGCCTCCAGAGGTCGGTTGTTGTCCAAGTCTCGGCTGAGCTGCAGCTCCCCGGTGTCAGAGTTGAGCAGGAGCAGGTTGAGCTCGTTGCCCTGCAAGAAGGTGTAGTTGAGGCTGTCCGAGAGGTCCGGATCGTGGGCCGGAATGCGGCCGATGACTCCCGTGGGAAAGCTGTTGGACTTGTTGGTCACATAGTTGTTGAAGAGCACCTGGAAGTCCGGGAGCACCGGAGGATTGTCGTTCTGGTCCACGAGACGGACGTACACGGTAGCGCGACTGACCAGCGGGGCCGAGGTCGCCTGGACCACCAGCATGTACTCCCGCCGGCGCTCGAAGTCCAGCTCCACCAGGGCCCGCAGGTCCCCGCTCAGCAGGTCCAGCTGGAAAACCTCAGGCACGTTGCCCTCCACGATCTGGTACATGATCTGGGCGTTGGGGCCCTCATCGGGGTCGGCGGCCCGGATCCGCGCCACCACCGAGCCCACCGGGCTATTCTCCTCCACGAACAGTTCCAGCTCATCCTGGTCGAACACCGGCGGGTTGTCGTTAATGTCCAGGACGGTCACCTGGATCTCCACGGAGGCGCTGAGCGGGGCCGGACTGCCCCTGTCCACGGCCAGGGCCCGCAGGTTGTACACGGCCACGTTCTCCCGGTCGAGCCGGCGCTGGGTGCGGATCACCCCGGAGGTGGGCTCGATGTAGAAGTCGCCGTCGCCGTCCTCGCCGCCCTGGAAGGTGTACAGGAGGCGGCCGTTGGGGCCCGAGTCTCGGTCCGTGGCGGACACCTGCAGGACGCTGGTGGAGGGGGGCGCGTCCTCGAAGACGGAGCCCTGGTAGAAATCTCGCAGGAAGTGAGGCGCGTTGTCGTTGGCGTCCAGGATGAGGATCTCCAGGGAAGTGGTGTCCGATTTCTGGGGGATGCCGTTGTCCCTGGCCGTGATGGCCAGCGTGTAAGCCGCCTGGTCTTCGTAGTCCAGCTCCATCAGGGTGACGATGGTGCCGGTGTCCGGGTGAATGCGGAACTGGGGCACCGGGTCCTCCAGCACGTAGGTGATGCGGGCGTTCTCGCCCGTGTCCTCGTCCGTGGCGCTGATGGTGGCGATGGAGGTGCCCACCGGCTGGTCCTCCCGGACGCTCACCGTGTAGTGGGAGCTCTGGAACACGGGCCGATGCGTGTTGGCGTCGGTGACGTTGATGAAAACCTGGGCGGTGTGGGAGCGGGTGCCGTCCGAGGCGGTCACCCCCAGCACGTACTGCCTCTCCTGTTTGTAATCCAGCGGCAGGGCCAGGGTGATGAGCCCCCCGCCGCTCTGGCTGCTCAGGGCGAAGCGGTTCCGGGTGTTGCCGCTGGTCAGCTGGTAGGTGATGACGCTGTTGGCGTCCCGGTCGCGGGCCTGCAGGGTCAGCACGCTGCTGCCCACGGTCGCGTCCTCGTTCAGGCGGAGCTCGTAGACCGGCTGGGTGAAGACGGGGTCGTTGTCGTTCACGTCCAGGACCGTGATGGCCACGCTGGCCGAGGAGCTCATGACGGGGGAGCCGTGGTCCATGGCCTCCACCCCGAAGCGGTAGTGCTCCACCTCCTCCCGGTCCAGCTCCGCACACACCGTGATCCAGCCGGAGCTGTTGTGGATTTGAAAGGGGAAGTCGGTGCGGGCGGAAGCGTCGGCGTCGGCGCCCGCCCCCGTGGTGACGTCCACCAGGCGGTAGTGCAGGCGGGCGTTCTCCCCGGAGTCGGCGTCCACGGCCTGGATGTGTAAGACGGAGTGGCCCAGGGGCACGTTCTCCAGCACGGCGGCCTGGAAGGGACTGCTCACGAAGATGGGGGCGTTGTCGTTGACGTCCAGCACCTGGACGTTCACCAGGCCCGAGGAGTTGATGAGGGGCGGCCGGCCCCCGTCCTGGGCCTTGATGCGCAGCGTGTACTCCCGGATGGCCTCGAAGTCCAGTGGGTTGATGACGTCCAGCCCCCCGCTCAGGGAGTGCAGGTAGAACTGGCCCTTCAGGTTGCCGCTGACGATGCTGTAGTGCAAGGCCGCGTTCTGGCCCTGGTCCCGGTCAGTGGCCTGGACCCAGAGGATGGGGGTGTTCACGGCCACGTCTTCGGGCACCCGGACCACGTATCGCTTCTCGCTGAACTGCGGGTAGTTGTCGTTCTCGTCCTCCACCAGGATGCGCACGGTGGCCGTGGCGCTGCGCGGCCCCGGGTTGCGGCCCTGGTCGTTGGCCTCCACCAGGAGCTGGTACTCGGCCACTTCCTCCCGGTCCACCACGGAGCGGGTGCGGACCACGCCCGAGCGGGGATCGATCTCGAAGGCGCCGTCGGCCCCTTCCAGGAGTCTGTAGCGCATGTTGGCGTTGGACGGGGCGTCCCCGTCGGTGGCTCGGATGGTCAGCACCTCGTAGCCCACCTCCAGGTTCTCCCGCACCGTCTCCCGGTACTCCACCTGCTCGAAGACGGGGCTGTGGTCGTTGGTGTCGCTCACGGTGACCGTGAGGTAGGTGGCCCCCGAGCGCTGCGGGGACCCGTGGTCCACGGCCGTCACTTTCAAGACGTGGGTGTCTTTGGTCTCGCGGTCCAGGGGCCGGCTGGTGGTCACCGCGCCGGTGTCGGGCTCGATGTGGAAGTAACCATTGGAGCGCTCGTCAAACAGCGCCTCCATCTGGTAGGTGAGACGGCCGGCTTCGCCCTCGTCGGGGTCTTGGGCGCGGAGTTCGATCACCGGAGTGCCGGCCGGCTCGTTCTCGGGCACGGACACCTGGTAGCTGGGGAGCTGGAACTGAGGGCTCGTGCCCCCGGCCGCCCCTCTCCTGGCCCTCCTGGCCCCCGCGGGAAGTGGCCCTGCCGCCTCCAGAGTCAGCTCCAGCAGGAGCTCGGGGCCCCTTCCCCGGAGCAGGCGCCGCCACGGGCCCGGGCCCGGGCCCGGCCTGGGAGCGCACAGCAGGAGCAGGCGGGCTGCGGCCCCCGGCTCCAGGCAGATGGGCCGGAGCGGGAAGGCGGGCGGGCTCCCGCAGCCCCGGCCGCTGCCATCCTTCCCTCCCTCGCCCGGGCTGAAGCTCGCCACGCACCTGCAGTCGGGGAAGCTGGTCAGGGCCTCCAGGGCTGCCCGCAGCTCCTCGGCCGGGCCGCGCCCTCCCCCCTCCGGGGCCGGGAAGCACTCAGCGGGAGAAGAGGGGGAGGCGGGGCCCGGGCCGCCTCCCAGGACCGTGCGGGCCGCCAGGTCGGGGATGCGCGCCGGTGCCCCCGCGGCTGAGCCGGGGGAGCCGCAGCCCCGGCCGGGTCCGGCCACCGCCAGGGCCACGGTCAGCCGCGTCGGGGAGCGCCGGGAGGCGATGTCCACGTGCAGGGGCAGCTCACAGCCCCGCGGCCACACTCTTCGCCCGGACCCGCCCAGCCGCAGCCCCCCGTCGGGGCTCAGCTTCAGCAGCGGCCGCAGCCCCGGCGCCGTGCGCTCCCAGTCCAGCGCGTATCTCCAGGCGGGCCCCAGAGCCAGGTCCCTCAGCCAGGGGCCACGGGGCGCGGCTGCCGGGGGGTGCGCGGGCGGCCCCCCGGAGGCCTCGGGCAGCAGGAGCAGGAGCAGCAGGGCGCTGCCCCGGAGCAGCAGGAGGGAAGGCAGCGGCATCTGGGGCCCCGGCGGCTGAGGCCGCGGCGCCATGGCCGCGAGCCCCAATCCATGCACCCGCCGCGGCCGCCAGCCAGGCTCCTCATGCGGCCGGCCCCGGCGGCGCGGGGAGGCGGGGACCCCGGGCTCGTCTCCCAGCCCGCCGGGGCCCAGGCGCGGGCGGCAGCCTCTTCTCCGCCCCGCTGCTCCCGCCGCGCGAACCAAAACTTGCCTCCAAGTTGCTTCCAAGATGGCTCCTGGGTGCCTCCCCCGGGAAGGCGAGAGAGCAGCGGCCGGGGTCCCGAAGCGGGCGCCCGATCCTGGTCCCGGCCCGGGAAGGGAGGGAGGAGAAGAGAAGGTGCCGGAGCTATCCAGCCAGGGAGGGCAGCGGCCGGCGCTGCGAGGGAGGGCGGCAGCGAGGGAGGGAGCGGGAGAGCCGCGAGCGGCCGCTGGGGGCTAGCCACCTAGCCTTCGGCTTCTCCGCGGCTCTGGGTCCACGACTCCCGCTCGGGCTCGGGTTTTCAGCTTCACATGGCCCAGCGCCGGCGAGCAAGCAGCCAAGTGATCTAGCCAGCTAGCGTGGGAAGCCCGGTCGACCGAGCCCTCGGGGCCCGGAGTGGAGCGGGGCGGGGTAGGACGGGGCGGGGCGGGGCGGGGCCAGGCGGGCAAAGACTGGCAGACCCGATCTCCCCCGGCCTCCCCCAGCCAGCCGGGGACTCGGCCCAGGCCGCCTATGGCACTGGTCGCGAAGCCGGAGCTTGTTCCTCTCTCCCGGGACTGCGAGTGGGCAGCCAAGTGACCCGCTCTCCCGGCCCCGGTGGCTTCCTCGGCCTTTCTGCCGCACCTCCCTTCCTCTCCCCTCCTACCCGGTCTGGCACAACCCCCTCCCCACCTCCACCCCGCCCTCGGCTCCTCCCAGCTCCCTGCCCCGGCCCCCGAAGTATTGTTCCCGGAGCCGGCCCCGGGGGAGAGTGATTGAGAGGTGCGGGTTGTTAAGATCGCTATGGAAACCCGAGGTCTCTAAAAGCGGCCCCAGCCCGGGAGGGAAGGGGCGGAGAGCCTCCCCTCCGCCCTCCCCCAACCCACCCCGTCCCCCGCTGCAGTGCCCGGCAACCTGAGAGAGGCAGGGCCCCGGCGGCCAGTCCCGGGGAGGGGCGGAGAGGGGGGGGCCGGCCGGCTGCTGCTGGGCCGGGCTCTGTGTCGGGCAGAGGGGCCCTGAGAGAGACACCGGCTCCCGAGCGGTCCCGGGGGCTGGGGAGCGCCCGTCAGCAGCGGGAGGGGCAGCGTGCGCTAGCCGGGCCGGCCGCGCCGGGAGGGCCATTGCCCACGGAAGGACTCGGGGTCCCGCCGAGGTCTCCCATCCAGGCAGCTCTCCTGGACCTGAGGGGGGACGGGGAGACGCGGAAAGTGCGGCGGTTCCCTGCTGGGAAAGCCCCGGGGCTGGGAGAGGGGGCTGGGAAAGGTTTGGAATGAAAGAGCCAGAACGTCCCGCGGGGACAGATCTGGAACCTCGGAACGGAAAGTTACAGCGGGGAAGGGCCCAAGAACGGGCAGCGTAAAACTGGGAGGCCTTGGAACGGGGAGTGCGAGAATTAGGAGGAACTTTAGAACCCCGAGTTCCAACTGGAAGCGCGCTCGGAGCGCGCCGTTTGCGCCATGCTGCCCTCGCGTGGCAGAGCGCAGCGGTGCGCCGGGGGAAGCCGAAGCTGGGGAGCGGCACCCCCCGGCGCCTCGGGTTGGGGGGCGGGCCTGGGGCAGGAGTCATGGGGCCCTAGGCGAAGTCAGGGGCTAAGAACTGCCGCCCCCTGCGGCCTGACACCCCCCCCGCTTCCCTGGGACAGAAAAAGGTGTGGGGGAGCCCAGCGCTCCGGGGGAGCCCCTCGCCCCCAAACTCCCCCCCCCAGCGCTTGGCTGCTGCGCCAGGCCCAGGGTGCCCTGGGCCGTCCTCGGGGGCGCGCGGCCCAGAGACAAGGGCCCTCTATTACCCTAGGGGCAGGGATCAGGGAGCCCCCTTTCCTTTATCTGTTCTCTCAATCTTCTTTTCTCCTCCCCCTTTCCCTTTCACCTTTCTCTTCACTTTCTCCTCTCTCTCCTTCACTACTTTCGTCACTGCTTTCCACCTCCGCCTCCTTCCCCTTCCCCGTCCCTTTGCCCCCTCCTCCCCCCCCCCCCCCCCCCCCCCCCCCCTTCCCCCCCCCCCCCCCCCCCCCCAGCTGTATCCCCCCTAAAGGCCAGCGTGACTCCGGCCCCAGTGGCCCTGCGGTCAGAGGGGCCCTCGCGGGAGCCTGTTAAACATTTATCTCCCCGGGTAGCCTGGAAGATGAATGGTTTTCCACTAACTGGAGGAAAAACCCCAGCCCCGCCCGAACACACAGGGAGGGCGTTCTGGCCCCTCAGTGGCTCACGGATCCCGCAGTTATTAAGCCCCTTCTAAGGGCCGGGCTTGGTGCCCCAGGCTGGGAACGCTAAGAGAGGTAAAAGGGGGCCCCTGGAGCAGAGAGGGCAAAGCCGGGAGCCCCTGTGCAAACAAGGTATATGCGGGGGCTCGGAGATGATGGACAGGGAAGGGTGATCACGGCAGGTGAGCTAGCAACCGGGACCAGAAAGGGGCTGAGGGGGCAGGGGGCAGGGGGCGGGGGCCAGGCCTGGGGGGAGGGGGCTCAGAGGGCAGACTCTTCTCCGGGAATTGCCCCTCTAACTCCCCCCCAAAGCCATGATTGGTTGTAAAGGCTGGAAGCCTCCCTGTTTGGGGATGACAGTTTGGGGTGTGCTGGGGGGGGGGGAATGAAAGATGCCTGAAGGGGGAGGTTGAGAGCTGCTGAGCCTGGGGAGGAGGTTTCGCTAAGTAAGAGCCAAAGCCAAACTCTGGGATGTAAGACATGCTTTCCCTTCCTTTTCCAAGGAAATGACATTTTAAAAACTCCTGTTTTGGGTCTTGAGCTGGCAGCGCTTCCTTTTCCTCCATCCATTATTCCTCCTCAGGGCCGGCTGCCATGGGGCTTAAAGCTGGAGGGAGTAGACGCTCACACGCGGCCATACCTAACACAAGACCTTCTTTTCCATTAGGGAAACTGAGGCCGGACAGACTACCAGGACTGACTCGATGCCTAAAGTGCTTCTTTTTCATGGAACCAGAAGAAACCAGGGAGAGAAGTCCCCCCTCACAGAGAAGGGAAGGGACGACAGGGATCTCTCAGACAATAAACAGCAGAGCCTGATGTCAGGCCAGAGCCTCTGAGAGGAGGCCAGGGTTGTAAAGAGCACTGGGTGCGGGGCTGAGCCCAGCTCTTCTTACTAACACCCACCATCGCGGTCTCAGTTTCCTCATCTGTGAAATGAGGGCGGTAGTACCCGGGGGTTCACCTCAGAGCGTCGCTACTAAGAGCACTGGAGTTTATGTAGGTAAAAAACTTTGCCAGTCTTAGAAAGCTCTAGCCAGGTCACCCACCACCATCCCCTCCTTCCTTACCGCCACCACCCTCCTCATTTAAGAGAGGGCATCTGGAGAAGAAGAGCTCCGAGATCATCTCTGAGGGTCTTGGGACTGCTGACCCAACACCTCTTCCGCTCCACCAGACTGGCCAAAACCCTCCTTCCCTCTCTGGAAAGGAACTGAGGTTTCCAGTCTGTTCTTTTTGTTTTTTCAAATGGACACAATGCAGTGAATGGGTCGGTTTTAAGGCTGTATCAGCAAAACTCTCGGTTGAATCTTACTTGGACTGTTTCTTCCCAAGGATCCCAACCCAACTGCGTGGGGCCAGAAAGAACAGGAGGCTCGGAAGCATCTGCCCACACTGCCCAAGCTTCCCCGGGCCAGGCAGCTGGGCGGCGAGCTTTGAGTTAGCTAGATACTGTCTAATCATCGAATGGATGGAGAGCCCGGACTGCCTTACGGCCCCTGGAACTGAATTCCAGCTCAGCTGCCTCAGTGCTCCTGGCTGGGATTGTCGCCTCTTCGGCAAGAGAGATGACCCCTAAGGGCACTCCCCCCTCTGCCTTTCTGAGTTTCCTTTGTCTCTGTGTGTCACTGCCTGTCTCTCTGGGTTGTCTCTTTCTTCTGTCTCCTGTCTGTTTCTGTTTTTACTCTCTCTCTGTCTCCGCCTCTCTCTCTCTCTCTCTCTCTCTCTCTCTCTCTCTCTCTCTCTCGCTCTTCTGACTTTCTCTCTCTCTATATGTATCTCTTTCTATCTCTGTCTGTATCTCTCTCTGTCTCTTTCTGTCGGTCTCTTCTATCTCTCTCCCTGTCTCTATCTCTCTGTCTCTTTCTGTGCCTGTATCTCTCTCTGTCTCTAGCTTTCTCTTTCTTTGTCTCTCTGCCTCTGTCTCTCTTCTATTTCTGTCCTCTTTCTGTCTCTGTCTCCATTTTTCTGTTTGTCTCTTCTATCTCTCTCTGTCTCTTCTATCTCTTTGTGTCTCTCTCAGGAGACATGCTTCCACACACCTGTATTCCTGCAGTCCTAAGTCTCATCAGCGGCTACCCTGCCGCTTCCCTCTCAGTGGGGTTATCCTGACCCCAGGTCCGCTCTGCTACGCAACCTTTTGGCAAGACTGGCCACTGTACACCTGTGACTCCGTTTCCTCACAGGTGTGCTTTCACCCGGATCGTGCCAGGCCCTGGAGATAAGATATATAGAAAGAACAGAGTTGCTGTCCTCAGGAAGCTTACGTTCGACTGGGAGAAGTTGAGAACAAGTTGGATAAATTTTAAACACCTTAGAAATGAGACCCTGAAAGAGACTGGAAACTGAGTGGACTCCATCAATCAGAGAATGGCTGAAGGAGTTGTTCTATGTGAATGTTATGGAATATTATTGTTCTGTAAGAAACAATCAGCAGGAGGATTTCAGAGAGGCCTGGAGAGACTTACAGGAACTGATGCTGAGTGAAATGATCAGGGCCAGGAGATCATTATATACGGCAACAACAATATCATACAAGGATCGATTCAGATGGATGTGGCTCTTCTCAACAATGAGATGATCCAGACCAGTCCCAATGGTCTTGTGGTGGAGGGAGCCATTTGCCCATTGTGAGTATGGATTTTCAGCATTTTCATTCTTTTTGTTGTTGTTCGCTTGCATTTTGTTTCTCGTTTTCCCCTTTTTGATCTGATTTTTCTTGTGCAGCACAATAATCGTGGAAATATTTGGAACACAAGGTTTTGCAAGGGTGAATGATGAAAATTATCCATGCATATATTTTGAAAATAAAACGTTTTAATTAGAAAAAAAAGAGAAATGAGATACTAACCCTACAGGGAACCGCCATAGTTTATTGAGCAAGATAGTGATGTAGTCGGATCTGTGTTTTAGAAAAATCCCTTCTGTAGCTATGAAGAAGGGGGCTGGAGAGGAAGAGATCATTTAGAGGCCCTGCCTAAAGGGAGGGTGACCCTGCCCATAGCAGAACGGAGGGATGTCCCCTCCCCTCTTTAATCAGAAAAGGCTACTCTGTTCATTCCTCACCTCAAGTTTACTAAGGACAATCCCCAGCCCCGGCTCCAGAAAGCAGCCAAGCCCCGGGCTGGGACTGAGAGTACCTCATGCTCCTGGCTCCAGAGGCTGCCCTTGGGGCTTCTTCACATCCAGTCCACTGACCAGGGCATTGTTGGTAGCCTTCACCTGTGGAAGCTCCCGGAGGTAATCCTCTCTTAGATCAGTAATCACTTCTTCAAAAAGTCACAAATAGGAACAAAGATTCGTATTTGGCCTCTGCTGAAGGCTTCCTTTGAGAGATTTTGGTTTTGTTCTCTCTCTCTCTCTCTCTCTCTCTCTCTCTCTCTCTCTCTCCATAAATATATATATATATATATATATATATATATATATATATATATAATACTACATGTAGATATATATACATATATGTTATATACTTTATACATTTGTTGTTGTTCAGTCTTTTCAGTCTTGTCCAACACTTTGTGATCCCACTTGGGGTTTCCTTGGCAAAAATAGTGGAGTGCTTTGCCACTTCCTTCTTCAGCTCATCTTACAGATGAGGAAACTGAGGTAAACAGAGTAAAGGGACTTGCCCAGGCTCACACAGCTAGTGAGTATCTGAGGCTAGATTTGAACTTAGGTCCAGGCTGGGTAATCTGTCCACTGAGTCACCTCTCTGCTCCCTCAGGACATCTACTAAGGTATATTATATATATATGCTAGGTGTCAGGAGGCAGATGTTTCAGAGAAGCTGCAGCCGTCAGCCCAAGAGAAACACAGAGTTAGAGCTCCCGCGGTCCTCCCACTGACCCGGACAGGCAGGTCACGCCAGAATTATTAATGACCCCCTCTTGGGAAGGAAAGACAGCTTTGGATGGCGGGAATGTCAGGGTTTATGGTTTTTAAGCTGAAATTGAGACATCCCCAGAGGGGAAAGAGACGGTTATCATGGCGGGCATGTGTGTGTGTGTGTGTGGGGGGGGGGGGTTGGGTCTGTCTACATCCAGCGTGGGGCTGTGTGGTTCTCTCTGTGTTGGCTTTGGTGCTGGGCTCAGGCCAGATCTGAGCTGCCCTTGCCTTGTGCATTGGTGACTCACGAGAACACTAAGAAAGAGTCTTTCTCAAGCCTCCCCTTCCTTCGCCCCCATGCTTGCCCTGATGCTAGGTAGGAGCTGGCCCCACCTGTTGCCTCTTCCCAGATTCAGGGTGGATTCCTGAGCTCCCAGGTCATGGGATAGAGGCTTGAAGCAGAAGGAAGGAGGCCCAGGGGCCAGCTGGTCCAATCCCCTTGGGTTACAAAACAGGAGACTGAGGCCCAGGGAGATGGGTTCACACTGCCCATGCTCCAACCCTGGAGTCAGCTCTGGTTCCATGATGTCTCCTGCAGCTCCAGCACATCCAGCCCCTGCAGGGAACCACAATGCTGCTTCTTGGATTGTTCCAAGCCTCCCAAGGTAGCCCTTGGGCGTGTGTTGGAATCCTTACAAAGTGTTAACTCATTAGAGTTGATAGAGACAATAATTATCTAATTTAGCCTGGCTCAGTATGATTGATCTGATCCTACAAAGAGATGTTATGGGCCAGAACTTGAAACAAGGTACTAAGTAGAACTGATAGAAACAATGCTTGTGTTCACACCTTTAGAGAGCTCATATAAGCAAGAAGCTCTTAGGGCCAGAGAGCACTCTGGGAGGAAACCCATAATCCTACTCTCAGATCCCATAAACCAGCTCTCGGAGAAGGATCATAAATAGAGCTTCAGTGAGCCAGTCAAGTCAATTCAGCTGAAAAGATTGAGAGGGGAGCGTCGGTCAGTTCAGCAGAAGCCCTCTTTCGGAGGCGCAACCAGATTCATTTCACACCACTGTGGTGGCTGGGCTCCTGCGCCTCCCCCACTGAGACCAAGGCTGGTCTGAAAGGCTCTCCAGAATGCTGCCCAGCCCTCGTCAAGGAGACAAGACACAGAAGGAGCCCTCTGGGAGATTGAGAGCCAGAAGCCCTCTCTCGGAGGCAAGAGAGATTCATTCCATTTTCCACCTTGGTGCTGGCTGGAGGCAGAAGAAAGCAGAGGCAAAGGACAAGCTGCAAGAGCTCTCGGGACCAAGGAAAGCTGAGGCCTCTATTAAAGCTACCTGGGCCCAAGGAAGGAGAAAATAAACATTTGCATTTTATCAGCTGGCTGCATTTGGGGTGATTATTGATCTGAACTGATACTAGGGCTACCTCCCCAAGAAACCTGCTCCCAGAGAGAACGATTATATTATATAAAAGAAGAAAATACCACAGGTGTGGATACAAGAAACACCAGGAGGTGCAGGTGCTTGAGGGCAGGAAGGCAAGGGGAGGATCCTGAAAGGCCCCATGGAGGAGGTGACATCTCAGCTGGAGCTCAAAGCAGGGCTTTCTCTCTAGGCACAAATGAAGGCAGATGTTCTCTGGACTAATGTGCAGGCTCCTCCAGGGCAGCCCCAGGCTCTCTTTTGCTTCTGGGTGCCCAGTGCCAAGTAAAAACAGGAGGCCTAATATACACTAGGTGCTTTATAATGCTTTCTGATTTATCAAATCATCTCTTCTGAACTGGGGCTTCTTGAGCTAGATTCCCCCCCCTCCCCAGTACTCGGAAATAAAACAAGACTGTTAGTTTGCCCTCAATCAGTGCTGGAGCTGCTGATGAAGAAAGAGGAGACATGAGACTGGAGAGGTGGAAGAGGAAGAAAAGGAGAAAGAGAAATCTTCAGGTTGAAGACAAAAGCCATGATTTTCCAACACTAAAGTATTTTTAAGGACCACGAGGAATTAGGGCTAATTATCTCCCCAGAAAAAGACGGGAATTAATGACTGAGGGGAGCGAGAAGAGGTCAGCCCTTCCTGTACCCCAACATGGGAAATGGGAGGTGCTCAGGCCTCTGTCTGCCAAAGGACACCCACCTTTCCTGGCAGGGACCTTCCATCTCTCGACGCCAGTGGCTTCTGGTGGCCACCATCATCTTTGTTTGGGTGCCATGGGGCTGAAGTTTCAGAAAAGGGAGTTCAAAGGCTTCTAATACAATTCAAACCACAGCAAAAATTCCCTCTTTTGAGAGGCAAGGAATCTTTCCATCCTTTTATGCTTCCAGCTCTAGGCCAAGTTTCTATATTTTTGGCAGGGAAACTGAGGCTCAGACTGAGGAAAGTTCTTGGTCATATAGAGAATTTGGTGTGGAGGTAGCTGAGCTTCCAGGCTTCTCATGGGGTGGGCTGTACCCTGATGGCTGGCAGCCACACCGAAGGTCTGCAGATGGGAATGGTCTAACCCAAGCCTCTCACTCTCACTGCACTTCATTTCCCATGTGGGAGTCCTTCTCTGGCTTCCTCCTCACACCCTCCAAAACCTCACCTTCCTACAGGATCACTGCAGCATAGGAGCTCACAGCTCAACACCGCCCTGTGCTCCGGCACCCCCTGACTGGGAAGCAGTGAAGGAGACAGCAACTCCCCAGAGAGCCCGGATTCCTTCGGATTGCTTTATCCTACCCTCCCTCTCCCTGCCCTTCCAGCTTTTTTTGTGGGTCACTTTCCCTCCCCTTAGACTGTAAGTTCCTTAAGAGGAAGGATTGTCTTCCTCTATCGCACTTGTCTCCTCAGCAGTTAGCACAGTACCCGGCACATAGTAGGTGCTTAATACATTTTTATTGATCCATTGGCCCAACTGAAATGTTAATTTCACCAACATTTATTAAGTGCCTTGCTTTGTCTGTGAATTGGAAGGACTGGGCTTGATGGCCTTGAAGAGAGCTGTCAGATTCCCCTGCAGAGTATTTTCCATTTCTCTCAAACAATCCTTGCATGAAGATCCATTTGCCCCAGGCAGGTACACTGTGTTCCATTAATGGCTCTAATTCTAGGTATATGAGGCATGGGACTCTGGACTCGTGGATTCAATTCCAGAAAAACCAAACTTCTAAAGGGGGGCATGGGCTTTTACTTGTTGTCTCTGGCTGACTATCCTCCTACCCCAATAGTACTTTCAGACAGAGCAATCTCTTAAAGTTCACGTTTGGCTCATGGCCAGGGTTTCTTCAAAAGGTACTTCGTATACAAAGGATTTCAAGTGTAGGATAGCTATTTCTTTCTTTCCCCACAAAACCATCTTTGTATAGAGGTGAAGTGCATGGACAGTAATGCAAGATCATGTTGGTAAGGTGAGAAGAAAGCTCTGTACCAGAGAAGAAAGGATTGTGATATATTGCAAAAGCACATCTTTTTAGTATTCTATTTTCCCCCCAGTTATATGTCAAGGAAATTTATAGCCTTCATTTTTACAAGATTTTGAATTCCACCTTTTTCTATCTCCCTGCCTCCCTCTCCTTCCCTCTTCTGAAGATATAGGCAGTTTGATATACTTTATACATGTGCTATCTTGTAAAACATATTTCCGTATTAGTCACAGTTGTGAAAGAAGGAACAGATTTCCAAAAGAAAAAAAAAACAAGAAAAAATAAAGTAAGTGAAAAAATATGTTTCAGTCTGCATTCAGAGTGCATCAGTTCTCCGTCTGCTTACAGATGCATTTTCCTTTGTGAGCCCTTTGTACCCGGCTAGGAATATTGTTTTGCTGAGGAACATCGAGTCACTCGTAGGTGATCGTCGCACAACATTGCTGAATCTGTATACAGTGTTTTCCTGGTTCTGTTCTGTTCACTTTGCATCAGTTCATGCAAGTAAAAGCTCATCTTTTGAATGCCAGCCATGGAACACCATGTTCTCCAGTGACTCACAGTGGGACTGAATAGGCTATAGAGACATGATTGGTATGGTAGGGCCCCCCAGCGGAGGATTGGAAGCAGCACAGGGGGCATGATTCAGGAATATATGGACAGAAAATGAGGTGGGCTAATCACTAGTAAGAAGAGCACTCAGAGAAGAATATGGACAAGAATCATGCAGGATGAGAAGGCTCAGACAGGGCAAAATGTGCCCCCCCGAGGGAACTCTCTACTTAGAGAATTCAGATCTGTTGAGGAAATTTTTCCAGACACCTACCAAGAAATTAACCACCCAACTCCATAGATACAGCCCTGGAGCTGGCCACCTGCAATCCCACTTCGGCATGAAAAATCCAGGCTACCCCTGTTTTTAGTCATCTTCCCTAAAGACACTGTTTTCTTCCCAATATCTATCCTGAGTAGAAGTTTTTAAGGGTATAGCCTGAAGCCATTCTTCTCTCCATTGCTCTTGAGCCTACACATGGAAGTTCTTTGGATACCAGATTCACAGACTTATGACAGCATCTGCTGTTAAGGATAGGCTTTGTTCCTGAAAAGACTTACATAAACTGATGCAGGGTGAAGTGAGCAGAACCAGGAGAACATTGTACACAGTGACAGTAAGATTGCACAATGATCAACCGTGAATAACTTAGCTCTTCTCAGCAATTCAATGATCCAAGACAATCCCAAAGGACTCATAATGAAGTATACTATTTGCCTTAGAAAAAGAACTGATATCGTCTGAATACAGACTGAATGATTGCGATTTTTCACTTTATTTCATTCTTTCATTCTTTTTTTAATTCAAATCTTCTTGTACAAAATGACTAATATGGAGATGTTTTACATTATTGCACACATAAACTATATCAGATTGCTTACTATCTCAAGGAGGAACAGGTAGGAAGGAGGGATAGAATTTAAAACTCAAAAAAATTTTAGTGTTAAAAAATTTTTAACATGTAATGGGGGGGGAGAATAAAATATATAAGAAAGAGATAGGTTTTGTTGTTAATAGACAGTTTAGGATGATTGAAAATCAAGTGAGATTCCCTCTCTCAAAAAATGTGCCTGCCAACATTCTCCTCACCCCATACCTCAGCTTTCCATCTTCTTCCAGCTTTGTGCCATCTACATCAGTTATCCTTAGACTGGCAGGAATCTAACTTTCAGGAACTCAATCTTATTTCCCAGCATGCTCTTCTGCATGGATTGCACAATCCTTTTAATCTGGGGCTGGGAGCTGGACACAGGGTACCAAGATGATGGATGACCTGATCTTGGTTTTCTGTTCTCTGACCTGGTCAGACTTCCTCTGATATTCGCCGACCCAACAGAATGATTCATTAAGGGCAGTTATTTTAAAATTGTTTAATGAACACGCCAACATCTGCTTCAGAAAAGGAAACTGCAACAGCATCTGTGACCCTTTTGTTCACTTGTTAAAAGGATTAAAAAAAAAACACAAAGTTTTAATTTCAATTTAAAATCAGTTTTTAAAGGATATTTCTTATAGTCCCTTTTAGCTATAATCTCCACCAAGTAGAGCGTTCCCTAGTGACCACAATGAACAGTTAAAACAAGTCAGTTGACCACAGATAAAAATGTAAGCAACATTCATCACACAGAGGTTCCACCTAAGTACATTTCATCATCTGTTCCCTCTATATGTGTGTGTGTGTGTGTGTGTGTGTGTGTGTGTGTGTGTGTAATGTTGGTGGTAGAGAGGTAGAATTACAAAATTCATTTTCTCCCAGTCTCTTGGGAAGATTGGCCCAAACCCGCCAGACAGTGGATTCTCAGCAGAGAGGTCCTCCCATCCACCAGCTGCTTGGGCTTTCAGGAGATGAGGGGTTCCACCAGCTGAGCTACCTGCCCTCCCTAGCCTTATTCTTATTCGCCTTATTCTTGAGTGGGACGTCAGTGGCTTGTTCCTGACTGACTGGCGTTACTGCTAGGTAATGAAAGCAGACTCAGGGGAGCTCCTGAGCATCAGGGAAGGGGAGCCAGGGACAGCCCCGGGCCAGCCACCCTGTCCTGGGCCCAGCAGTTCTGCTTTGGGGAAGGCCCAGAGATCTTGGACAGGAGGGGAGGAGAGTGTCTGTCTCCCCAGCCCCCAGAAGCTCAGTGACTCATTCTCAGGAATCTCTCCTGGATGCGTCCACTTCCCACAGCACTGATCCCTGGCGGGCCTCAGCTGGGAGTGAGGGTGAGGGTTGGATGCTGTCCAGGAGCCCTGGCACAAGGAGGCCTTTGTGGCTCCCCCATCTCCGCTCTGGGGCAGGAGCCCCTGAGTCACCAGGAGCAGCAATTTGGAAAGTGTGCAGAGATTCTCAGATAGCCTGATGAGCCTTGGCCCTTCAGCCAAAGCAGAGAAATGATGGATGGGAGGACTCCAGGTGGGGCTTCAGATGGGGCTGGAGGTTGGTGGTTTCTTTGTGGCACAACAACCCACTGGTTGAAGTATAGGAAGACTAGGTTCTGCCACTTACTACTGATGTAACCTGATCGCCTTCCTTTCCCTAGGTCTCAATTCCTCCATCTGGAAAATGGGACTATTGGACTTCCTAACCTCGAAGATTCCAAATCCCAAGCTCTATGACCTTCTGACTGGAATTTAGGCTGAAACTGAGCTTTCCCTCAAGATGTCCTCTGCAGGAAGACAGATGGATGAAGGAGCAGCAGGTGGGAACCATCAGCCCAGCAGAAGATTCGAGCATAAGGAGACTTCCTGCACATTCTGGCCCACTGGCAGATCTCCAGATGACCGAAGCATGCATTGCCATGAACAGTCACAGCGTATAGCATGAGAGGAGAGTTGGAAGAGTGGCTCCTGTATATGTGATTCCCAAGGTAAGTCCCAAACTGCACCTGATTGCCCTTGCATGTTTCACAAGTTCATGATCTATTCAGCAGAAACAGTCTTCCTCCGCACACCCTTTGAGATTATTGTTGCTCAGTCATTCCAATGGTTTATTCTCCGTGACCCCCTTTGGGGTTTTCTTGGCTAAGACATTACAGTCGTTTTCCATTTCCTTCTCCAGCTCATTTCACACATGAGGAAATTATATAGGGTGAAGTGACTTATGCAGGGTCACACAACTAGTAAATGTGTGAGGCTGGATTTGAACTCAGACTCAGGTGAGCTCTATTCAGGATACCATCTACCTACCCCCATCTTTTGAGGCATCCTTAACCTCACCAGGTCTCAACGAGGGGAAATGAGGCCCAGAGTCATTAAAAGAGTCAACCTGGTATTAAATGGAAAGAACCTTCTGGCAGAGGAGTTCAAGAGAAATTAGTTTGAGATTAGACTCTGACCTTGATCTTTCCATTTCTGAGCCTCAGCTTTCTCAGCAGTGAAACAGAGATGCTAATAAATAATAACAATAATAATAGCAGCACTCATATAGTCCTTTAAGGTTTGGGCATCGATTTACCAATGTTAACTCATTTGATCTTCACAACCCGCTCTTGGAGACAAGCGTGATTGTTATCCTTATTTTACAGTTGATGAAACTGAGGCAGAGAAAGAGTGTGTGGCTCATCCTTGGTCACACCGATTATTAAGTGTCTGAGATAGAGTTTGAATTCAGATCTTCCCGAATTTGGGACCTGTGGGCTACCCACCATGCATCTGTCCCATCGTAAGAATAACATCATTCCCTTCATTTGATTATTTGGAGCAGGGTTTCTTGGTCTTTCTTGTGAAAGAGACTCCTTTATCAACCTGGTGAAATCCCGGACCCAACCCCAGAATCATGTTTCATAGTTTCTAATTGGAAGAAATGCTTGATTTCATCCAGAGGACAGGAAAAACTGAGATGTATGTTTTCCTCTCCAAGTTTATAGAACATCCAGAATCTACCATCACTGCAGATCTAAATAAGAACGTTGATTTGGAGCAGAGTGATTTATGAAACTTCCATTTTTAAAAACTGGAATTTGGGATTAGGATTATTTCCCATGTCAAGTGACTTCAGTCTTATTAGAAAAGTCTAAATTGAGTCATTTCACTTTGTTTTGTTCTCATAATTTTAAATGCTTAAAGCCTGGTCTTTCCATTTCTCTTTGGTGTACTTGTCATGTGATGAGGGTTGGGTAACAAGGGCCTGGTCTAAGGCTTAGGAGATTTCACGGGCACTGATTCCACTTTTACCCTGGCAGAAGATGGAAATCCCAGAGATTAGGTCTGATTTAGCGAGAATAATTACTTTAAAAGCAAGGTTTTAGCCAGTTGCTAAAGATTGGCGGATTACTTTCATGATGCTGCTCCTAGACACATCTTGTGGCGGTTTCTCTGGGCACCAGAGCGGCTCATTCTGGCTCTGGGTGTGTCAGAGAGAGCTCAGATTGGGAGTCGAGGAACCAGGGCCATCCAATGCTAAAGTGGTGAACCTGATCAGGATCTTGGGCTTAGAGGTGCCAGTCCTCCTAGATTACAGATAAAGCCTGCAGCTCTCTAGGAAGAGGATTCTTCCATAAGATGACTCAGGAGGCGCATCCTTAGAACACTGACTTCATTTCAGAAGTGGCTCCTTAGGCCAGAATCTGACCTGGCAGGATATACCCACCAGCGCCAATGTCCTGGCAAGGGCAACCTTCTCCTCTTCACAAACCAAGGTGAAGAAAATCCAGCCATCCAGTCCAATAAGATTGTCAAACTTTCCCCATTATAATTCTAATTTTAGCTCAATTTTGATAGTGAGTTTTCACCATAAAAACTTCCTCAAGGGTTTATTTGGAGAGCTGCATTGATTCTTTCATGAGTGAGAACGGGATTTCTAAGGCAGAGGGACAGAGGGTGATAGGTTCTTGAATCTAGAGCTACAAGGAGCTGCAAAAGCCATTTTCTAGATGGGAAAACTGAGGCTTAGAAAAGTGATCTGACCTAGCCAAGATGGCACAGGTAGGAAGTGGCAGGTTCTCAGACTAGTGCCCAGTACAGTCCCCATTCTCATTTGCCATCTGGGACAAGGAGGGAGAGAGAAGATATCATTTGAGGTACAGTCATGGAGAGGGGTCCTGGGGCCTGCCAGCTGCTTCTCCTGCACCACCCCAATGTTCTGTCTCTGCTGGCCTTTCTTCTAGCTGATTGCTTCATTTTCTCTTCTTGGGTGCCTCCCTTTGATCTTCACTAAAACCTAAAGAGATAATCAACTGGGTCAAGACCACACAGCTGGGCAATAATCAGAGCCAGGCCAAATTCCCTGAACCTTTCTAAAAGCCAATGGATGTGCAGAAATCTGAACCCAGTATGCTGGCAATGAAGAGACTGAGAGTCAAGGAAAAGTTAGCCAAATGGGCACCAGGTTACATTGAAGGAAGCTCCAAATCTATTCATCACATGTGGTCAAATCTGTCAGACTTTTTTTTTTTGTAACTTTTTATTGACAGAACCCATGCCAGGGTAATTTTTTTTTACAACATTATCCCTTGCACTCACTTCTGTTCCGATTGTTCCCCTCCCTCCCTCCCTCCACCCCCTTCCCTAGATGGCAAGCAGTCCTATATATGTTGAATATGTCCTAGATACAATGTATGTGTGCAGATCCAAACAGTTTTCTTGTTGCACAGGGAGAATTGGATTCAGAAGGTAAAAATAACCCGGGAAGAAAAACAAAAATGCAGTTTACACTCATTTCCCAGTGTTTTTTCTTTGGGTGCAGCTGCTTCTGTCCATCATTGATCAATTGAAACTGAATTAGGTCTTTTTGTCAAAGAAATCCACTTCCATCAGATTACATCTTCATACAGTATCGTTGTTGAAGTATATAATGATCTCCTGGTTCTGCTCATTTCACTTAGCATCAGTTCATGTAAGTCCCTCCAAGCCTCTCTGTATTCATCCTGCTGGTCATTTCTGACAGAACAATCATATTCCATAACATTCATATACCACAATTTACCCAACCATTCTCCAATTGATAGGCATCCACTCAGTTTCCAGCTTCTAGCCACTACAAACAGAGCTGCCACAAACATTTTGGCACATACTGGTCCCTTTCCCTTCTTTAGTATCTCCTTGGGGTATAAGCCCAGTAAAATCTATCAGACTTAATGAGGGCTCCAATCCCTAGCCTGCCCTCCTCACCCCCTGTCCATGGTGCTGATTGAACCCTTCTCAATTTGGGGATGGGGATGTCAACTGCCAAACTCCTGCCCAGATCAGGATTGGAACCATTGGGACATCAAGTAAAGGACTGTGTGGGTGAGCCTCAGAAGGTGCTAAGTTCCCCCTTTGAGATTAGGATCAGGATGGAGGGAATTCCCAGGTAAGAAAATCCCCTCCACCAGGGCAGGTGTGTGCTTCCTTTGTAATGCCTTGCAGAGTTTCCTGGGGCAGTGAGAGCTAAGTGACACAGCGGGATGTGCCTAAGCTGGGGTTCGAGTTCATCCCTTCCAGGGACCAAAGCGAGCTCTAGATTCACTATGATGCTGCCCCAATTTCCCATTTCCTGCTTTTTTTCTGCAAAGACTGAGTGTCCCCTAGCAGAGCCTGTTGTTAGGGGGACTTTTGCTTCTGTTTCCTTGGACTAGAACTCCTTGAGGCCCTTCTCTGAGGGTTCTGGGATTGGGGTCAGAGGTCCTGGGTTTGCACCCTGACTCATGATGAGTCATCTCCCCTCTCTGTATCTGCTTTCTCTCTTTTAAAATAGAGATTACACTGACTCCTCTGAGATCTCTTCCACAGCAGAGGCACTGAGCATGGAGACCAACCTTCAGGTCATTTAGATAATTAAGGAACTCTTCAGGACCTTGAAATGATTCAGAAGCTACTAAGTGGCCCCATGGATAGAGCACTGAGCCCGGGGCCAGGAAGACTGGAATTCAAATTCAGATGCTAGCTGTGTGACAAGTACCTTAACTTCGGTTTCCCTCAGTTTTCTCAAATATACGATGAAGTACATTATACAGTGTACAATATACAACTTCCCAGGGTATGTCCCTTCAGCTGAGGCCCTCCTGTCCCTGCCACCCTGGCTGTGCTCTGGGCCAGGGTCTGATTGCAGCAGGCACCCACCATTTCCTCCTTCAGGTGGCCAGGATTACAGAGAGTCAAGCAGGAGTGAAATGACTGGACAAATAGAGTGGCTGAGAAACATGTCCTGCCATCCCCAAGGTCCCCTCCTCACTCGGAAGCATTTTCTTTCCATCCCTTCCTGGGATCCAGGCATCCAGCACTGCAAGCACAGATTCTCATGGGAAATGGAATCTTGGAAACGGCTGCTAACGAGTCATTATTCTCTTGGCCCCAACATGCCAAAAAAGGCAATCTCTTCTGTTGTCCACCTTGGACATGTCTGCTTAGAGATTAAGTCCCGGTTCTCCAGCACTTGCAGCCTTGCAGTGTGCCCCCTCCCCAAGGTCTCTATGAAGTCAGAGTTTAAGAAAGTTATACTCATTCCACAGATGAAGGAACTGTGGGGAGGAGGGGGACCAAGATGCTGGGAGTGAACTTGGAAGGGAGATCAAGATTCTGGGTGTGACCTTAGAGAGGGGAAGCGGGGACCAAGATTCTGGGAGTAAATTTGGTTGGGGGTGAGGGGGGACCAAGATGCTGGGTATGAACTTAGAGAGTAGTGGAGGGGACCCCAAGATATGGGTGGTAACCTTGGGGGATTTTGCCACCTATCTTTAGTTGTTGTTTTTAAAGAAGATTTCAAATAAAAGGAAACCATTGGGTTTTTCTTTTATGTTCATGGCATTGAGAAAAATGTCACACACTTGAAGCCCGGCTGGGAATGATGCTTTGGGGGGGTGCATTGGGGGGGCAGACTGGTTGTTTCCGGCCTCCTGAGTCATGCCCCATTGTCCCACCTGGCCGGGCCTCTGTAGATTTCTAGGTCTTGACGGGCGCTTTAGCCCACATCCCTCAAGCTCCGGCTTCCTGCTTGGCGAGCAGTGTCTGAAGTGGGGGCCCTGCATGGAGTCTTGTCTGAGGGCATCTCCCCTGATAAGAGGAGTCATTCACTGGGCACCAGGACGGGGCCAGGCAGAAGAATCTGAAAGGAGACTTTTGTTGGGAGGCTGGGGTTTCGGGTGTGTGTGTGTGACTTTGCTGCATGAAGCACCCACAATTATGCTAATTTTAAACCTGGTTATTAGCCCATTCAATAGATCCCACTGTTGTTGAATTAACTCGGTCCCAGTTATAATTTGGTGGCAGGAAGAGAGGGACGGTTAAACGCAGAGGCATGGGAATTGGAAAATCCAGCCTTTGTTTTCTCTATCTCAGAATCATAAAGCTGGGGGGGCAATCTCAGGGCGCCCGGCCCGACCTCCCCAATGAGCAGCTGGCAGTCTCCGCTTGAAGACCTCCAAGGACGGGCACTTCCCCCCAACCAAGGATGGGCCACTTTGCGATGCTAGTTGTTCTTGACCCTTTTTATCTCACGGTCCCCTTTTGGCCCTTCTTGTGAACCATTCCCTGATCCGGTTTCCCTATCTTGTTATCGAGGTTGTTCGGTCATTTTTCAATTGTGTCTGATTGTGTGTGACTCTATTTGGGATTTTCTTGGCAAAGGTACTGGAGTGACTGAACATTTCCTTCTCCAGTTCATTTTACAGATGAGCAAACTGAGGCAAGCAGGCAAAGTGACTTGCCCAGGATCCCACAGCTAGTGAGTCTCTGAGGCCAGATTTGAAGAAAGGTTTTCCTGCCTCTGGGCCAGTGCCCCCTGTACCTTCCTTGTCTCCTTCCACTGCTTTCCAGCTCCATCTCCGCTCTCTCTTCCTGGGCCGGCCTGACCTAGACCACTTCCTCTCACTCCATGTTTCTCTCTTTTGATTGGTCAGTCAGTCAACAGGTATTTATTAAGAACCTACTGCGTGCTAGGCCTGGGTAAGTGCCCGGGAGGTAAAAAAAAGGCCTCCCCCAAAGCATTTCTATTTAGCAGCGTTAGGGCTCCGGGCCACCCTCCCAAACTGGAGCGGCTCATGGGGTTGGCTCCTTCCTTAGACCTTGTTAGGGTGCGCTCCCTCCTGAGCCCTTTGTCCCTCTGGGTCTTCAGCCCCCACAGGCACACTCACATGCACCTTGGGCTGCACAGTCAGCCAGGGGCACGCTAACAAAAACCTAGGAATGACAGTTCTAAGTTTAGTTATTAGCGTTTTCCCCACCACTTTCTTAAGTCCAGACAATCCCCAGCACAAGAAAGCCAAGCCCCCCTTGGCGCCTTGTGCCCGTTTCTGAGGTGTGGCTGCCAGGGTGACCCTGGGTGGGAGCAGGCCCTGAGGGGGGCCAGAGTGGGGAGCCCCACTGTGCCCTCAGCCCCAGGGCCGTGCGAGCCCGGGGACAGAGACAGAATCAGAGAGGCCCAAGGGGCAGTGTCCTGCAGGGAGCAGCCGAGGGGGCCGTTCTCCAGCCGGGCCAGAGCGGGGAGAGCCCCACTGTGCCCTCAGCCCCAGGGCTGCGCCTCCGAGGGAGCTTCCAGGGGAGCCCGGGGACAGGGGCAGAATCAGAGAGGCCCAGAGGGCAGCGTCCTGCAGGGAGCCACCAAGGGGGCCATTGCTGCGGGCCCCACGGTGTGAGGGGCAGCAGGAAGGCGAGGGCTATTCACCTGTTCAGGGAGGCCGTGTCCAGGCCAGGGGATAGGGTGCGCCCGGCCGTCTGGGCCAGGGACACTTTGTGAAAGGAGACTTGTGCAGAACCGGAGACCGGGCGGGGCCTGCGGCTCTGACTCTGGGGAAGGTTTAGCCTCCAGAACAGAAGCTCAGCTGCCTTCCCAGCTGTCTCATCTTGTCTCAGCCCCTATCACCTGGGAGAGGAATGTGCTCTTGTCTGACCCCGGGGCGGATGGAGAAGCCATGGCAAGCTGCACCGAGGCAGACGGAGCCGGCCCGCAGGCGGTAGGTGTTTGCCGGGTGGGGAGCTCCGTCCCTGCGGGTCTCAGAGGCCGATGGCCACCAGTGAGGGGGATTCCGGTTCAATAACAGATCGGCCCGGGTGATCTCCAGGATCCCACGCTGAAGGTGCAGATTCCATTTTGAGAGGCCAGCCTCCCGTGCGGCTTGGACCCGAGGGAGGCCGCCCGGTGGGACTGGTCGGTAGTCCGGGCTGGGGAGGGGTCCCGAAGGCGCTGCGGGCCTGGCCTCCCCTCCCTGGCACTCTCCGGGGGCCCGGGCCCGGCAGCCCGACAAGTTCTAACAGCTCGAGCTGCGGCGGCGGGCAGGTGGGTGGAGGCTCGGGGAGGCTGCCAATGACTCACTGGCTTTCCGCAGAGGCCCAGCAGGACGCATCTGTTAAGACAGAGCCTCATGGAGCAAGCGGGCCCTCCATCCATTATCTCAGACAGCGAGGAAGCCCTGCAGGGAGCTGGGCGTGGGCTCCCCCCCTCGTCCCCTCTCCTCACCCCCCCATCACCCCATCCTGTGCTCTCCCACACCCTCTCCTGAATGCTTGTGCTGGCTGGCGGACAGACCCCTCTGGCTCAGGGCCTGGCACCCAGTAGGTGCTCAACGAATCCCTGCTGACAGATGGGTTTCAGCTTTCAGAAACTTCCCTCTAAGTCCCATCCGAGGCAGTGAAACATATTCCTAAAACAAACTTGCCCCCCCAGAGACGGGCGAGGGCTGGGGAGGGAGCGCCCACCAGCGGAGGCCTTCGAGGCCTGCCGGGCTGCTTGTCGGTCATAGGCAGCAGGGCCTCGGAGCGAGGCACAGGGGGTTTGTGCACACACAAAGGGCCCTGATTCCGGGGAGCCGGGGAGTCAGCAACTGGGGATCAGGGGAAGGCTTGCATCCAAGGCGGGGCTGAGAGGAGCCGGATCATGAGAGGCCGGGCTGGGCGCTGGGGCCCAGGAGCAGAGCCCCAGGGGCCACTTGGTCCGGCCTGCGCCCCACGGGAGAGGGCGGGAGAGGCGCCCCCCGGGGAGCTCGCAGGTGACAGGGTCCATCCCAGCTCGTGATTCTGGAAGTAGCCTTGTGTCCCTGACTCGGCACTTCCTGGCAGAGAACCCGAGCCCTGCCCCAGGACATGAGAGCCAGGGGAGGGGAGGAGAGCATGTAGACACAGGCTCTCGGCTGGCTGCTGCTCAACTCCCAGGGGAAAGCACAGTTTTGGCAGCTTGGGGCCTGTCCGGGACGAGGCTGCGGAGTCTCCCCAGCGGACCTGGGGCTGATCCTCACCCTGGGGAGCACCCCAAATGCTCACGGGCACCAAGGTGGCGGCCAGTGACCTCCTCCTGCCCTACAAGGAAGGACACATGGGAAAGGGGGAGGAGGCTGGGTCAGGCCCAAAATGGGAAGGGGGTGAGCCCCCCATCCTTGGCATGGATAGTCGATGGCCCCACGGTACTGGCCTGATACCCCCCTGCCTGGTGGGCTTCCTACCCCAACAGGAGGCTTTCTCCAAACTCACACTAAATGCTCAAAGGATCCCATCCTACCCCCCCAAGGCTGCCCTGTCTCCCTCCCTGGAAGGGGGTCCCCTGAGAACATCCCACAATTCTGGAATCCAGGAGCCTTCCGAAGACTCAAAGTTCTGAATTCAAATCTGGCCTCAGACGCTTCACTTCGTCTGCCTCAGTTTCCCCATCTGTAAAATGAGCTGGAGAAGGACATGGAAAACCATCCCAGTATATTTGCCGAGAAATCCCCAAATGGGACACGGACCCAGACCTGAGTGAACAAAGCTAAGTCAGGAAAAAGAAAGGAAGGGAGAAGCAAGGGGTTCCTCCCCGGGATCAGCTCGGCCAGCCCACAGGCTCGTGAAGAGTCAGAATGATGGCCACCAGCACCACCCCAGACCCCGGTCCCCCCTCTAGGGGGCAACTTGGCCCTCGTTTTCTGAGTCCCAGGCGGGGTGTCCACCCTCGGTAACCAGCCAAGCTGTACTCTCATCTTCAACACCCATGTGGGCTGGGGGGCTGTTACTACTCCCTTTCTGTATATGAGGAGACTGAGGCGGACCCGGGGCCCGGGAGCTGCCCAGAGTCCCCCGGGGTCTTCCTTCCCCCCGATGTTCCCCTTGACTGGAAGGGGCGGCTGGAGCCTCAGGTCCAGGAGCTACTCTCTGGCTCCCCCTGGCCGCCCCAGCCTGGAAAAGGCTAAAAGCTGCCTGTGGGGGACCATGCAGGGACCCCCCCCCCCCAGAATGAGGGCTGCTTCTGGGCCGCGGGAGAGCAATTGGAGGCGGGGACACAAAGGCAGATTATACGGAAGGTAAAGAACTTCTGGACAATTGGAACAGTTCACGAGGCAGTGAGCTCCCGTCATCGCCAGATTGCTGGAGGGGGGACGGCCACTCCTGGGGCATCCCATCCTTCCGGCTCTGAGATTCCACGATCCCCAAGACGTTTAAAGCCAAATCACGAACACCCCTGAGAAGCCGAGGTGGGGGAGGCAGGTGGCCAAGGGGAAGGCGTCCTGGCCCTGGCCGCTGAGGGCCCCGGCCGCTCTCCCCTGGTTATCCTGCGCTCGTGGCTTCCCCTTCTCCAGCCTCAGCGTGCCCTGCTGTAACTTGAGGCGGTTGGGCTGGGGGACCCAAAGCCTCCCCGACCCCATTGCATAATCTCAGGAAAAGAAGAGGAAGTGCGGCTCTGCACTTGTGGGGTGGGAGGCTGTCTCCTCACGGACAAGCCCCTGGGGACCCCGGACTCGTGGGGTTCAGGGAAGAGCCGAAGCATGGATCAGATGCACTGCGGGACCGGGAGCGGGGAGACACGAAGGAGGCTGGCACGCAGATGGCAGGGAAGCTCATGGGGCTTGTGTGGGCGAGGCAGATGAAGGCCCAGCCCTGGCCCTGCTAGCCGGGTGACGGGTGTCCCCCTCTCCCTGGGCGCCTCCACGGGAGCAAGGATGCGTTCTCCAGTCCCTGCTTTGAGCCTCAGTTTACTTCTTTGTAGAATGAGCACACTAGTACTCCCACGCCCGCCTCAATGAGGTGTTAGGGTTAAAGGATTCACCGGCTTGTCAGCGTCCTCCTACAAAAGCGAGGTGTTGTTTGTGGCAAATCAGCAAAGCCCAGCAGGGTGGGCCAGAGTACGAGGGCTCCTTCCCAAACACAGGCTGCTCCCAGCAGGCAGCGGTGACTCAGCCCGGCTCGCCAGCACCAGGGTAGGGCCTGAGCTCGGAGATGGTTAGCAAAGGGCTCCTGAATGGGTGTGTGGCCGATGCAAGGGAAGAAGGCACACGATTCACCTGCAGGAGGAAGCTTCCACCCAGCGGGGACCCCAGCTCCAGGGGGCAATAACAGAAGGGGAGTGATGGAAGCCTGTTGGCAGAGGCGGCTTGAAGCAGTTCTTCCTCCAGGGATGCCCTGGCCTCACCCCCGCAGAGGTAGGTGACCTGGGGCGACAGAGTCCTGGACAGCTGGGCAACCCCTGTAGTATGGCACGAGGAAGAGGTTGGCTGGAGGATGGCACCAGGGATGCGTGCCCAGAAAGGGAGCCGGGCCGGCCTGCAGCCAGAGGGAGGGACGACAGCTGGCCTCCTGGAAAGGCAGCCTGGTCCTTGTGCCAGGAAACAGACAGAGGCACTCTCCAGGAAGGGGAGGACTCCCATGGTAAGACCATGGACAGAGCAGGATACTGAAGGGTGAGTCCCGTCCTCAGGGACTTCTATTATGTTTCTTTTTTTTTCTTTTTGTTTCATTTCGTTTCATTTCATTTTTAGGGGCAGCTCCGTGGTGCAGTCATAGAGTACCAGCCTTGAAGTCAGAAGACCTGAGTTCAAATCTGGTCTCAGACACAACACTTCCTGGCTGTGTAACCCTGGGCAAGTCACTTAACCCCAATTGCTTCAGTCAAAAAAAAAATTATTAAAACAATTACAACTTTTTCTGGTTACACACACACACACACACACACACACACACACACAAACTTTAAAATACACTTTTCTTTATAAATCATGGTGGGAGAGAAAAACCAGCACAAAAGGGAAAAAAGAAGTGAATATAACATGTGCTGATTTACATTCAATCTCCATAGTTCTCTTTTTTGATGCAGATGCAAATTTTTATCCAAACACTATCGGAGTTACCTTGGCTCACTGAACCACTGAAAAGAACCAAGTCTTTCATAGTTGATCATGGCACAATTTTGCTGTTATTTTGTACACTGTATTCCTGGTTCTGCTTGTTTCACTCAGCATCAGTTCATGAAATTCTTTCCAGGTCTTTCTAAAATCAGATTGTTCTTAATTTTTTATAGAACAGCAATATTCCATCACATTCAATCATTCAAGCCATTCCCCAATCATTTTCCAATTCTTTGCCACCGCAAAAAGAGTTGCTACAAACTGTCCATATGGGTCCTTTCCCCTCCTCTATGATCTCTTTGGGATATTGAGCTAGTAGCGCTGCCATTATTTTTCAATAGGTTCCCAGGGCAAGGTGAGGAATATGTCCTCCTTGGCAGGCGTCGATTTCTATGGGCATCCATAAGACTTATGGCTTTATTGGTCCAGCACCAGCCCGGCATCCAGTGACCAGTCATCTAATCTACCTAAAACAGGAGTACTAGCCTTGCATCCCTAATGAATAGCCAGTCAGCCTCAGTTTGAAGATCTCGGGGAAAAGGAACTCCCTTCCTCCTGAGACAATGTCCTCCTGGAAACCCTGAACTAGTGGGAATTATTCCTGGCTCCACTCCTTTCTCCAGATAATCCTAAATCACCTCCCCACTCTTTGTCTCAGGTGCTTCAACTAATTTCCAAGTAAGGGGATTGGACCCCATGACCCCTCAGGTCTCTGTGAACCCTCCATATTTCAGATGAGGAAACAGAACCTCCAAAAGGTCAAGAGGATTCTAGCCCAGATGTCTCCAACCAGGTCTAATGCCCTCTAGGACATTGGGATGTTTCATTTGAGGATTGAACTCATTTAGCTCTTTCTCTTCTACCTCTTTAAAAAGGAATATTGAAGTGTGATGATTCTTTAGCCCAAAGGCAGAGACAAAGCCTCCATGGGATGACCCCAGCTCTCTCCTCATTTCTCCTTCAGAGATGCTCTGGGGATGGCAGCAATGGGGTGGACCTTGACTGCTCCATCAGGCCCCTCATCTTGCAGAGGAGGCTTCTGAAGGACTTGATCTGAGCCATGCAGCCCCAGTTAAGATGACCAGAGAAAACCCTGGCTACAGCTACCCTGCTGTGGTCAGCAGCAGCTGCATCCTGTGGGATTCAGCTTCCCTTCAGTGACTCCCAGACATTCAGAATCAATGTCTCTCCAAATAAACTTGGCTGCCTGACCCAGGATGGTAAGCACTGGGCTTTGGGAGGCAGCTGGAGCAGGTGGAGTTTGTGGCCATGGGAGGCCGAGAGGTCACTCATGCTGTAGCATCCCTTGCCTTGGGGGAGGAGGTCTCAGCTCCAGGAGTCTTTGGGGAATCAATTAAGCCCTTTGTCGCTTTTTCCTGTGCATCAGGGCCAAAGTGGGAAGTTGGGGTAGTTTTGCCCAACCTTGGTGGCAGCCCATGAAATTATTCCCAGTCTGAGCCAGTGCCCAGTCTGTGTGACACAGACAAGCCCCTCTATGACAAAGGCACTGAAGAGAAGTCAAAAAAGCCCAGAGTTTGGAGACGGATTGTGTGACCTTGGACAAAATACTTCCCCTCTGTAAACCTCCACTTGCTCATCTGTGAAATGGGGACAATCATCCTTGTACTTGACTTAGGGATCATCAGATCACAGATAAAAAATTGGAAGGAACTTGGAGTTCATTGAGTCCATCTTCCACATTTTGCAGCTGGAGAAACTGAGGCTTGGGAAAGCCGAGTGCTCACAGTCACAGAGGTGATAGACATCAGGAGTCTGGGACAAAGAAGGCATTGTGCATAGCTTAAACCACTCTAAAAATGAAAATCTTTACTAGTTTGCTCACTATCATCAATAATAATCAATAATCAAAGATAATAGTGAGTGCAACAAGACCTCACTATTGTCTGGGAGATCAGTGCCATGATTAAACCATTTTACAGATCAGAAAAGGAAGACTGAGGGGAATTGAAAGACTTCTTGCTCCATCTCTTGTCTCCTGGCCTTTTCATCTGCCCTCGCCCCAGGGGCTCTTCTTTCCACCTACCCCTTGCAGGCATCCTTGCCCTGGTCAGCACCCAGTTCTCATGCTCCCCTTCTTCTAGGGGCCTTTCCTGGCTTCCCCCACCTCCCAGGCTGAGCCTTCCCTCTCAGCTGCCTCCAATTTGCCCCAAGTCTTACATCTATAGAGTTCTCTGTTCCTTGTCTCCACGTCGAACTACTTGTCTCTCCTTCAGAGAGGGTCTTATTTTTTGCCTCCATAGCACCATTATAGGCCAATGACCCGGTACCCAGCAGACACATAATAAATGCTTTGGATTGTTCTTTCTCATTTACAGTCATTTGCTTTGTATTCACATCACCCAAATGTTGTATATTTCGTTAACGTTCTTAGTTTTGCTGTTAGCTATGTGTACATAAATGTCTATTGTGATCGTCTCCTAAAGTTATTATGTTTTAATTTTATTTGCTTTTAAATGAATAGATTATAGAGATAGACAGGAGTGTACTGCCGAGACACATGTGTGTAATATATCTTCCATGCAGTTTAGACCTGTAGGCACCGAAGCCGCCTGTCGAGAAACGTTCCACGTTGTATTAAGTCTACTTCATGTATTATTGATATAAATTTTTGCTAAATGGTGCCCCAGGGTGATTACCTGGCATGCCAGGTAATCATCCCTCTTGTGTCAAACACCGAGGTCATCTCATGATAGATGGTACCGTTCCAGATACCAACCATACCACGGCTGACATTCCCAATTCAGGGAGGAGTGTAACAGGGCTGTGAGGACTGAAATCGATTCCGACATTTGTCATTCAGAGTCAGCCGTTCTCTCTCAGCCCTGAGAATGATTTGGGACCCTAATGATCTATGAGCCTGGATGTGGACTTGAGTCCTTAAAGGGACTTTGTCTTCCCGAGACAGAGTGAGGAGTAGGGGCTGCAAAAGCCGCCCGGCAGCAGAAGTGGGAAGACGGCCTGAGCCATCCCTCCTGGTAGTTAATGAGCTGAGCTGAGCCACCACAAAATTTACCATGAAGGGAATGAAAGGAGGGTAGAGCCATATTTGAAAAAGGAGATCTATTTTGGTACCTCAGAATCACTTGAATTTTAATTTCCCTAATTATTGGTAATTTAGAGTGTTTTTCCCCACATAACTTGACAGCTCTGACTTCTTCCTCACAAAATTGCCTTTCTTATTCTTTGACCACTTGTCAATTAGGGAATAAATTCAATTCAATTCCTCATATGTTTTAGGAATGAGACCTTTATCAGAGAAATTTGTGGCAAAGCTTTTATTGTAGCTTCCCGATTTTTTTTTTTCATTTTAGCTGCATTGGTTTTGTTTGTGCTAAAAGGGTTTAATTTTATGTTATTACAATTATCCGTTTTCTCTCCCAAGAACATCTCTATCTCTTGCTTGATCATGAACTCTTCCCCTACCCAGTGGTCTGACGTCAGTTTCTTCCTTGTTCCCTTAATTTGCTTATGAGATTACTTTTTATGTACCTATTTTGAGTTCATCTCGGTGTATGGTAAGAGAAGTTGGTCCACACCTGGTTTTCCCAGCAGTTTTTGTCAGAAAGTGAGGTTTTGCCCCCAGTAGCCTGGATTTGGGGGTTCATCCAACACCGGGTCCTTGTTTCCACGTGTTGTGTCCCTAATCTGTTCTGATGATCAGCCTTTCTAGTTCTTATTCTGTTCCCAATTGTTCTGATGATTACTGCTTTATTAAATAGTGAGAAATGGGGATTGGGATCAGATCTGATTATTGTCAGTTTCCCGATCTGTACAATGGGATTATTATCTGTTCTGCCCCAGGAGCTCTGGGGGGAGGAGCTGTAATTTGGGGATCAGCAGTCAGCCAGAGAGTTCTGGTGAGGAGCCAGGTCCCCCCACCCTTTCCATCTCATCCCAGCCAAAGTGCTTCCCATCTGTGGCTGGGCGCGGGCTCCCATCAAGCAGCTACATGCCTAGCCTGGCTCCACAGACAGGGAGGCCCCAGGGCATGGAGCTGTGGGGTCAGGTTCCCTGGGAAGAGAAGCCAAGGGGCCGGGGAAGGTGCTGCTCCAGGGGAGCTTGGCGGGGCCAGAGGAAAGTGTGTAGGGCGATTCCAAGAGGAGCAGGCCTTGTGGGGAGGACGGACCTTCCTCATGGCTCTAAGGCAGAGGCTGTAAAGGTGACGTGGGACGCGGGGCCACGTCTAAGGGCCACGTCTAAGGGCATGGACCAAATCGCTCCTCTTGTTTTCCAGAGGGGGCAACCGAGCCCTGCAAAAGGAAAGTCACAAAACAAGGAATCCTTCCACTCTTGCGTTTCCTTGGGAGACTCAGGACCAGGGAGGAGGGGCTTAGCAGGGCCAGGACTAAGACCCTAGCTCAGAACTTCTGACTTCCCATTACCCCCGAGGCTGTGGAGGTCAGACCCAGATCCAGCTTAGAGATCCGCCATCCCTCTGGCTCCGTGCAAGAGAAACTCCAGTTTTCTACAGAAATTAAAGTCAGGGCCGGCTGGGGGTAAGGATTCCATTGGGATCCCACGGCCTTGGAACTCTCGATTTCTCTCCACCAGGAGGCTTTGTTGCAGGTGCCCCCAGGAGTCCTTGTCGCAGGTGCCCCCCAGGAGTCCTTGTCGCAGGTGCCCCCGGGTGTCCGAGTTAAGCCCGCAGGAGGTTCTCGGGGCCCAGCAGAATGGGTGTGAATGTGGGACTCACTGCCAAGGTGCCCTGTGTTTGGGCAGGGCTGGCCCCGCTTCTCCTGCAGGAGGTGTGGTTGTGAGGGGAGGTGGCTGCCAGGCCCCCAGCCCGTCTCCACCCAAAGTCAGGGGAAATGCAGGACAAAGCCCCAGCCCCAAGCTCCTACTGACCATTCGGCTACAAGGCCATCGTTACAAAGGCAGGAAGAGGAGCAGAAGGAGCCCAGGGAAGGTGCCCAAGCCCCCGGCCATAAGGCTTCGAGCTCCAGCAGCAGCACCGGGCCTGCATTTCCATCCCCAGGCATTTCTAAGTGGCTGCTGCACGCCAGGTAGGACACAGCACGCACAAGAGGAAGCCAGACTCTGAGCCTCAGTTTACCCACCAAAAGATGGGGAGTTTGGCCAGAAGGATGGTGTCGTGGGAGTGTGTTGGGGAGTGAGGAGGAAGGAGACCAGAAAAGTGAGAGGGGCAGGTTGATCTGCAGGCCTGAATGCCAAACTGAGGATTTTGGTTTTGTTCTGGAGGTGATAGGGAGCTATGGAAGGTTATTGAGTGGAGGAGGGAGAAGACATGGTCAGGCTGCATTTTAGTTAAGTCACTTTGGCGGCCACAAGGAGGTGGATGGGGGTGAGGGTGGGCTGGAGGCCGGCAGAAGCCCCCCAGCTGCTAGTGACGGGGGAGGAAGGGGGCATATTGAGATTGTTGTTTAGGGTTGTTTTCTTGGCAGAGATGCCTTTTCCTCCTCAAGTGTCAAGTTCAGGGTTTGTACTGAGAGGATCCTGGCCCTGAGTGGGGAGCTCAGCGAAAGGGCAGTAGGAGCTGCTCGGCCAGTTCAGGGGCAGGGCCTTGGGCATGGTGGACACTTGTAGACATATGTTGGATCGGACCAAATTGGATTCACCTTCTCCCTGTGAGGGGACGGCTGTGGGACACAGGCCTCCTTTACTGCTGGGGGACATTTTGGAGGCAAACGGTGGGCGACCGTTCCATGGAGGTTCCTGCTCTCTGGGCGGGAGAGGGCCTGTAGTTGTCAGGAAGTCGTGGGTTATTCTTGGGATGGCTGAACCTTGAACACAGCACTCTGGGTAAGGGGACCTCCCCCCCGTGCCTCTGAACGCCTTCCCAGGTGGGTCAGGTAAGGTCTGGCCCCGCCCTGGGCTTGGCACAGTGACTCTGGGGCAGCCTCTGCCAGCATAAACCACCAGGCTTCCTCCCAGCCAGCTCTCCCCGTGGGGCCCTGAGGAGGGGGCTGGTGCAACCTGCTCAGACCAGCCTGGGTGGGGCTTCGAGGTTTCCAGACCAATGAATCCTTTGTTCTAGAGCACTCTCAATGGGGCAGCCCTCTCCCCGTGGGGAAACCCTCTCCTAGTGGGGCAGCCCTCTCCCCGTGGGGAAGTGCTCTCCTAGTGGGGCAGCCCCCTCCCTGTGGGGCAGCCCTCTCCCCGTGGGGAAGCCTCCTTCCAGTGTAGGCTCTTACCTTCTCTGTTACTCCGGAGTCTCAGAGCAGCCGGAGCTTGGGAGCTTGACGTGACCCTGCCAGGATCACCAGCAGCAGGGAGAGCAGGCAGGACTTCCTGCCCACCCCTCTGCAGACCAGACAAGAGGACCAGGAGGAAGGGAGATGTCAGACGTCAGGGAGACGCCGTCATTTGGCTGAAGAACCCACTGGTGGTTACCGAATGAGACCAGGAGCCAGGCCCCCAGGCCCCTCCCTTCTCTGAGAGCGGTTTTGGTCTCCCTGGGTCAGCAGTCTCTGGCCTTCTAGGGGAGGGCCTGGGTGTGGGTGAGGAAGGGGAGCCTCCCCAGGGGGAGGTCCCTGAGAAGATCCCGGTTCTCCAGGCCCCGTGTCCTCTCTGGGGACTCCTCTGAGAATCAAAAGCTCTGATTCCCAGTCCCTTGGCAGCAGCCCTGCCAGGGGCCCGACCTCCCAGCCAAAGGGGCCAAGGACGGCTGGTCTGGAGCCTCGAGGTCAACGCTAGTGACCAGGGGTCCCCGGGGAGTGCCAGCAAGTCAAAGAGAAAGTGGCCGGATGGCACGGAGGGGCCCAGGCGTGCAGCGGCTCAGCTCCCCTGCGTGCAGGGCTCCCGGCCGGCTGGGGAGCAGCAGGGAGAACCGTGATCCCTTGGGGAGGGGGGGCGGGATTCTGGAGGGGCTCACGGAGAACTGTCTCCCAACGCTGAAGGGAGATGAACTAGTTAAGGCTGGGCTCTGCCCTCAGCAAGCTTCCATCTGACCCAGTAGGGCTAAAATAATAATAGTGATGAGGACGTGGCTGAGGTGCTTCACATGTCATTCATTTGCCCCCAGAGGAGCCCCCACAGACGGACAGTATCAATGCCCCACTTTGCAAATGAGGAGGCTGAGGCTCCAAAAGCTTAGGTACCTAGTTCAGGGTCACCCAGGGAGCAAGTGACTGACACAGGACCGGGACCCAGGCCTCCCTGACCCCACACGCTCTGTCTGTGGGCCCTGAACTGCTGGCACAGAGAACTCAGAAGCACAAGGGCCCGGGCACTAGGGGCCAGACTCCGGTTCCAGGTCCAGCTTAGAGCCCACCCGCCGGCTGCTCTCGAGGATACCCCTCGGCTGTTCACGGCCCTCAAGTACAATGGACTGAGGGTAGTTCCTCCCCCGGGGGTGCTCTCGGCCCAGGCTTTGGAGCCGTAGGGCACCAGGCCCAGCGGCCGCAGCCTTGGAAGGCTCAGAGAGAGCCTGAATCAGGGCAAGGCCGGCAGAGGGGCCAAAGGGGGTCCTCACTGACCAGGGAACATCAGAGCGGCCTCCGGAGTGAGAGTGGACATCCCGGGGGAGGGAGAGAAGGGCATGGAAGAGGAGAGGGCAGGCATGTTGGGAGCAGCAAGGGTCCTTGGACTTCTGCCGCGGAGAAAAGCAGCAGAAGGAAGCCTGGAAAGGTGCTCCCCTTCCCCCCCCAGCCTGGGCTGGGCTAGAACCAGGGTTTCCAGGCCATCTCCCCATCTAGCCTGGGGGGGCCAGAGGCAGAATGGGCAGCTGGAGCCTCTTCTCCAAGGAAGAGCTGGGTTCCGGCCAGAAGGGCAAGGAGGCAGCTGTTGAGGGCAGAGAGAGGCACCAGGCAAACCTTTTGCCATCCGTTTCCTCCGGCGCCCTCAGTCCGGCCCAAGCTGTTTTCTGGTTCCATCTGGCTTCCGGTCACAGGGTCCCGGGGTCTCCCCCTGCTTGGGGAGCTTGGCTCTGCCCCCGCCGGATTCCCAGGAGCCTTGGCTTTCTCTCCGCTCCCTGACCCCCCAGTGCCCGTCAGACGTCCCCTGGGCGCCCGTGCCAGCCAGACCGGCCCCTCTCCCTGCCCCAGCCTGGCTCGCTCTGGGGGAGTCGGCTCTCCCGGTGGTGGCCACCAGGTGGGGCTGTTCCTTCAGCTACGGAGGCGGCTTCCAAGGGCCAACAGGCAGCTCCCGTCCTGGCCAGTCCGGGGCCAGTCGGGGGCCAGTCCGGGGCCAGGTTGGGGCCAGTCCGGGGGCCAGTCAGGGGCCAGGTGGGGGCCAGTCCGGGGGCCAGTCCGGGGCCAAACTGATTGGGGAGCAGCCCAGCTGGGGTTGGGGAGGAGGGTCGAAGCAGGGCCCTCAGTGGCAGCAAAAATGAGAGAGAAGGGCCCCTCGCAGACCCAGTCAGGACCCCTGGGCTCCCCCATAATCCAGGTGGGACCCCAACAAGATCTCTTCTTCCTGAGCCGGCCTTCCCTTAGGCACACTAAGGTAATGTGTATGGGGAGGTGTCCAGAGAGGACAGGCCGGTGATGGGGTGCGGGCCCTGAGCGCCCCGAGGAGCAGGTGCTGTGCTGGGAAGACAGAGGGGAGAATTTAACTTCTCGCCATGGAGAAGTTTAAATTCCACTGGGGCTAATACAAGGGAGGAAGGGGGCGTTCACACCGGGAGGCCCGGGGAAGGCTTCCTAAGGAAGATGAACCTGAGGGAGGGGAAGGACCCAAGAGGCAACAGCAGGGAAGGCGCCCGAGCCCAGAGCAAGTTGGGGAACAGCAAACACGTCAGCTTGGCTAGGGAGAGAATAATGTCCAGGACACCTGGAAAGGTCAGCGAGCCAGATCAGGAAAGGACAGGGGAATGCTTATATTTGATCCAGAGGCAGTGGGGGGCCATGGAAGCTAGAGCTTTTGAGCTCTAGGGAAACTTTGATTTGAACCAACAAGAGAATCCTCTAAAAACCAGAACGTTCTCCATGCTGTGAGGGGCCTTTATTGTCCGTGGTGGGAATTAATCATGAAGCCCACTCAAGTGCGACAACTTAACAGACAGAGAGCATGCCACAGATACTCATAGGCAGTCAGTGCCCCCAGCCTGAGGGCAGTCGCTAAGGAACCTGTGAGAGAAAAGCAAGCCTTTCCCACGGATGGGGGCAAAGCCTGGCCCTTTCTCTGTGGGACTTAGGGACATGAGTGGGCTGGTAGTGATTCCCTTCAGCAGAAGGGCTGGCTGACTGGACGTCTCTCTCACGTAGGCGGTGGAGGGCTAGCCCGCTGGCTGGGGAGTCAGGCCAGACAGCCTGAGCTCCAAATCAGCCTCATCACTTCCGAGCTGTGTGACCCTGGGCAAATCTCCCACGTTTCTTGAGCTGTAAAATAGGAATCCCACTAGCTCTCTCCTCCCGGGGCCGCATAAGGACCATCTCTGTCTCGCTCTGTTACCTCGCTCTCTCTGTGTCTACTTTGTCCAGTCAGTCCTCGATATTTGCACATATGTAACAGGGGCGGTATAACTGCTTATTCCTACATAAGGAAATCCTCCTGGAGGACCGGGCCAAAATTCTCTGGGTCTTTTCACTGTGGGGCACTTGAATTCTCCCCAAATAATCCCTTCCAAATCCCTACTAATACCCAGAATCCCATTTCTCTCTGGGATAGCAGCGGACTAACATTACAAAACAAATTCAGAAAATCCCCAAGGAGACGCAAGACTCCCTAAAAGAGGAATAAGCAGGGAGCTGCTCAGGAAGGATTTCTGGGTCAGCAGGACTCTCATGTGACGGACCACGTACGTGAGGAGCTTAGTCAAGTGGGCTGAAATCGGGAGCCACCGAAGCACTCTGGGTCCGCTTAGACAGGGCAAAGTAGGGATACGAATGGTTAGGAGCAATTTACAATTAATTCGGCAGATGAACAATTGGCAGCAACCACAGGCCAGAATAAAACATTATCAGTGTTAAGCATTCAGAGCGGCAAAGCAGAGCTTCGAGAAACGGCTCTGAGTCAAAAGAAAACATGCCAGAAAACAGCTTCTCTAATTACAGTTTAAAAGAAAAGAAAAAATGCTGTTTTTTTTTTTTTTCCATTTAGTGGATTCCTGAAAATTAGGGTCTCCGGGAATGAGAGAGGATGAGCAGAGGACAAATGGCAGAAAGATGAAGGATTTCTCCAGTGGGTCATAGTCAATGCTGAGGGCCCCAATTACTTGAGGTGAAGCCCCTCTGAGGTGGGGAAGCCATGAAAGCGCCATATGATGGGTTTGTGATGTCTGGGTCAAAAGAAATCTCTCTAGTAAGGGACAGCTTGGCCACCTGGCCCAAAATGGGGGCAGCTCCATCCCTGGGCTCTGAGCTTGGATAGTTTTAGTAGCAGGGACCCTTTAAGAGCTTGTCTACACTGACTTTTCCTCCCGGCAAGGTGCCCACAGGAACATCATTGTTGAGTTGGCAGTAACTGACCTCTCCCCCAGATACCCACAGGCACAGCTGAGCTGGAGCCAGAAGGCGGCTCAGATGGCGTGGGAGAGGGAGTTCTTGGGCTCGGGACTTCTTAATGGGATTCACTCAGGTCCAGACTGAAGGAGGGAGCTTCCCATCACTCCCGCCTGCATCTCTGCTGAAGGTTTTGAACTTGGTACACACAGAGAAACGCCTTTGAGTGCCTGTGTATGGGGAGGCACAGTCCTGGACTTCTGTCTGTCTGTCTTTGGAAAAGTAGAAACCTTGATATCTCAGCTAAATGTGAATGTCCCAAAAACCCAAATAAAGAGGACAGAAACCCCATTCACTGATCCCAGCGCAACTGGCGCCCAAGAGACCCTTTCTTCTTCAGCCTTAGTCCCTTTGGAGAGAAACAGTGGCTGCTGGCCCTCCTCCTCCATCCCTCCCCCAAGATGAATTTTTAAAATGTGTGGAAGAAAGAAAATGTTTCTTTGAGCTCCCTATGTATGTATGCAAGTAGTTCTGGGGCCCAGGGCCTCTGTCTACTCAGGTTTCCAGCTCACAGGATTCATGGTAGGGTTGGGAATGGAAAAAGTCTCTCTCTCTCTCTGTCTCTGTCTGGGTCTCTCGGTGTCTCTCTGTCTCTGTTTCTCTCTCTGTCTCTCTCTTTCCCTCCATGTGTGTCTCTCTGGCTGTGTGTCTCTGTGTTTGTCTGTCTCTGTCTCTGCCTGTCTCTGTCTCTGTGTCTCTGTCTCTCTCTCTCTCTCTCTCTCTCTCTCTCTCAATCTCTCCACTTCCACTCACCATCTTTAGGTAATGTGAGATTTCAGAGGGACACAAAAGGGCATCCTCAAGATGGGACCTTGCCAAAGTAGGATGACAGGAAGTCAAACACATCAGGCACATTCAGGAGGACAGTGAGCAGTGATCTCTCCCGCTGCTTCCCAGATGACCTCACCCTCCATCCCAGAGTGCATCTGCCTCCTGAGCAAGGAGCTCCTCTGGCTAACTAATGCATCAATATTTAGCTTTCCCTTCCATTAAGTTAGAAGCAAACCTCTCACCACATAATCTGACTTAAGTAGCCTCATCAGACAGCTGGCTGGGACTGAGGGGGCCCTGAATCACGGAGCTACTTCTCCCATCTCCAGCCTCTCCGAGTTCATTGTTCCTCAGCAAGGACCCGAGCCTGGCATCCTCAGGCCCGAGGTTGACTTTGATTCTCCAGGATGCTCTGGCGGTTTTGGGACTGGTGAATCTCTGTTGGGACCTCCCCAAATATAGACTTATCCTCCAGGTTCCCTTTGCATCAATCGATGGAATAGTCAACAAAGGTGCTCTTGGATGCTTAACTCCTGTGTAGTGGACAAAACAAGGGTTCACAGGATGTCATAGAACATGGAATTGGGAAGGAGCCTAGAATGGAGAGCTTAGATTGTTGGAGCTGGGAGGAGGCCTTGGGACAGGGAATGTCAGAATTGAATTACCCTTAGAATAGAAAATTGTCCTCTCTCTCTCTCTCTCTCTCTCTCTCTCTCTCTCTCTCTCTCTCTCTCCCTCCATGCCTTTCTCTCTCTCTCTCTTTACTCTCTCTTGCCTTTTGTTGCTTTATGCCTACTTTGCACAACCAGTTCTCCACGTTGACATGTTTAATTTTCACAGCTTCAAGCATTAGTGTGATTTTTTTGGTAACCTCATTTTCACTTTTGCTGTGGCGCTTTGTGCACTTGTGGTTATGCACTATAGAGAAAAAAGAGAGCTCTAATGGGCAGATTTGTGGAGTGGCTGTCGTCCTACTGGGCGCTTCCCTGATCTGGTTCACACTACCATCACAGAGTAAGGAACTCCCCAGGCGTTTGTTGTACAGTTTCATTGGCTGCCCTTAAAACTGACGGTCTGTGCTGCACTTATGCCCCCACAGCTCAGTGCAAGCCCCTGGGACTCCCAGCCAGATTTGTCAAGTCAATGGTGGGACTATATGGGAAAATAGCGGGGGAGATACATTTTGGGCCAGCACGCACCGTCAACCTAATCTGCCAGCTGGCTGGGGGCATGAAGGCTGCCGGCCCCACCACTGCATCAGGGTTAAACTTCGCTTCATTCCTACTGTGCTCCCGACTTCAAGATCCTTGAGGAGCTTAAAGGGTGAATGAAGCCAAGACAGTGTTGGAGGTGATACTGAGACCTTGCCTCGGTGACTTCCAACAGCTTTGAATAAGTCCTTGGTTTCAGAGGATGGCCGAGAGAGAGGCTCACACCAGAACTGCAGACCAGGCAGCACAGCTCATCGCACTGTTGTCCGACACAGGGGAAGGTGAGATTCCTTTGCCAGGCCGTCCTCTGCGGGATTCCCAGCCTTGGCTCTTGGGAGGTTCTGGGCAAGTCTTTGTCCCCAGTCACTGCTCTTTTCTCTCCTTACTTCTCGGTCTTCTTAGTGTAGGTAAAGGGGCAGAAATGGATTTGGCCAAATAATCAAATATTCACATTCACTGCACTTAAAAATTAATAATGACGGACACCCCAAAGGGACTGGAAATGTTTACCCTGAAGAGGAGAAGCCTTGGGGGGTGATGGCTGTGAATAAACGCCAACTGTCTATGTGCCACCTATATAGGATAGATATATGCACACCCATATGTGCTAAATCTATGGGCTATCTATACATTATATATATACCACTTGTATATCATAGATCTATATGCTATCTATACATTATATATTTACATACCATCTATATATCATAGCTCTATATGCTATCTATACATTATATATATGCCATCTGCATATTCTAGATCTATATGCTATCTATATGTTACCTATCTCTAGGCTATCTCTAAGTATCCATGAGAATGAGACACATTTGCCAGGCTCCTGGAATAGAAACAGAAACTTTGGGTGCAAGTTGCAGATTTTGGTTCAAAGTAGTAAAATGTGACTTCCCATTGCCAGAGATGGTCAAGGCAGATGGCCATTAGTCCAGGGTGTTGTGGAAGGGATTTCTGCCAGTGAATGTGTGGGATGAAATGGCCTCCCAATGCTGAGGCTGCCTTTGACTCCAAAGACCAGCGTTTGTCCACAAGGCACGTGCAGGTGACTTGGAGATGAATGTAGGAGTGACCCCGGGTGGGGTGAGCTGGACTTTGCCCCGGCCTTCAGCTTAGAGAGCAGGGAACTGTGGAGATAGATGAGGAAGGTGGGCACAGGCCCCCTTTGGCTCTCCCTTGCCCGCTCTGAGTATGCTGGGACTGAGTTTCCTCCGCAGGCTAGTTCTTTCTTCTTAACCCAAGTGTAAAACGGCCGCTTAGGGTGCTGGTGAGCCCCGTCCTCTCTTTTCAGAGCAGGCAAGCGAGGGGCCCAGGCCACTTCGGTCCCAGTTTCAGAGCCACGACCTCTGACCGCAGGCTCAGGAAGGCCCTTTCCACAGTGTCCTGCTGTCTCTCCATGACTTGTGATCATCATCCCATGGAAAATGAATCTCTGAGCTGGGGGTTGCCGGCCAAGCCCCCAAGGCTCAGTTGTTCATTGAGAGATTCTCAGAAGCCCTAAAACTGTCCGACTTTCTCTGGGAAGGGGGCCGGGCCAGCAAGCAGCCAGGGCCCTCTCATCTCCAATGGGAAGCCAGAGTGGCCCACACTGGGCAGTCACAGTCAGACCTGGGAGAAGGGGGGAGCTCCTCGGTTCCAGCTGGAGACAGCCAAGAACACCGAGCCAGGAGGGAATGATCCAGCCCAGGGCCCCTGGGGACAAGGCTCAGTCTGCCGCAGCATCCCTCACTCCCTGCTCCAAGGCTGTCGCCCCAGCCTAATTCCATGAGCCCAGTTAAAGGGCTCCACCAGGTGCTCACTCAGAGCCAGGGAAGGGAAGTGGGATGCTCATGGTCCCACCGGGAAGGGAAGAGATGCAGCCATTAAATTATCAGAGATAAAAAAAGGAAGGGATGGCACAAAAGGGGGCTGGGATCGTCCACAGCTCCCAGGGGGGGTTGGTGCAGACAGTGGGTGCTGATAGAGGGCGGGAGGGAAAAGATTGTTCTGTTCCACTTCATTCAATCAAATGCCATAAGTATTTATTAAGCACTTGCTATGTCCTCTTTGTCTCCCAGCCCCCAATGGTGGGTATTGGGGGAGATCCAAAGTTCAGGGAAGACCCCAGGCCTTGTCTGTATGAAATTCAGCCTCTAACAGGAGATGGGACACCAACATAGATGTCTAAGCTCAGCCTCAGCCAGCTCCTGTGGAAAACGAAGGGAGAGAGCCCCAGGGTTCTCTTCTCTGTCTCTATCTCTCGTCTTCCCATCACTGACAGGTACTGGGCTCCCCACCTGTGGGCCACAACCCCCCAAAGAACTATCCCCAAACCCACCCATCTGGGTCTTTATTAGCAACTGTGTCTGCCCCCTCTTGGTACCAGTAGGCTTCTACCCAGTGTGGACAGACTGACTGACTGACTGATGTCTCCTTCAGTTTTTGATGTGGGAATGTAATTTCACAGGTGTGTGGAGCTCCCTGGGAAGAAAATTCCTTCTACCAAGACTGGCCAATACCAGAATTTCACCGTATGGGAGCGGCGGCGCGTGTTTGGACGGTGCTTGAAGGTCTGCAAAGCACTTTACAAATAGGGGCTCATTGCATCCTCCCAACAACCCTGGGGTACTCTTCTCATCAACCCCAATCTGCATAGGGGGAAACTGAGGCAGCTGAGTGACTTACGTGGCACACAGCTAGTAGGGGTCTGAAGAGCTTGGTCAGAGGTTCTGGGAGGATGAGTGACTTGCCAAGAGTCACTCAGACAAGGAGGGGTGTTAGACCCGAAGAGACCCAGCTCTTCCTGACTGGGCTGCATTTTACATAAGCAGATGGATGCTGGCCCTTGAGATCTGTCACTGGGCAGCATCGGGAACTCCAGTGGCCAATGGAGAGCCGACTCAGAAGTCCTAGGGAATCACCAGAGACTCAGAGAGACTGAGTGACCCACTTAAAACCACGCGGCTAGTAAGAACCACGGGAAAAATCAGAATCCAAGGCTTTGGGATTTCAGGCTGAACGTGACAGTCCTGCACCGGGCTGCCACTGTCGGGGCCACCGATGAATGGAATCCCCATCCATTTGTTACTAAATCCACAGGAGCTTTCTCCATTTACTCAATGAAAACTTTTTTTTGGTGATACATGAACATTTTTTTTTACATCTTTCCTTATGAATCATGTTGGAGAGAAAAATCAGAACAAAAAGGAAACACCACAAGAGAAAAGAAAACCAGAAGAAAAAGAAAAAAAGTGAGCATTGTAGGAGTTGACGTACATTAAGTCTCCATAGCCTCTCCTGGATGTGGATGGCATTTTCCAGCCAAAGTCTATTGGGTTTGCCTTGGCTCACTGAACCATGGAGAAGAACCGAGCCTTCCATAGTTGATCATGGCAGTCTTGCTGTTACTGTATACAGTATACTATTCCTGCTTCTGCTTATTTTGCTCAGCATCTGTTTGTGTAAATCTTTCCAGGCCTTTCTGAAGTCAGTTTGTTCGTCATTTTTATAGAATAATAATAGTCCATTCCATTCATAAACCGTAACTTCAACCATTCCCCAACTGCTGGGCATCTACTCATTTTCCAATTCTTTGTGACCACAAAAAGAGCTGCTACGTTTTTTGGCACATGTGGCTCCTTTCTCCTTTTTTTATGATCTCTTTTGGATACAGACCCAGTTGGGACACTACTAGATCAAAGGGTGTGCCCAGTTTGACAGCCCTTTGGGCATGGTTCCAGATTGCTCTCCAGAATGTTGGATCAGTTCACAACTCCACCAACAATGCAGTAGTGTCCATAGATGCTGTTGTTCTGGATCTGTGAAAGAAAAGGGTTAAGAGTGCAAATTTTTAGTAGGCATAGGGAGGAGGAAGGGAATGAGCATTTATTAAGTACTTATGTGCTGCTGAAACTCTTACAAATATGATCTCATTTATCACCCTGGGAGGCAGGGGCTGTTATGATCCCCATTATACAGATGGAGAAACTGAAACAAACAGAATTTAAGTGACTTGCCCAGCTAGTAAGTGTCCAAGGCAGCATTTGAACTGTAATATCCTGATGCAGACCTGGAGCTCTCTCCACTGTACCACCTACTAGAAAAGGGGAGGGCGGCTCAGGCCACAGCATGAGCAAAAGCTGGGAGGCAAGAGAATACAGAGCCTGAGCTGGGCCCAGATAACTGTCCCTTTGGAGGAGCATGGAGTGCTCAGAGTGGAGCAAGAAGTGAGGCTGGAGACGTGGTCCCAGACTTTGGAAAGCTTTGGACCCCAGGTAGCGGAATCTGACATACATACATAGATATATCTGGGTATGAACAAGAGGCACAGCCATAAGAGCCAGCCTGGTAGAGAAGGCAAGAGAACCCCAGTTGGATGCTGGCAGATCTGTGTCCTCGGCCTGGCTCTGACAATTGCTGGCTCAGGGGCCAGGTTTCCCCTCAGGTTGGGAGGGGGCTGAACCCAGGGTATGTTCAGGGGCCCAACAACCTTGCTGATGGCAGGCTAAGAGCCCGCATTCTTAGCAAACAACTGCATTCTGCTGTAGCCAGAGTGGATTTAGAACAGACCTGGGAGAGCTGATTGTTAAATTTTCAGAGGGAGCACTTCTACCTCAGAAATAGGCAAAAGCCCCAGATAATGGCTTGGTTCACCATAGATTGAAGAAAGTGATGGAAGATCAGACTGAAAGCCTGTCATGCATTTTCTTTATTTTTTTATTATTATAATAGCTTTTTATTTGCAAGTTAGATGCATGGGTAATTTCACAGCATCGACAATTGCCAAACCTTCTGTTCCAACTTTTCCCTTCCTTCCTCCCATGCCCTCCCATAGATGGCAGGTTGACCAATACATGTTAAATATGTTAAAGTATATGTTAAATACAATATATGCATACATGCCCAAACCGTTATTTTGCTGTACAAAAAGAATCAGACTCTGAAATATTGTATAATTAGCTTGTGAAGGAAATCAAAAATGCAGGTGGACAAAATTGGAAATTCTATGTAGTGGTTCTTAGTCATCTCCCAGAGTTCTTTCGCTGGGCGTAGCTGGTTCAGTTCATTACTGCTCTATGGGAACTGATTTGATTCATCTCATTGCTGAGGATGGCCAGGTCCATCAGAACTGGTCATCATATAGTATTGTTGTTAAAGTAAATAATGATCTCCTGGTCCTGCTCATTTCACTCAATATCAGTTCCTATCGGTCTCTCCAGGTCTTTCTGACATCCTCCTGTTGGTCATTTCTTACCGAAGGATAATATTCCATAATATTCATATACCACAATTTATTCAGCCATTCTTCAACTGATGGGCATCCACTCAGTTTCCAGTCACTACAAAGAGGGCTGCCACAAACATTCGTGCACATACAGGTCCCTTTCCGTTCTTTAAGATCTCCTTGGGATATAAGCCCAGTAGTAACACTGCTGGGTCAAAGGTATGCAGTTTGATAACTTTTTGAGCATAGTTCCAAACTGCTCTCCAGAACGGCTGGATGTGTTCACAATTCCACCAACGATGTATCAGTGTCCCTGTTTTCCCACATCCCTCCAACATTCCACATTATCTTTCTCTGTCACTCTAGCCAATCTGACAGGTGTGTATAGTGGTATCTCAGAGTTGTCTTCATTTGCATTTCTCTGATTAAGAATGACTCGGAGCATCTTTTCGTATGGCTAGAAATAGTTTTAATTTCTTCTGAGAATTGTCTGTTCATATCCTTTGACCATTTATCAATTGGAGAATGGCTTGATTTCTTATAAATTAGAGTCAATTCTCTATATAGTTTGGAAATGAGACCTTTATCAGAACCTTTCTGTCATACATTTTCAGAGAGCTGGTTGTTAAACACTTGTTAGCACATAGCTGGATATATAGATGGTACCATTTCCTGAAGCCAGAGGTAGAAGTAAACCTTGTTGACCACTGCGAGACTCTGGAGTCTCTTTCTTTCTCTCTCACTGTGTCTATCTCTCTCTTTTTCCTTCTCTCTCTCTCTCTCTCTCTCTCTGTCTTGTGTGCATGCTCTTCCTCCCTTCTACCCTCTTTTCTTCCCCCCATTCTTCTTTCTCTCTCCCTTTCCTATCTTTCCTCCCTTCCTCTCTCTCCCCTTTCCCCTTGTTTCTACCTTCTTTCTCCTTTCTCTTTCTCCTTCCCTTCCTTCCTCTTTCCCCCCTCCCCTTCCCTTCCTCTTTTCCCCTTCCCCTTCCCTTCCTCTTTTCCCCTTTCCCTTCCCTTCTTCTCTCTTTTCTTTCCTTTTCCTTCCGTCCCTTCCTACCCCCTTTCTTCCCTCCCTCTCTTTCTTTTTTCTTCTATCCCTCCCTCTCCCTTTTCTTTCCTCCCTTCCTTCTCTTTCCTTCCTCTCTCCCCTTCCCTCCTCCTCTTTTCTCTTTCCCCCTGGCCCTTTCCTCCTCTCCCCCACAGGCCAGGCCACATCTAGGGGGAGAGAAAAATCAGCAGCCCTCAGAGCGACTTGCATGTGAGCCATGGATCATTTGCATATGATTTAAATAACCTGGCCTAAGCTTGCTGTCAGTTCCCTGGCAAGTTTCAGGTTAGAATAATTTGCGGATTCCCCAGTGGTTTCCGTTTGTAATAATCTGCCTCTTTCTGCCTGTTCCCGTCCTAGCTAGCTGTGACCTGGAGCCTTCTTGCCCACAGAGGAGAGACCGGGAGGCAGTGACAGAGGCAGGTAATTCGAAAACACTGCCCAGCTTGGCAAGGGCCGGACTTGCCGCCCCGGGGCCCTTCCATCCCGACTCCCACGGGCCACCCCTCGTGCTGAGATGCAGTCAGAGCTCATTTTGCCCTATTATCTAGTGCTGGCAGCCCCCGGGGACCCAAGGGAAGCCACCGATGACAGTGGTCAGAGCAGGGAGGGGCTTAGGACGGAGGCCAGGGACCGTTCGGGATGAGGGACCTCAGAACCTGACATGGAACTTGTCTGGAAGCCTGGAGGACGGGGATGTCAGAGCAGGGAGGGGGCTTAGAGCGGGACCACAGAATGGTCTTCAAGCCTGTCGTTCAGGACGAGGGAGGCCTCAGAACACAAGGCGTGAACTTCAGAGATGGGCGGGGCCTTGGAACACCCAGATTGGGGTTGGAACCGGGAGCGACTTTAGAACACAGGAACAAAGCCAGAGAGGGAGCAGCCTGTAACGTGGTCAGAGCCGGGAGGAACCCTGGGCAGAGAGCCCGGGATGTCGGAATGAGAACCCTGAGCACAGGTATCAGAACTGGAAGGCTTCTCAGGAGACAGAAAGCTCCAGTCTGGAAGCTGGGAGGGGGGGTGGCAGAGCGGGGAGGGGGCGGCAGCTGCAGGAGACACCATGGGGGCAGCAGCAGGCTCTTCTCAGACCCCCCACAGACAGCACAAGCACGCTCTTCTCGCCTACCACTGAATCCGGCCCGAGACGCCTCCTCCTGGGCCCATTATGCTCGAGCTGGGATCCCAGAGTCCCACGGGCTGAGCGCCTGAGCTAGACCGGCTGGTGGCCAGACCTGGGCTCCTCCCCGAGGGTCCCCGGGGCCTCCCCAGGGGCCGACACTACCCGGCATTTTAGGCACAGCAGCTATGGGGGGCCTTGGAGTGGCCAAGCACTTTCCTCCCGCCCCCGGCGGAAGCACGGGTGCAGATGCGCAGTCTCATCCGACAGAAGAGGAAACCCTCGGGAAGCAAGTGCCCCCCAGCCAGCCATGTACAGAACCATCTCCGGGCTCGTTCCCAGGCTGCGCGGAAGGAGAAGCCGGGCCGGGCCTGGACCGGCGGGCGCCTCTCTGAGAGACACCGGGAGATTCCCGAAGCCCCCGGGATGCGCTGAGGAGTTCGGCGGGTCTCGCAAAGGAGGAAAGTGGATGAGCGGCCGCGCGGAGGAGACACCGAAGGGCCAGAAAGCCCGGGACCCAATCTAGGGGTGGGGCCTCGGGAGTCAGACAGCCCGGCGCTGAAGGCCCAGCAGAGCCTGCGTTTGAGCAGGCAGGGATGTCGTTAGGGCTGCCCTTGCGCAAGATCAGAGATTAAGACCAATTTAAGGAGATAGTGAGTAAAAGCCCCGGCAGCGGCGGCTGCCTCGGGCTCTGCCCTGGGCGGGAGCAGGGGACCGTTTCCTTCCCAGGGACGCGGAGGTCTGACTGTCGCGCCGGAGGTGGAGCCGGATTCACCAAGGTCTCCCCCAGAAGCGCGGCCGTCTCTGTGTAATAGGACTGGTGTCCAAGTCGCATCCGAGCTGCAAGAATTACGTCTGTGAGGGCGGGGGTTCAGCGGCTTCTTCAGGCTGGTAAGGGCCAGCAGCCTGCCAGGTCACCCCAAAGTTAACAGGGTCAGGAAGGCCGGGAGGAAGCGGGCCTGAGCAGCCTGAGACCGGGAGGCTGAGAGGGCGGGCGAGGGAGCCAGGAGCGAGCCCCCGGGATGGCACCGCCAGAAGCGGGGACGCTGGGGGGAAGCACGGAGACAGGGGGCAGGGAGAGGGGGGCAGCGGGCCAGGGAGCCTCTGCCCAGCTGAAGGGCGGCGCCAGGACCTCAGCGAGCTTTCTCTGTGCCTCCCCCAGCTCCTGGCGGCCCCCGGGGTTTGGGGGTGCCTGGGGGCACCCGAGCCAGGCGGGACCGAGGCCGCGGGGTGAGCCCAAATCCTAGGCCCCGTGTTAACTGCTGGGACCCTCAGGCTCCTCATCTTCGCCTGGGTCCGATCCCCAAGGGAAGGGGCCTGTCTTCTGAGGGCGGGAGGGAGCAGTGGGGGAGCCCGCGCCCCGGAGGGGCCAAGGAGGGAGACAGAGGCAGGCCCTGGTCCTGGGGGATGGTGTTCTCGGGGGCTTCCCCCCCCTCCCCCTGCGGACAGGCCCGCGTGCGTGGGACGGGCGGGACCTAGGGCGCAGGGGGCCGCGCAAGGGGCGAGCGGCGTGTGACGGTGGCGGGGACGCGCACGCGCGCACGCGCACGTGTGTAGGGAATGGGGGGGTGCGCGCCCACCTCTTTGAGAATGGACATTGCTGCGGGCGGGGGCGCGCTCTCGGCCCCACGCGCCTGCGCCGCCCCTCCCCCTCCAGGCCCGGATCCGGGAGGTGGAGTTCGGGGCGGGGCGCTCCCGGGCAGGAGCGGTCCCCCCCCCCACGCTCCCCCTCCCCCCGCTTCCTGCTCCTCCCTCCACCCCTGCGTGCCCGCGGCCCCTTTAAGGAGCGGCGGCGGGGGCGGGGCGAGGGCGGGGCGGCGGCTGCGCGGCGAGGGCCGGGCCGGGGCCGGAGCTGGAGGCCGCCGGGCGGGCGCACGGGCCGGGCTCCTGGACAAGCCCGCGCAGACCCCGCTGGCGCGCTGGGCCGGGGCCGGCCTGGGCAAGAGCGCGGAGGGCGGCGCGGGCGCGGGCTGCCTCGGCGGCTGCTGCTGGTGCCGCGGCTGCGGGCGGCGGCGGGGGGCGCGGGGCCGTGCGGGCGGCGGGAGGCTCGGCTCGGGGCCCCCGCGCCCCCCCCCCCCCCCCCCCCAGTTGGCTCCGATCTCTGCGCTGGGTAAGTGCGCGCCGCCCCCCGCCGGGCCCTCTCCCGGGCCCCTCCCACGCGGGCACGCAGGCGCCCGGCAGCGCCCCGGAGCGGGCTTCGGAGTCGGGGGCGCCCCCACTCGTGTCCGGCGCCCTGGCCCGACCTGCAGCTGGGGGAGGGAGAGGGAGCACCTGCGCGGGGGCCGGGGAGGCAGGACCCGGGGAGGCAGGACCCGGGCTCCTCAGCTCGGGCGGGACCAGAGAGGGGCCCCGAGGAGTCTAGCCCAGTCTGCCGCCCCAGGGTCAGGCCGGTGACGGTCGGCGGGCAATGAGTAGGCGCCTGCTGTTTCCCGGAGCGGCCTCTCCCGCCGGCGGGCTTTGCCCCAGGGAGGGCTTGGGGCGGAGGGGGAGGATCCCTTCTCCGGAGCCCGAGGGGCGCCCCGAGGCAGGGCCGTCACGCGGCCTCCGCGCTCGGAGGCGCCCCTGTGGGAGCCCCCCCTTTGGGAGCCCCCTCGGGCGGCGGAGGCGGCCCGAGCCCAGGCCCGTCCCCCCGAGCTGCTGCCGCCTTTGGATGAGCGCCGGCTCCCGCTTTCCCTCCTCCGGGCGAGAGGAGTGGGGAGCCCTTTCACACAAAGGAGTCTGGGCAGGCTTCCCGAAAGAGGCGGCCTTTGCCGGGCTGGGTGGGAGCGCGAGCCCGGAGGTGGGGGAGGGCTGGGGGCTTTTGGGGGGCGGCAGCCCCAGGAAGATGAGCCTGCTCTCCCTCGTAGCCGCCTTCGGCCCCTTTTAAGTCCTTTGGAGCAAAGTCCCGGCAGCCTCGAGCGGAGCCCGGGCTGAGGTGCCCGGCAACCTGGGGACTCCATCGGGCAGCCGAGAGGCTCAGGGCCGCTCCCAGCCTCGCTGCCTCCCTCCCCCTTCTGGGCTCCAGAAGCGGCCCGAGCCTTTCACCTCGGCCCCAGCGCTGCCATTCCCCGGAGTCCAGGGGCCGGGGAGGCTTCCTGGGGGGAGGGGGAGGGGGCTGCCAAAGGAGCCCGTGAGGCCCTGGCCCTGATGGCCTTCCAGGGACCCGTGCGGCCGGGCTGGGCTGGCGGAGATCTGAAAGCACCTTCAAGGTCAAATGGCCCAACTTAGTTACAGATGGGCAAACAAAACCAACAGGTCTGGGAAAAAAAACAAGATCTTCATCTTCACTTTTATCAATCCCTCCATCCTAATCCAAATCCACAAACTTTCCGGGTTTTGGGACATAAGGCAGGTAAATTGGGGCAAAAAGGGGTGGAGGCAGGGCCCCCACCTAATGCAGGCCGGCCCTCCACAACTTCTCTCTCCCCTTCCTCCAAGGACTTTAAACACCTCATCCTCCCATTGCAGTCCTTCCTCCCCACTTTGGGAAAAACTTCCCCCGGGACCCCCCTCCTCCAAAATTCTGCAGGCTCTCCAGCTTCTTGCACCCACAGAACCCTGGGCCTTCTCCTTTGGGCAGCCCCGGGAAGGCCTGGAAGAACTGTCCCAACTTCTCCCCCCACAAACAGCCTCATTAAAGTCAGTGTTCGAGTACATTGTCCCAGTCAAATAGGTTTCCGTTTGGCTCCTCCCCGGAAAGCAAGCAAAACCCCTTCCAAAATACTCATCAACCAAATAAATCCCCCCAACCCCACTCAGGCATCACTCTTTGTCCGCATACCCATCACCATAAGGCTTTTTCTTTTTTAACCCCAAAATCACGGGAACTCCCAACTCCCCTTTCTTTCCAACAAAATGTCATCTTCCCTTTCTCCTAACATCCCTCTAACCTTCTCCCCCCTGGTTCCCATCAAAGGGCTTACCTCCCCCCCCTCCCCCTTTCACACCCTCTGTTTTTCCACAAATCCCTAAGGTCATGACAACTCTTTCTTTTTTAATATTTTATCCCTCCAACTCCAAACCACACTCTCCCATTTCATCAGGAGAAAGTTCAATTCCTTAATGCCTTCCCCAACCTTGCTGCCATGTTCCCTCCTTCGCTCATCTTTTATAAGTGAAGAAAGGGACCCTCCCTCTTCTGTCACAGGGCAGCTGAGCCAGGGCGTGGAGGGCCCCCCTCAGCTCTGCCTCCCAGAGCGCTCTCCCTTAGCCGCAGTTCAGGGGCCGCCGGGAGGCCTTCCCCAGCCCGCCTCCTCCTCGGGTCGCCCAGAATGGCTTGTGTTTGTTTGCAGGCCCCGCGCCCTGTGGCGCAGGACTTGTCTGATAGCTTCCCCATCTAGCAGTTCTTATTCATTTGGGCCCTGAGTGCTTCTCATCCCCTTTGTTTGTCCCCTGTGGATGGGGAGACCCATTTCTTTCTCCAAGGGATGACCTGAGATAGTGGAGGGTCCGTTGTGTGAAAAGGGGCATTTGGAGGTCCGGGGGAGGGGGAGCCTTTTCTCTGGAGCTGTGAGTGGGGAGGGGGAAGGGGCTCTAGCCGCCCCTCCGGGAGCTCAGAGTCTGTGTTCTGCGGTGTCCGTCTCGGAGCCTCGTGGCGTGCGGCCTTAGGTTGGCCACATCAGAGGCTCCCGTGCTGCTGCCCAGAAGCTTGCTCTCTCTCTCTCCGCATTGTGCTTGTCTGGGGTCTGGAGGCCGCATTACTCTGAGGAGCATATGCAGGTGGGTTTCCGGCCTCAGTGAGGAGGGGGTACCATGGCGTCCTTTTGCCCAGGGCAGCGTGGGAGGGGGGAACCAGCGCCCACCTCCGAGTGCTCGGGTAACTCTGAGACTGGGAGAGGAGAAGTGTGGTGGGTCGCCCTCCATGCTGCTGCCCCCTGACATTGCCTCCGGCCCCCTTTACTAGGGGGACACGGCAGTTAGTCCCCTTTGTGGGCCATGGGCACCTGGGACAGGACCTGTCCCAGGGATATTTCTGGCAGTTTGTTCGTTTGGAAAATGGGGGAAGAAGGCTTTTTCCCTCTGCTTCTCAGGGTTGTTGTGAAGGGCAGTGTGGTCCAGTGGGCAGGGTACTGACCCTGGAGCTTCAGGGGCCAGCCCCTGGTTGTGTGGCCCTGGGGAAGCTGCTTACCCACTCTGAATTAGCTTCTTTGTTTTGAAAGGCAGAGCAGACAATCCCTTAATGCCTTTCCTGCGGAGTCGTTGGGAGGCTCAGTGCCAGTCGGGGCGAGCCCGCTGGGCAGGGCAGCCTTGGGAAATGCTGGGGGGCTTGGCTCGGTGCTCCCCTGGGACGCCCCTGCCTGCTCTGTGTCAGGGAGGGGCTGGCACCTCAGCGCCATCGTTAGGCTGCCCCTGGTGGCGGGCATGCTGGCATCTCGGCCCAGGAGAGTGCCTGCCCTGGGGATCAGGGATGGAAGCCACGTGAGGGAACCGTGAGCTCATGGGCCACGGGCCTGAGGGGGCCTCAGTGCCATCGTGCCCAAGCTCTTCATTTTACATTGGGGGAAACTGAGGCCCAGGGTCATGACCCGACTTACCCAAGACCACACAGTAGTGAGCTTCATACCATGCAGGGAAGCTCCCCCCCCCACGCGCTCCCGCTGTACACAAGTTTTGAATCCTGGACATACACGTTCCAGGCCCCATTTTTCAGGCCCGGGTCACACAGTAAGTCGGCAGAGCTGGGCGCTGACCCTGGGTCTGTCCATCCCTCCCCATTCCCCTCCCGGGTTCTTGCAGCGGCCCCAGGCCTTGAAAGAAAACACTGAAGGGACGGGACCCTGCAGAGGCGGCTGGGGCAGAGTTTGGGCTCCTGCCCCCTGGCCCCGTCAGCCTTCATCTCATCCCAGAGAGAGGGGCCTTGAGGCTTGGAGGCCCGGGGCCTGCCAGACCCAGCAGGCCAGGAGACGGGGAATCTTCCATCTCATCCCTCGGCCTCCTTCCTTCCCACATGCTCAGGAGCCTTCACTCAGAGCCTGGTGTGGCCCAGGCCCCGAGGGTGCTGGGGGTGGAGACATGGAGGCCCCACCCTCCGTGCATGAGTGCATGAGCTCACAACCCCTGGTCCCAGAGGCAGGGAGAAGGGAGAAAGTGCTTTCTGGTGTGTGTGTGTGTGTGTGTGTGTGTGTGTGTGTGTGTGTGTGTGTGACAGAGACAGACAGAGACAGAGACGGAGACAAGGAGCCTGGGAAGGCTCTGGGCCAAGAGATTTAGAGCTGAGGTTTTGGGGTATCATGAGCTCAGCGCCTTATGAGATGAGGAGAATGATGGCTGGAATGTCAGAGCAGGACCCTAGACCAGGGGATGTCGGGGCTGGGAGGGAGCTTAGAACAGGGGATGTCAGAGCCAGGAGGGAGCTTAGAGTAGGGGGTGTCAGAGCTGGGACGGGGCTTAGAACAGGGAATGTCTGGGCTGGGAGGGAATCTAGACCAGGGGGTGTCAGAGCTGGGAGGGGGCTTAGAACAGGGAATGTCAGGGCTGGGAGGGAGCTTAGAACAGGGGGTGTCAGGCCTGGGAGGGGCCTCGGGGACTCTGTCCAGACTCCCCTGTGGAGAACTTGAGGCCCAGAGAGGCGGTACCATTAGGCTGAGGTGGCCCAGCTGACCTTTTCCTCGTCTCTCTCTGTGCTCGGCTGCAGCCCACAGGCCGCAGCTCCCGGTGACTGCGGGGCACCCCTAAGTGCCGGTGGCTCCGATCTGATGACTCAGTGACAGACTTGCTTTGTGCCTGAGACAGCAAACCGAACCCCGCTCGATTCTACCTGTGTCTCTGTAAATCGAGGCGTGTTTGCCCTCTCCTTCCTTCCTCCCTTCTACAAGCCCTGTGGAGCCTCTGAGGGCAGGCCCGGGACAAGGGCAGCGCCCGGCTTTGGGGCAGGAGGGCTGTGGGGGACGCAGGCCAGGGCTGGCCGCAGGGAGCTCCCAGAGAACTCCCCTGGGAGGGAGAGGCTGGTACGGGCTGGGGGTCTCCCACCCCGAGACATGGCTGCAGGTTTCCTCTCTGCTGCTGCCCGGGCAGAGCCGGGCCTGGACCCCTGTGGTCTTGCTGTCAGTGGCCCCTCCCTCACAGGATGCATGAAAGGCACCAGGCAGGAAGTCCAGGGGGCCCAAGGGCCAGGCTACTGACAAGGGCAAGGCAGCTGTCCTGGCTGAAGGGGGGAAGGGCAGAACTACTGACCAGATTTGCGCTGTCGCCATTCACAGAGGTTTGGAAATGGCCCCAAGGGTTGCTGGGAGCTTTGCAGACCAAAAAGAAATCACAGCTTACAAAGCGGGGGGAGTTAGAGGGAGGCAAGATCTCAGCCGGAGCTCACTGGTGGCCCCTCTGAGGATGGGCAGGGTGACCTCCTACTTGGTCCCAGGACAGGCTGGAGCCAGGGGTGGGTGCCCAGGGGCTAGTCAGGCTGGGTGCTGGCAGAAGCTTTGTAGCTGGGTTGTCTTGGGAGGTAGTAAGCTCCCCATCATTAGAGGTCTTCGAGCAGAAGTTGGAGAGCTTCCCCTTTCACGGGATGGTCCAGGCAGCATGATGCGGGGGCAAGAGCCTCCGGTCTGGAGTCGCAGCTCTGGATTCAAATCTCGGCCCTGACACTTACCTGCGTGACTCCACACAAGTCGCCTCTCTCAGGAGTCAGTCTCCCCAGATCTGTATTGTTATCTTGTATCTGGCCAAGGGATTTTAGTTTGGCAAAGAATATTCTAGCGGCTCCCTTCTGTCCCGGGTCCTTCCTTCTGCCAGCAGAGGATGGCAGAAGAGTCTCTGGGCAGGGCCTTGCTCCGGGTCTCGGACCTTTAGCTCCATACCAGGCTTGTTTGTGCGTTCTCCAGTCCCCCTCCTGGGTTTTGCAGAAGCAGAATCTCCAGGACTTGGCTTCCAATCAGTCAGAAATTGAGCTGGGCTGCCTCAGGCTACCATGTTGTAAAGTGAACATTTGTCATGATGGGACACAGAAAACTAAAGAGAACTGGAAAGTCTGGAGACCTTTGGCTCCATTTAGCCCCAGGGTCTGAGGGCTTCAAGTATTCATTAAGTGCCCTGGGTGGGCCAGACACTTTGACCCAGCATATGTACCCTATCATTCTTGTCCCCACTGATGTGGACGAGAAGAGGCGAGTTGTAGGAACCCCTTGGAAAGCAGAGATTTCTAGTTTGACATCAGTGCTTGTGGTTAGAGAGGTATGAGGAGGCCGGCCTCAGAGTCCAGGAGACCTGGGGCCGGGGCCCCTTCTGGTCGGCTCCTCCCGGGACTCTGGATGCTCCTCTAGCTGCTCTGTGTTCCAGGCGACTCTCCTGGACTCTAGTTCTGATAGGGACGGGCCGAGCTGCTTTGAGAGCTGGAAAAACCCTTGGTCGATGCAGAGGGCTGGCCCGCATACCCCCCCAAAGCCGACCTTTGTCCTCCTAGTATGGTCAGGGGTGCAGGGTACAGGGGCTCTGCAAGGGAGATTGCATCAGTATTTATGATCCTCATTTGAGAGTTCAGAGCTCTTACCCAATGTTTCACAATTTCCCTAAATTTAGACCCTAGGCCTCTGATGAGTTAGGATGTAGTCAGAGAGGAAATACCTTAGAGATTAGCTGGTCTACTCCCCCTCCCTTTCTAGATAAGGAAACTGAGGTAGGGAGTGATTAAGTGGTTTATGGGCCCATAGCTTTGGAGCAGAGAGATTGCCTCCTTTCCTTCCCATTACAGCAAGGGACATTGAGGAACAGCTTCAGTCTCTTTCTATTATGCTGAGCTGCCATATTTAACGAAACCAAAAAAAACCTTTCGTGCTTCCCAGTGACTTCCCTTAATGACTCATTCCCTGTGGGACCTAGAGCACTTGGCCATCTCAGGACTTAGACCCGGGGGCCAGCCTTTGAAATCTCCCATTAGAGCCTTCCGTATTACAGAGGGGGTCACGGGGGCTGCGAGCGGCTGAGAGAGCTGGAGACATCTGGGCGATCCCTTTCAGTCATTTTGGAGGTGAGCTCCCTCATCCTGTGCTGTTTTCGTGCTCATGGGGCTTTCTGTTTGGTTGTTAGGAATCGCTCAAGGAATCTCTCTCCTAATTAGACATTAAGCCTGAGAGCCTTGAGGCAGCTCAGTCCTGGCATATGGGAAGCCTGCTCACAGGACTTTAAGTAGATGAAAGCGAGGGCCTCATCAATTTTAATCCATGCACTATATTTACACGATGGAGAAACACCAGTTTACAGCAAGTCCCTGGAGGGCCAGGGCCAAGGGCGAGTTCATAATGATATCGATAGAGCATCTATTTCAGACGTGGGGGAAGGGCCGGACGCCCGCTCTCATCAGCTTTTCATACTCAGTCTAGATGAGCTCGCAATCACTTATTATTGATGGTCATCGCAGTGTTGAGGTCTACAGTGCCCTTCATTCCCCCGGCCCGGCGACATCTGGAGATCCGGTGTCGCTGTCCTCAGATACACATGCAGAAGGGTCTGGGCCAAAGTCTCAGCGAAGAGTCAGAGGAAGGACTCATCAGCTCCCAGGGACAGAGCTTGAGAATGGGGCTGGCTTTCTATGGAGGAGGAAGCTGAGACCCAACTTCTCTCGGACATGGGCTGCCCCAATTGGGCATATGTGAAGATTCCCCATGATCCCATTCATCGAAGGACCTGGCTGGCTCTTTTTTAATATTGTTTTTAACATTGGTCCCATTCTCCTTCCCTTCCATTATGACAAATCATTTTTTAAGAGGAAGAAGAGATAAATAAAAAGAGAAGAGAAAAAAAAAATCAACACACTCAAAACCATCTGGCTTTATGTGTTCCATTTTCTTAGACTCCAACTTTTTTTTTTAAATCAACTAAAGAGCATTTATTAAGCAACTATTATATTCCATTTTAGGTTCTAGAGACATAAATACAAAGATTAAAATATTCAGAGTTTTGGTGCATGTATGTTTAGTACTGATATTACTTCATAATCCTTTAGCCAGATATAGTTTCCTTTTATCTTTTAATTAGGTCTATTTTTGCTTTTGGTTGATCTGGGATTTTTTTTTTTTTTTTTTAACTTTAGCTGAAACATCATAAATTCTGCTTTGCTTTTTACTTTTACTTTTTATGTAGTTCTCTGCTTCAATGTGTACATTGTACATATTGTAGGATTCTGGCTTTTAATTCACTCTGCTGTCCGCTTCTATTTTATTGGGAGAGTTCGTCCCATTCACATTCACAGTTAAGATTACTAACTGTATTTCCCACTACTCTATTTTTCCCAAGTTATACTTTTCTTTCTCCTTTCGCCCTTTCCCTCTTCACTTTTGTTGTGCTTCTGACTGCCACTTCCTTCAATTTGCCCTTTTTTTTTTTCAGTTCACGCTTTCTCCTAATTCTGTCCCTCCCTTCTATTAGCCTCCCCCTGTCCTTTCTCCTTTCCTCTTCTATTACCTTATGGGGTAATACAAATTTCTACAGTGGTATAGAATTGGTATAGAACTGATATAGAATTTTTTTCCTTCCTTATCTTCCCTCTCCTTACTAGTAAGCAAGCTGATGTAGGTTATATGTGTATATTCCTTTTTAACATATTTCTGTATGACTGACTTCTTCAAGAAAAGTGGAACGAGGTCTTCTTGCATCCCTTTTTTGGGGGCCAAGCTTGGCCAGTATGTTTCACAACATTAAATTTGGATTGTTTTATGGTGGTGGCGATGACTTCCCCTTGCCCCTCTCCTATTTATATTATTGTAGTTACTCATATATTGCTTTCCTAACTCTGCTGACTTCACTTTGCGTCAGTTCCTGATGTCTTTTTGTGCTTTTCTCTATTCATCATGTTGATCATTTCCTACTCCATGGGAATATTCCATTACATTTATGAACCACAATTTGTTAGCCATTTTCCAAACAAAGAGCATCTACTTTGTTTCCAGTTCTTTGCCTTTGCAAAAAGTGGTGCTGTCAATATTTTGATGTCTAGGAAACCTTTGTTTTGGTCAGTGACCCCTTGTGGTGCATGCTTAGCAGTGGGATTTTGGAGTCATGAGATATGTAAATTGTAGTTACTTGACTGCCATTTCCCCACAGTGTTTTGTTTTTGTTTTTGTTTTTGTTTTATCAGTCCAGGGTTTCTTGATCAATATAGTAGTATGTCTAGCTTCCTCCAATCCCATCAACGTGGACTCTCCTGTCTTTTGTCACTGGTGCCAGTTTTCTGGTGGGAAGTGAAACCTAAAGCTGGTTTTGCTGTGAATTTCTCCTGTTGTTGATTTGGAGCATTCTGTCACAAGGTTGGCATTCGGTTGAGAACGCTTTGTTTAGCTTGATTGACCCCATCTCTTTTGGGGAACACATCAGGTCTCATTGATCTTTATGTAACTTGAAGGTCCAGATTTTTATCAGAGACATTGGACATGAAGATGATCCCCCTGTTTATCACTTCCCTTCTGATGCCAGATGTATCCATTTTGTTTGTATAAAAGCTTTCCAATTTTATGTAATCAAAATTATCTATTTAATCTTTTGTAATTGTCTCTATCCCTTATTTGGTTAGGAAATCATCCTCACTCACAGCAATGAGAAGTACACAGAATGGGATCCCTGCGTGACTCTGGCCAAGAGACTTATCTTTCTGAACCTTGGGTTTTTTCTTTGTTAAATGAGGGCCTGGGATTCAGCCTTCCAGAAGTTCCCCTTCCCCTGACTTCTTTGCTCCTGTAAAACACCAGGGTAGAACTTGCTGAGAGCCGCTGGTGCAGAGGGGAGACCCGCTGCCTGGCCTGGGTCTCTGCTAGGCCCAGGCTTTGAGCTTTGACACCCTGGTTTGTGTGAGCTGCCTCCCCCCAGCTTGGTGGCTTCCCCCCACACATCCCCCACTGACAGCGGGAGCGTATTCTGTTTCCTAGGAGCGAGACTGGCAGTAGACACTTGGCACAGCTCCCAGGCTGGGCCCCCAGACCTCGGGAAGGCATCTCCTGCCTCAGGAGGCATCCGAGACCAGGTGGTGTTGCCAGGTGAGCTCTGTCTCCTGTGACTCAGCAGGCTCCTTGCTGGAGACCGGGGCAGTGTCCTGGGCTGCCCTGGGCCTGCCGAGCTGGGACACAGAAGCCAGGAGATCCAATTCCAAGGGCAGCCAAGGCCGAGGCCGGTCACTGGATCTGCCCGCTTATCTGCTGTCCAGAGACCCGGCGGCAGGAGAGGAGAACAGGGGGGAGGGGGGAGGAAGAGAGCTGCGCTTGTCCTGAAAGGCAAAGGCCTGCCCCTCTTGGTTGTGTCCCCCCGGCCCAGCCTTGCTGGGCTCCTGCAGCAGACTCCCATCCCCTGGCACCTCGTCGGCTCACTTCTGGCACACAGCCATAGGTTCATGATCTGTCTCTTTGTTAGAAGATAAGGTCACAGCGGGTGCTTAATAAATGCTCATGGACGGACTGAACATAGTCTTCGTACTCCTTCCAATAACATGGCCGACCGGAGGGCACCTCTCTCCAGGAATCCGTGAAACTTTCTCCCTCAGCGAAGCTCAGACACAGTCTGGCTCCTGAACCATGTTGGTACCTGGGGAGAGCACTACTACTGGAGCCAGACCTCTCGCTCTGCCTGGAGTCCCAAAGTCCCAGGTTCAAGGCTTGCCTCTGGGAGTTGCTAGCTTGTGAGCTTGGGCTAATCTGTAGGAATCTCCGGAACGCTCAAAGGCTTCACTCCTAAATCACAGAACTCTGGGATCTGGGGCAGCCATCACAGAGGGATAATAGCCACCAGATCTGAGGCTACTGGCCCAGAAGCCAGTAATCCCTGTCCTGAAAGGGCTTGCGCTCTCCTGGATCTCCTCTTGCTCCCTTGTGAAATGATAATACTTGCATCACATAGATATCGGCTAGGAAATACTATAGAAATGGACAGATTTTACTTCTGTCTGTTGTGATAATAGAGTAGCATTTATGGGTGATGTGATTTAAAAACTTGAAAAAATAAAATAAATGTGGATACTGCAGCTTCCCATCATTCAAAGTGTCACCACAGGACTAGGGAGGGGACTAGGGACCATATCCAGCTCAGCAAATCATGGATAGTGTTAGCTCCAAATATTGCAAGGCCTCTTATGGAACGGGGATTGAATTTCCTCCGCTCTTAGAGGGCAGGGGGAAGAAGAACGGGCAGAGAGGCAGATTTTGGCTTCCTTGAAGGAAAAGCTTCCTGAACATAGAAGCAGTCCCAAACTAGAAATGCGTAGCATAGAGGTAGTGAGCTTCCTGTCATTCTAGGCCTTCAAGAAGAAGCTGATTGAGCATCTAGTAGAATAATGTCAATGGTACATGTGATTGGGGGGTTCCCAAGGCGGCTTTGAGGTCATGCCCACCTCTGAGGGTCCAGGACTGTGGCTTGGCCAACTTTACATGATGCTGTCCTGAAGGTGCCATCGTAGCATGTAACCAGCCATAGGTGCAGACCCCGAGTTCTGTGCTCCCATTCTTCATCAGTGAAGACCTCAGTGCGCCCCCTTGGCTGGGTCTCCAAGCTCTGCCGTGTGGGTGGTGGGGCAGGGTGTGTGACAGAGCCGTCAGTGACCCGATGCTAAAGGGCAGCTCCTCTTGTTTGGGACCCAGGGCTTTTAGAATGGGAGGGGACTTTGAAGGTCTACTGATACAACCCCTTCATGTTACAGAGAAGTAAACCGAGATCCAGGAAGCTTGGGTGATGGCCCCCTCCTTCAGGCTCTTCCAATGAATTAGAATTCTAGACAAAAATGACTCGGGGGAACTTCTTTCAGCAGTCCTGGTTAGGGTTTTATTTATTACAACAGGAGATAGTGAGATCCCCATCAGCTCAGATCTTTTTTTTTTTTTTTTTTTTAATAGCTTTTTATTACAAGATATATGCATGGGTAATTTTTCAGCATTGACAATTGCAAATCCTTTTGTTCCAATTTTTCTCCTCCTTCCCCCTCCCCCAGATGGCAGGCTGACCCATACATGTTAAATATGTTAAAGTTAAATATGGTAACGTGTAAGTTGAAATATACTTGTCCAAACAGTTATTTTGCTGCACAAAAAGAATCGGGCATCACAATTAGCCTGTGAAGGAAATCAAAAATGCAGGTGGACAAAGGTAGAGGGATTGGAAATTTTGTGTAGTGGTTCATAGTCATCTCCCAGAGTTCTTTCCCCAGGTGTAGCTGGTTCAGTTCATTACTGATCAGCTCAGATCTTTAAGGAGGAAGTCTTTAAAGAAGACTTAAGAATGTGTTTTAGAGAGAATCGCAGCTCAGATGTGGGTTGGACTAAGTACCTCTGAGATCCCTCGAAACTGCGAGATTTGGGGATACCAGGCTGGAGAAATTGAACTTCTCTTGCCAAGAAAACATATGTGAGGGAAAGAGGGAATGGGAGGTGGGGAGGAGGAAAGCAGAGAGAGAGATGGATGAGAGAGAGAACAAAGAAGGGGTAGAGGCAGAGAGAGACATCCACAGAAGGAGACATAGGGAGGAGGGTGGAGAGTGAAGAGGGGAAGCAGCATGGGGCAGACGATCAAAGAGCTTTGGGTTTGGATCCAGAGGGTGTGGGTTCAGTCTTGGCTTTGCTATTTCCTATCTGGGTAACCTTAAACAGCTTGATTTCCCGACTTCATTTGCCTCCCCTGGAAAAGGAGGGGCTTGGAAAAAATGGTCTCTGAGGTCCCATCCTGTCCTCAAGCTTGACAGGGTTTTTTCCTAGTGCATTATAGGGGTGTGTTTAGAGAAGCTTAGAATGTTGGGTGTGTTTTTTTGTTTGTTTGTTTGTTTTATTAAAGCTTTTTATTTAAAAGACACATGCATGGATAATTTTTTGACATTGGCTCTTGCAAAGCCTTCTGTTCCCACTTTTCCCCTCCTTCCCCCCATCCCCTCCCCTAGATGGCAGGTAATCCAATGCATGCTAAATATGTTAAAGTATGTTAAATCCAACATATGTATACATATTTATAGTTATCTTGCTGCACACAGAAAATCAGATTAAGAAGGGGAAAAAAAAGCTGGGAAAGAAAACAAAATGCAAGCAAACAACAGAAAGAGTGAGGATGCTGTGTTGTGAGAAGCTTAGAGTGTTTAATCAGGAGGGGCCTTAAAGCTGGGAATGTCGGAGCTGACCCAAGGGACTTGGAAATATCCCATTGTACCTCATCTCCAGCAGATCGCCCCCTCCGTGACTTCCCCACTCTGTCTCTATTTTTCATCTCTCCCTCTCTCCTCTAGGAGGAAATTCCTACTGCCTATAAGCATCAATAATAAATAAACATTTAAGTGCCTAAGGTGCCAGACTCTGTCCTAAGATGTGCCTGTGTCTCGGCCATTTTCAAAAAACCCTCACTTGATCCTTCCATCCCCACTAAACATTGTCCTGGTTCTTTTCTGCCTTTTGTAGCTAAACTGCAATCAGTGCCTTCCCTTCCTCTCCTCTTCTTCCCTTTTTAATCTCTTGCAGTCTGGCTTCTGACTTTATCATGCCGCCAGAATCATTCTCTCCAAACCAGTGGTCCTTTCTCACTGTTCATTCTCCTTAATGTCTCTTACAATCTTCGATACTAGTTCTCTTCTGCATACTTTCTATTCTCTGTCTTTTCAGGCCATCCTCCTAGTTCTCTTCCCTGGCTAGATTTCTTTTTAAGAGCCAGGCCTTAAACCAAAACCAATCTGATTCTAATTGTCTTTCAGTAGATTCCAGGATAAGCCGCATTTGGTCATTGTTTGGATCCTGATTGAATGGGTTGAATGATTGAATTAGGTCAGATAGAATGTAAATAGCAATCATTTCTGCTTTGGCCACAAAGCAGTGGGTCTTCTCCACCCAGATCCATTTATTCATTCATTTAGATTTTTTTGGACTGAAAGAGGAGATTTTTGCTTCAATGGCTACCTAGCCTTTATCACTGAATCAATGTGGCCTTAATCAGACTGAGACCTGTTGAAGACCTTAGGTTAAAAAAGCCAAGGTCTCCCACTGCATCCAGGGCCATCTCCAGTCATCTTTATATCTGGCCACCGGACCCAGATGGCCCTGGAGGGGAAAGTGAGGCGGGTGACTTTGCACAATTCCATCTCACTTAAATCCAATTCACTTGCATGTCATGCCATCACAAGTGACAGGGTATTCCCTCCCCTCCCCTCCCCCATACCCACGTTGTGGCCAAGGTTTGTGGATTTCACCTCTGCAACACTTCTGCCAGCATCTCTTGTCAATTTCACTTTCACAGCATCTCTTGTTCATTTCACTTCCTCATCATCTCTCATCCATTTCACTTCCTATTATCTCTTGTCCATTTCGCTTCCCCAACATCTCTTGTGGATTTCACCTCTGCTACATCTCCCCATAGGCCTTTTTTCCCTCTGACTCTGGTGCAGACCCTCATCATTTCACCAAAACCTGGACTAGTAACTACCACTTGGGGAGGGGGAGAAGCAGTTTGCCTGCTTCAGTCTCTCCCTACTCCACTTCATCCTCCATTTGGTCACCAAAGTGAATCTCCTAAATTGGAGGTCCATTTATGTCACACATACTTCTCAATCAACTGCAGTGGCTCCCTATCGCCTCCAGGATCAAATGGTGGGCATTCTTTTATAACCTGCCCCCTCTCACCTTTCCTTTGTTCTTACTCCTCACATCCTGTTACATCCCATGACGCAGCTCCTGGATGTTCCACCAAGACCCTTCATCTATCGGGGCATTTTCTCTGATAGTCCCCCATAGCTGGAGTGCTCTCCCTCCTCACGTCACCTCTTGGTTTCTCTGGCTTCCTTCAAGTCCCAACTCAAATCCCATCTTCCTCAGGAAGCCTTCCCCAAGTCCTCTTAATTCTAGCGTCCATCCCTCTGCTAATTATTTCCCATTTATCCTATTTGTTATTCCTTTTTTTTTTTTTTTTTTTTTTTTTTTTGCTTGTTATCTTTCCCATTAGATAGTGAGCTTCTTTTGTTTCTTTGTATCCCTAATGCCTAACATTGTGGCTGGCCCATCCAGAGTGTCTAATAAATGTTTATTGAAGGAACAGCTAGATGGAGCAGTGGATAGAGCCCCAGCCCTGAAGTCAGGAGGACCTGAGTTCAGATATGGCCTCAGACACTCAACATTCAACACTTCCTAGCTGTGTGACCCTGAGCAAGTTACTTAAATCCAATTGCCTCAACAGATAAAAATATATTAAAAAAAAAAAAGTTTATTGAGACTGAACAGAATGTCAGAGAGGATTATCTTACCTTAAAAACAAGTTGCTAGTGATGCCTGAGGAACAGGGAATCTGGGAGGGAACCTAGCACAGGGATGTCAGAGCTAAGAAGGTCCTCAGAAGAGGGAACGTCAGAGCGAGGAGGGAACACTTCTGTATTGAGGTTGTCTGTCCTCTGCTGTAGCTCAGTTGTTTGCCAGTTTTTTACTGGCAGAGAATTGTCTTGGGATCTATGAAAGATAGTTAGCTCCTTCACACCCAAGTAAAGGGTGTAGTGGAAAAAACACTGGTCTTGGAGTCAAAAATCTTGGCCGTTTCTTTCCAGCTGAGTGACCTTAGGCCAATCATGCCCTCTCTGAACCTCGGTTTTTCCTTTTATACAATGAGACTGATAACTGTGCCCAGCCATCCCGCCTTCCTCTCAGGGTACTGAGCATTGGGTGAGAGACACCGCATGGGCCGTGCACAGACAGCGTCATCTTTCGAGCCCTCCATGTGTCGGCAGCCATTGTTGACTCAGGGAGTGACTGGCAAGGAAATGGCTGTGATTCTTAACTGGCAGAAGGCCAAACTCCTAATCTGCCACAAGTCTGCCTCAGAGGGTGGTGCTGAAGAAGTGATGTTCTTAAACTTTTCAGTCACCACCCTGATGGAGCCCTGGTTGTGGGCTCGCAGGTCCTTCAGTGTCTCCTCTGGAGGTGGCTTTTGGATGTGCTCAGATCGAGAAGGAAGGATGATTTGTGTTAGAATAGCACTTGGTAACTGAAAGATTGTGCTAAAAGAATTGAACTCACTAGTCCCCATTTCCCTTTCCTCTTGCTCTAGCCCGTCTTCCACATGGCTATCTGATAGTTACAACTTGATCCTTCTTGCTTCAGAAGCCTCTGGCTCCCTAGCACTTCCGGACTCATCTACAAGTAGCCACCCTTCCCAGTATGGGGATGCTTACTCTTCCAGTCTTAATGTGCTAATTAACCTCCTTCACACATCATGTGATGGAACCAAACTGCCCTATTTGTTGTTCCTTGTAATGATGCTTCATCTCCTACTTCCCTGTCTTTGCCCAAGCTCCCCCCCTGCCAACAGTGCCCTCCCCGCTCCCTTCTACCTCAAGCATCACCCCACCTGAACTTGGCAGTTTTCTCTCATACACGTTTCTTCGCCTGCTCCTGGTCCCATCACATGAGATGATTTATGTGAAGCATTGCAAGCTCCAAGGCACTCTGTAAATAAATGTGCACTGTGGAGTCCTGGCACCTGGGTTCAGATCACAGCTGTTATTATTAGCTGTGTGTTGCTTCCTGCCCGGCCTCTTCTAGCCCCCAGCCTTATTTCTACCACCTATAAAATGAGGTCGTTAGACCAGATTGTCTTTGAAGAAGGCCTCTGTGTCTCTGAACTCTATGATCTTATAACTTGGTCATCATGGGAGGTGGTCTGGCAGCTAGCTACCCACTCAATTGCTCTTCCTGTTTATCCACTCGCTACCAAAGAAAGGTAAACCTTCCTGATTCTATTCCATGATTCTGAGCCAGGAGAGGGCAAAAGACTTATTGAAAGTCATATTGGGAGTAAGTGGTAGAACTGGGATTGGAACTCGGGCCCTGTCCCCAAATCCCGTTCTTTCTCTGATATCAGACTGTGGCTTGGCAGTGTTTAGGACATGTTGATTACCACCCTTCAAAGAGTTCTATACAGACAGACAGTCCCTTGGGTGATAGAATTGAGAGAAAGGATCGAGTCTGATGTAATTGTAATAAACAGAAATTCAGACAGTTTTGATTTAGGGATTTTTTTTTTTACTTATTTAATACAAAACTTGATGTAACAACAGGAACAATACAACCTCATTGATTTTTTTTCATTGCCTCTAAAGTGCCAGGAAAACAGCCTGAAGCATTCTGAAATTGGGAACCCTCTTAGTGAAATACTGCTTACACGCTTAATTTGTTCCACCTACTAGGGCAGGGAGTACAGTGGTAACCTGGGGCATATCCCAAACAATCCTCCTTATCTCCTGCCCCCCCTGCCCAGCCCTGATCCTCCTTCCCCAGTCACCATCTCCCTGTTCCTTCAGCCTCCCTCTGTTTGAAACCTTTGACTCTCACCTCTCCTATCTAATGAGGCCTCCTCTTGTCACCTCTGATGAGTCACCAAGGCCCATTATTGTACCTTTGAAATGTTTTTCCAGTCCCCTCCTCTTTCTTCCTGCAGCTACCACCCTCTCACCAGCCCGCTGCCACCCACCTAGCTAGTCCAGCTGACTCCTCATGGGTCTGGTTTCCAATCTGTTTCTCACATTGTTGCCAGGATAAGCTTTCTCATGCATATGTTCATTCATCAGTCAATCAACAGGCATTTGGGGGGGCCTACTATGTGCCTTGGGTTGGAGAAAAAAAGGCAAAATTGAAACAACTTCCCTGCCCCCAAGAGTTTCCTTTTCTCAGAAAACAGATACTTAGATTAAAAAAAAACCAAAGTAACCTCACTGAAATTTGCCACCAAATGGCAATTAGATAGCAATGGAATAAGAATCCCAGTGTGTGCAGTCAAGAAATGGGCATCGACTTGGGTCACTTTAGCTCTTCCAGTTCTCCTTCCCCTCCTAGTGCTCACTTGCTCTGCCCAACTCAAGATGGTTTCTAAAGGTATTTTGAACGACCTTTCGGCTGCTCATTGGCTAACTCATTTCTCCCTCTCCCTTTGAGGTGACTTGTTTATTTCTTATTTATTCTTTGTCTTTGTCCTTTTAGTCTTGTGCTCAGCGTCCAGCACGGGGGCTGGAACATGTAATGGGCACTCAGTAAGTGCTTGTTGGAGCCACCAGAATCTCACCTGGTGATTTCACATTGAACAAGATCTCTACCTGAGTGAAAAGCCCCCCCCCCCCCCCCCCGAGGCTGTAGACCTCCATGTTTGCTAGCTCTGTCCCTGGACTGGCGCTGCCAGCCTCCCTGAGCTGTGGGGAGGACAGGGCTTTGTGAAACTCTACTAGTACCTGCCTACAGGTCCTGGCTATATCCTGAGAGCACAATGTCTCGCATCCTATCCTCTCTCCGTGTGTGTCATTGAATTAAAGGCACCCTAAGAGGAATAATCCACTAAATATGCCTTTACCAAATGCCTCCTGAGAGACTGGGCTACTGCTGGTGTGGGGGCTGGGCACACAAATGAAAACAACGAGCTATCCCCTGCCCCAAGGGGCTTACGGTCTGAAAAGGAGGCCTGGGACAGATCAAAGGCTCTAGAACATGGGGAGGGACTTGATGAATGAGGGAAGCCCTCTCCTAGGCGGGGCTGCCCTCCATGGAAGGATCTCTGTACCTGGGGATAAGAGGGAAGGGCGGGCCTAGATCAGAGGGTGTCTCCGACTCGGTGGCAGGCCTTCAGTGCAGGCTGAAGAAGCTTGTCTTTCATCCTGCGTGGGCTAGAAACCACGGAACTATTGTGAGTAAGGAGAGTGACGGGGACACAGTGTAGGCTGTTTGGGGAGCCGGGTAGAGGAGGTGCTGGAGACAGAAGTCCAGGGGAAGGGGGGTGAAGGCTCGAGCCAGGGCGGCAGCCCGTGAGTGGGAGGAGCACCGTGAAGAGGCGGTTGAGATCATCTTGCGCTTCACACCCTGAATGGGTAGAAATCAGCCCGACACAGACACTGGCTCTGGGGGAGCCCTGATTTTGGGGCCCAGGTGCTGAAATGTCCATTTCCTTTAGTTGTTTGGAGAGTGTGCTGCTCGTGGACGGAATCCTGTGGCCTCCTGGTCAGCCAGGGAGCTCCCTCTTTCTTCCCCAGAGCCTGGTTGCCAGGACGAGGCCCAGCATCCATGTGGAAGGAGGATCAGGAAACTCCCTTCCCTCTGCCACCAACCTGTTAGTCTGGTTGGGCCAGGTGGGCCCGGAGGTTGGCCCTAGCCTGTTCTTTGGCTCTGTTTTGGTGCCTGGCTCCGGGAGGGCCTGCCCAGAGCGCCTTTGATGTGGGAGGTCAGGACCCCGGCGGGCTGCGCCCACCCCCTGCCCGTAGTCCGGCCTTTGTCCCTGCGAGCAGCCGTTGCTCAATCAGCTCGTGCTGGCCAGCGTGGCCGTTTCTCCCAAGTTTGCCTTAGTTTAATGTTTAAAAGGCTCGGCTGTCACCGGGAGCTGAGATCGTCGAGGCCGCCGTGGAGAGAGGATGTGGTGAGTGGAGCTTCGCCTGCTTCCGCAGGAAGGACCCACGTTGAAGGGATCCTCTCTGGAGCTTTTTTAAAAACAATGTTTAGATATTCAGGGTCTGGGGAGAGGGAACCCTTCTTTCTTGGCTTGGGCTTTATGTGCAAGGTACAGCCTTGGAGGCCTTCACTGCCTCTGAGGGGCTTTGGAGCCGCCTTCAGAAGCCCCCGGGGGCTCCGGGAGAACCGACCAAGGGCTGAGGGGAGGCGTACACGGGCTTTCTCTCCCGCTTGGCTGAGGGGAAGTTCGGCCCTTGGCAAAAAGAGCCTGCTTTGCTTCGGTCATAAGTCTGTCCAGTCTTGTGGACATTGCTGATTCTGGAGACCAGGAGCACCGGGCGGGACCCGGCCCCTGCCACCGCCTTCTGCCTCAACCTCAGCTTCCTCTTCTGCAAAGTAGGGATGGGATGCGGCCTCTTTGGGCCAATCTAAGAAAAGGGCTTTTTCCCTCCTTAAAACAATCTGTGTGGGTTGTGGGGTTTTCTCCATTCAACAAGTTAAGTCTCAGATTTCATCGTGTAGAACTGTAGTAGAAGGTGTAGACAAAGGATCTGCCAGGCAGGATGGTGCAGTGGAAAGGGCTTTGGGTTGGTAGCCAAGGTACTTGTGTTCGAATTCTTGCCATGCTTCTAAAGAGGTTTGAACACGGCTTGTCTCTTAAGGTTCAGATTGCACAGGCCCAGGTCCGGGGGCCCTCAGACACCATCTAGGCCAACAGCCTGGTCTGGCAATCAATGCCAAAATGTGTTCATGGCCCTCCAGCTTTTGAGGGGCGCAGCAGGGATTTAAACTGACTTTAAATCAAGGTCTTCTTCACTATAGCAAACTGGTGTCCTGGTGGAGACCTCGGGTGCCGGTGTGGTGGGGGGAAGCCCTCTGCTTCCAGGCTGGCTGTCTCTCGAAGGAGGGGGAGCGGAAGATCAAGGCCGGCCAGAGAGAGGGAGGGATGAGGGAGATACAGGGAGAGAAGGAAGGAAGGAGGCAGGTGAAGGGAGAGAAGGAAGGAAGAACAGGGAGAGACAGAGAGAGAATAGGCAGAGATAGAGACAAAAACAGAGTCTGACAGATCCAGGTGAAGGGGCTCCCCTGTCTTATGAAAGGAGCTGACCCCAGGGCCCTCATCCTGCCCAACCCATAGAGGCTGAGTGTGTGTGTGTGTGTGTGTGTGTGTGTGTGAGTGCACACCTGCTATTAGGAACAAGAGTCCCTGCTGGAAACCAAGCCCAGTGCCATTGGACAGAGTAGTGGGGGGAGAGCCAGGTGGGAGCGCGGGCTGGAGCGGAGAAGCCCATCCTAAATCTTGGCTTGGAATGAGCCAGAGACGGCTCTGGGGACCTGGGGCACGTGAGAGGAAGGGGGCCCCTCGCAAAGCAAACCTTACCTGGCCCCCGGGGGGGCCCTAGCAGAGACCCCCCCTCTCCTGCCAGGTGGAGGCGTGCAAGTGATGGCAAAGGAGAGGGGCACCAAAAAGAGAAGCTGCTGCCCATATCAGAGGGCCCAGTACTGCCCCCGTCTGCCCAGGAGCAGGGGCTCGGGAGGGAGAAAGGGGCCGGCCTCCAGGAGGGGATGAAGCCGGGTTCAGGCAGGAGCCTCACTTAGAACCTGAGCAGCTGCTGGGGGAGGGCTGGAGCATTTGGACCTTGAGGACCTTGGAGAGCTCCCTAGGGGAGGGCCAGGGATGCCCCCCCTCCCTGCCCCCAGGCCCCGGGAACAAAGCCTAGGGAGAATTCTGTGCAGGGCCTGCTGGGACCTTTTCTGCTACCAAAGGAGATTCACGATTTGGAGCACATGGCAGGCCCTGGGTGTTAGTCTTATTATTGTTGTTATTTTAACCAGGGCTCTCTTCCTCACTCTGGTTTAGCAGTAACAGTGAAACCCGGGCTTGGGGGTGCTGGGCTCCTGGAGCTGGAAGGCAACTTGGAGGCCATTGAGTCAACTCTCTGACCCAATATCAGGGCTGGGGAAGGGGGAGAGAAAGACCTTAGAACTGAGAACACAGAATGTCAGGGCTGGGAGGGGCTTAGAATGGGGGCATCAGAGCTGGGAGGGGGCTTAGAACAGGGGGCGTCGGGGCTGGGAGGGAGCTTAGAACAGGGGAGGTCAGAATTGGGAGAGGGCTTAGAACAGGGGGTATCAGAGTGGGAGGGGCCTGAGAACGCACCTCACAGAATATTAGAGGTGTATGTATGGTGGGTATGTAACAAGTGTCTGAGTAAATGAAAAGTGGGCAGTCCTCCCAGGAGAAGCAAGGGTTGGAGATGGGCACAAATGCCACCTTGGGCAGATCCCGGAACCTCCTGGGCAGTTTCCCCATGCAGACAGGATGCCAGTAGCGTGCACCTCAAATAGGATATTCTAAGTAGGGTTAGGGGGCTTATCAGTCAGACAGAGAGCAAGACCTGTGTCCCAATTAGCCCTCGGACATCTCCGAGCAGTGTGACCCTCGACATGAGAGTTACCGCTGCCCACCTTAATTTTCTCGTAGGCGAAATGGGGATAATAGGAGCCTCCAGCTCCCACAGTTGTTGTGAGGATCAAATTAGAGTATTTATAAAACCCTTTGCAAAGCTTACAGCATGAGATCAGTGCTGCCATCCTCGCTGTTATCACTGGCTATTATTGTCATTCGGCACAGAGCGCCAGGGAAGGCTATCACTTGGTGTGAAGCGACTGTATCCTCCCTGAGACTGTGATCCCCAGGGAGGATCCAGCCTGCACTCTGTCCCTAACACATGACCCCACGCACGATAGGTGTGCAACCAGTTTGTGGAATGAATAAGTGAAGCCCCATTTTATAGAAGAGGAAACTGAGGCTCGGGGACTTTTGGTGAAGAGAGGGGAGGCTGAGAGGAGCAGCCAGCCGTGGTATTGGTACGGCGAGTTGCGTGTGCATTTGTAATTGTGTTGTACTGGTTCATGCTGGCTCTGCGCTCCCTCCTCCCTCCCAACTCCATCCCGGCTCTACTTCCCACCAGGGAACCAGGGAAAGAAACACCGAAAGCTGGGCCCACATGTAACCTCGTGCCGCCTGCATGGCTCCCACCGGCGAGCTTGCCGTGGGTACTCGGCCCCAGCATGGGCCAGGAATGGACTGAACAGCGAGCCCAGGAACACCAAGTCACAATGAGCAGCATCCAGGGGATGAGGGACGAAGTTAAGTGACCCCAGCCAAGGGAGCTATTGGGGTGGCCAGGAGCGCCATGCCCCTGCAGGAGCCTATCAGCAGTGGGTGCACAAGGGACACAGTCAGGCCTGGGTGAATGGCGGGTGCAGAAGGGGCACAGTCAGGCCTGGTAAACACAGTCCCTCAGACTCTCGGCAGATCTCGCCGATGCATGCCCAGTCTGTTTTTTTTTTTTTTTTTTTTAATTTTTTTATTTTATTTTATTTTATTTTTTGTTTTTTTTAATTTTTTTTCCAGTCTGTTTTTTGGAAGCCCTGCAGGCAGCAGATCCCAACCATGGCAGTGTTTTGATCCCAGGCAGCTACAGGACCGCTAGTTTTATCTTGGGGGAATGAGGGTTGGACTTTGGAAGGCCAGCTGTTCCTGTGTCAGGATCAACGGTCGGGGGGCAGAGAATCGTTTCACTTCGTGGCAGGCCTGTGTGGGATGCTTTCCAGAAGGGCCAGCTGTGGGAAACCCAGGGATTGTGAGGTTTTTGCCCCAGACTCAGCTTCGGTTCCTTTGGAGCCTCTGTTTCCCTATCAAGATATGGAGGATGTATGGAATCTGGTCCAGAAGACCTTGGAGCTGAGGTTAGATGATTTGGGCAGGAACTCTTCCTCCCCACAATCCTCCCTGTGGGATCTTGGGTAAGTTGCCTACCTGAGTTTTGTCTGAGCCTCTCTCCTTATCCCCACAATGGCTGGGCTGGGGCCTATGGAAAGGAGGACATGGGGATCCTGGTTCTGATGCTTCCCCATGCTGGGCCTTCTTTACTTTTCAAGCTGTAAAAGGGGACTTGGATTAGAGTACTTCAAAGATCTCATCCAGCTTTGGGCCTCTAAAAACCAGAGGCAGTAATAGGCATAAGAGGGAGCAAAGCCTGACAATTAGGCCGGGCTGAGAGGGAGCTAAGGGCAGTGGCCCTGGCTCAGCCTCTGCCACGTGTCTTCTGAGAACATCCCATAGCACTTCAGTTGCATATAACCGATCTGGGGAAAGACAAGGGAGTTCAAATTTGCTATTATTTTAAATTCATTTTTAACATTAATTTATTTATTTTCCTTTTTTCTTATTTTTTAAAATACACATTTCTTTATGAATCATGTTAGGAGAGAAAAATCAGAACAAAAGGAAAAAACCACGGGAGAGGGAAAGAAAAAAGTAATCATAGCATGTGTTGATTTACATTCAATCTCCATAGTGTTTTTTCTGGGTGCAGATGGAGTTTTTTATCTAGAGTTCATTGGGATTGCTTTGAATTACTGAACTTCTGTGCAGAAATCATCGCACATTCTCGCTGTTACTATGTACATTGTATTCCTGGTTCTTCTTGTTTCACTCAGCATCTATCCGTTCATGGAAATCTTTCCAGGCCTTTCTAAAATCAACTTGTTCATCATTTTTATACAAGAATAATATTCCATGATTTTCATATACCACAACTTGTTGCCATCACAAGAAGAACTGTTACAAACATTTGTGCACATGTGGGTCCTTTTTCCTCCTTTATGATTTCCTTGGGATACAGACTCAGTAATGACACTGCTGGGTCAAAGGGTATGCAAATTTTATAGCCCTTTGGGCATACCTCCAAATTGCTCTCCAGAATGGTTGGATCATTTCACAGCTCCCCCAACAATGTATTAGTGCCCCAGTTTTCCCACATCCACTCCAATATTGATCATTATCTTTTCCTGTCATCTTAGCCAATCTGAGAGGTGTGAGGCAGTATCTCAGAGTTGTATTCATTTGCATTTTCTGATCAATAGTGATTTAGAGCATTTTTTCATATGACTAGAAATGGCTTTAATTTCTTCATCTGAAATTTGTCTCCTCATATCCTTTGACCATTTATCAATTGAGAAATGACTTGCATTCGTATAAATTTGACATATATTTTAGAAATGAGGCTTTTAACAGAAACACTGGCTGCAAAAAAATTTCCCCAGCTTTGTACTTTGCTTTTAATCTTGTTTCTGTTGGCTTTCTTTGTGCAAAATCTTTTTAATTTAATTAACATTCATTTCTTTAAAATGTTGGGATCTGAATTCTCTCCTAACCTTCTCCAACCCATTGGGAAGGCACTTATATTATTTATCATTCATTTATCAATTATATCAGTTACACATATGAAATCATGCAATATATATATATTTTTTCCTCATTAGTCATGTAAGAAAAAAGCAAGAGAAGTAAAGAGGAAAAATATGCTTTAATTCTCTCTCTCTGGAGGCAGATAACATTTTTCATCACAACACTTTGGAATTGTCTTGGATTGTTGTAGAAGAGCTAAGTCTACCATAGATGATCATCATATGATATTGCTGTTACTGTGTACATGTTCTCCTGCTTCTGCTCACTTCCCTTTAAATCCGTTCTTTCTAGGTTTTTCTGGAGACATCCTGCTCATCATTTCTTATAGCACAATAGTATTCCATTACAGTTATATACCATAACTTGTCCAGCCATCCCCACTTGATGGGCATCCCTTGTGTTCCAGTTTTCTAATTTAATATAGCAAAAAGAGCTGCTATTAATACATAGGGGTCTTTTTCCTTTTTCTTTGATTTCTTTGGGATAAAGACCTCCTAATGATATTGTTGGCTCAATGAATGTGAATGGTTTTATAGCCTTGTAGGCATCATCCCAAATTGTTCTCCAGTATGGTTAAATCAGTTCACAACCCCACAATAGGAGAGCAGTGTCCCAATTTCCCATGTCTCCTCCAACATTTATCATTTCCCTTTTCTCTCATTTAGGCAATCTGATAAGTGTGAGATGGTATTTCCCTTTTAATTTGACTTTCTCTAATCAATAGTGATTTAGAGCATTTTTCATATGATTATAGATAACTGATTTCTTCTTCTGAAAACTGTTTGTTCATGTCCTTTGACTATGTATTAATTGGGAAATGATTCATACTTTTATAAATTTGACTTAGTTCTCTCTATATTTGAGCAGACTTTGTCAGAGATGCTTGCTGTGAAAACTCTTTCCAAGCTTGCTTTCCTTCTATTCTTGGCTGCATTGATTTTTAATGTAGTCAAAATTATCCATTTTAATTCCCATGATCTTATCTTTTATTTGGTCATAAATCCTTCGTTATCTATAGATCTGACAAGTAAAATTTTCCATGTGCTTATAATATCACCCTTTATGTTTAAATCTCATACCCATTTTAACCGTATCTTCTTATATGGCATGAAATGTTGTTCTATACCTAGTTTCTGCCAGACTGATTTCTAGGTTTCCCAACAATTTTTGTCAAATATTGAGGTCTTGTTCCAAAATCTTGGATCTTTGGGTTCATCAAACACTAGATTATTATCTAGTAGTAAATATGTACTATGTACTTAATTGATTCCACAGATGAATCTTTTTGTTTTTTAGGCAGGACCAATTTGTTTTGATGAGTACAGCTTGTAATAAAGTTGGAAATCTGGCATTGTTAAGCCACCCCCCTTCACTTTTTTTCCATTAATTCCTCTGATATTCTTGACCTTTTGTTCTTTAAGGTGAATTTTGTCACTATTTTCCCTAGTTCTATAAAACTTGGGGGGGGGGCATTTTTATTGGTATGACATTGAATAATTAAATTAATTTAGGTAGAATTGTCCTTTTTATCGTATTGACTTGGCCTAACTATGAACAATGAACATTTCTCTGTATTTTTTTATGAAAAGTGTTTTCTCACTGTATAGCTCCTAGGTTTACCTCGGCAGGCAGACTCCCAGATATTTTATATTGTCTACACTTATTTTAAATGGAATTTCTTTCTATGTTTCCTACTGGACTTTGTTGGTAATATGTAGAAATGCAGATGATTCATGTGGGTTTATTTTATATCCTGCAATTTTGCCAAAGTGGTTAATTATTTCAGCTAGATTTTTAAGTTGAGAATTCTCTCAGATTTTCCATCATGTTGTATGCTACGTAATAGTTTTGCTAATTCAATGCTTTTTCTAATTCCTTCAATATTTTTTCTTCTCTTATTGCTAGAGCTAGCATTTTTAGTACAATATTGAATGATAGTGATAATAATAGGCTTCCTTGCTTCGCTCCTGATCATACTGTCAAGACTTCTAGCTCATCTCTATTACAGATAATGCTTGCTGATGGTTTTAGATAGATATTGATTATTTTAAGGAAAACTTCATTTATTCCTATGCTTTCTGGTGTGTGTGTTTTTTTTTTTTTTTTAATAGGAATGAGTGTTGTATTTTATCAAAAGCTTTTTCTGCATCGATTGAGATTGGATGATTTTTGTTGTTTTTGTCAATTATGGTCACTCACAGTTTTCCTAATATTGAGCCAGCCCTGCATCCCTGATATAAATCCCAGCTGGTCCTGATATATGACCTTTGTGCTGTATCACTGTAATTTTCTTGCTAGTGTTTTATTTAACATTTTTACATCAATATTCATTAGGGAAATTGGTCTGGAGTTTTCTTTCTCTTGAGTTCTTGGAGAAGCTAGGGAGGTGAGAAAGGGGTAAACAGTAGGAGCTGAGGGGCGGGTCAGGCTGGTTCGGATGGACCGGGTAATGTTCGTGTGCTTGCAGAGCCAGATTGGGCAGGGCTTTGAATGCCAAACAAGAGTTAATTGTTGGCTCCAGAGATAAGAGGGAGCCATAGGAGCTTCTTGAGTATGTCAGTGACATGGACATGATGATTCTCCCTTTGACAAATGTGTGAGCTCCTGGGGGAGGGGGGGCGGAGCATCTGCTTTGGGGTGCTGGCAGTGGTTATGGGATTCCTTTTCTGGCGGAGGCGGTCTTCATGGAACTCTTTACTAAGAGTCTACTGGGCCCTGGGCCCTGTATCTTACAGTCATTGTTTCATTGATTCTCACAGCATTCATACATTCTTTTATCTGCATTTGACAGAAGGGGAAGCTGAGGCAAACACAGGATCCTGCAGCTATAAGTGCCAGAGGCCAGATCTGGCTTCAAGTCTAGCCTCCACCCACTGTACCACCTAGCTGCCCCCATTACATAAGATGAAGGGGGTAGACTCTGAGGCTCCTGACTCTCTAAATGTTGGAATCCTGTGAGCCTCCCTGGGCCTTAGGTTCCCCAGATGTCCCCCACCCCCGTCCTGGTTTGTTCTAAATCTTAGGATTCCCTCTGGGCCTCTGTTTCCCCATAGGGAAGAGGAAGGAGAAGGAGGTCTGAGGTCCCTGTGGGCTCTAGTCATTCTCTCTGGACCCAAGGTCCCCCAAGTAATCTTGCCCCTAAAATAGGAAGCTTAGTTTGGGGGGGCAGCAGAAGCTTATGATGGCAGAAGCCCAGTTTCCGTGGGACAGAGGGAGGCTGAATTCCTGCCTGCTTTTGGGCTCCCAGGCTCCCGCCAGGTGCTTCTTTGCACCGATCCCTGTTGTCTTTCATCATTTATGAGTGGGTGGGAGCAGGGAGCCCCGTCTCATGTGGAGGATGCCATGGCTTTGATGAGACACGACCATTTCGTGAGCTCACTGCTGTCGGCTTGGTGCAGTGAGGGCGTTGGGCAGGACAAGAAAGGGCTTTGGACCCACGTAAGGGTCTGCCTGTGGGCGATGTGCCGCCCGCCATGGAAGGGTCTGCTCATAGGTAATGGACCATCCTCAGCAGGAGGGTCTGTTTGGGGGGTGATGGGCTTCCTGCCACGGGAGGGGCTGGTTGGGGGCCGCCCGCCACAGGAGGGTCTGCTCAGAGGTAATAGCTCACCTGCCACAAGAGGGCCTACTTGTAGGTAGCTCGCTCTGTGAGCCCTGTGGGGACCTGTGAGCAGAGCAGGGCAGAGCCTGCCAATGGGGGGCTTCGGTGGTGAGCCCCCCATGGCCAGCAGGGTGCCTGTAATTGGGCTGCAGATACACGTCCAGGGACACATTCCTGCACATACGGTCTCCTAAGGAGCAAAAGTCCCCGAGCGGAAAGATGGCTCCAGTCTTACTAGCCTTGGGACATGTTCCCGGTGCAAAGTGGGAGTCAGTGCTTGGCACACAGCTGGCACTTAGTAAGTGCTCGGTGACCATGGCGGTAACTAGAGAACGAGGGGAGGCAGGGGTCCATGTAGGACATTTCTCTCCCTTGTCTAGAGAGCCAGCAGGCCCAAGCTGGGGGTGGGGGCGGGCCGGGCTGGCAGGAAGCCACTCGCCCACCTGCTGCTGGTTTCAGAGCTCACCCCGAAGTCTCAGTCCAGAAGCTCCTTCCCTGCCTCCCAGCCTGGCTTGCCTCCCGGGGGGCCCATCTGGTGCCTCGGGGAGCTCTGGGGGGGGATACCGAGGGCAGGCCCCTCCCGGAACTGCCCCATGTGGAATGCCGGAGCCAGCGGGCTTGCCAGTTGGGCCCGGCGGCTTCCCCGGGGTCTCTGTTCTCACCCACTCAGCATCCGCACTCGGTAGCTTTCTGGAGTCGAATTAGGAAGGCTGCCATCCCCGCGAGAGCCAGGAGATGCTCCTCTCAGCGCTGTGGAGCCGGGCCTTCCTCCAGGGCCTCAGGCTTGGCTTCCTGTCCCCTCCCATGCCGCCCACCTCACCATCTGGGAGCCGGTGGTCCCCCCAGGCCACCCTGGGGAGCCAGGGCCTGGAGGCCGCGTCCCAGCCGAAGCAGCAGGAAGTGTCTCCCCAAACCCCGTCATGTCTAGTTGGGAGGAGTCAAGGATTCTGAGCTGGGAGGACCCCGAGATTATGGAGCTCGCCCCCTTTACAACCGAGACCAGAGAAGGTGCCCAGATCCTTTGGGAGCCTCCACTTGTGGGCCTCAGTTTCCTCATCTGTAAATGGGAGTCAGAAGGTGCCCTGGGAGCCAAGCTGTAGCCTCTTGCAGCAGCTGAGTCTGGGGTCCGGAAGGCTCTCGGGGGGGACCCCATCTCAGCCCGAGATCTAGAACCCCGGACCCCTGGAGGACCCCACTCGTCTGCAGTTTGTAGCCACGGTGGTGGTTTGTGCAAAACCCCAGAGTCCCGACGGCCTGGAAATAGGGCATGGCCTCGTGCTCGCAACCGAGCTCTGCCTGCGTCCCGGTGGGCCCCACGGACGGCCTGATGCCCGCGCTTCCTCTGTCTCAGGGATCACCATGCTGTGGCCAAGGAGGCCAGGAGGAGGGCAGGGCAGCGGTGGGTGCTGGTGCCTGCAGTGCCATCTGTGCTGCTTCTAGTTGCCACCCTGGCACTGCCCCAGAGGAGGCCACGCTGTTGGCTCCGGCCTTCAGAGCCCGGACCGAGCCGGCAGAGCAGCTGTGGCCTGAATTGGGGAATGAGAAGAAGGCTCAGGCCCTTGATGGAGAGCCAGGGAGGACCTGACAGACCAGGGGAGCTGGTCCTTAGTTTACAGGGAGGGAAACTGAGGCTTACTCCGGCTCTTACAAGTAGGAGATGTCTGAGTGGGGCACAACACCGGTCTCCTGACTGCACAGCCCACGCCCAGCCCGCTACAGCCAGTGTCTGACCCGCCATTGCCAGCTTCCTGGCTCAGAAGCATCCAAGGAGAAAGTGATGGGGGGAGGGAGGTGGGCAGTGGTCAGTCCTGGCACTGAGGAGGAAGAGAAAAAGAGGAAGAAAGAGCTTCAGGATGAGGGGGGGGGTGTCCCGGTCTAACATGGGAGGGCGTCCACCGAGCCAGCTCAGAGCCCTCCAAGAGGGGAGGCTCGATTTCCTGGGCTGGGGCTGCCCCTGGCAGCACCGGCTGCTCAGTCAGCTTCCTGGCCACTGCCTACCCCCCACCTCCCCTTGCCCTTCCACTCCTCTTCTCTCCTTTTTCCTTCATCTTGTTTTCTTTCTCTGCCCCTATTATCTCTCTGTCTCTGTCTCTCTGTTTCTCTCTCTCTCTGCCTCTCTTTGTCTCTGCCTCTGCCTCTCCCTATTACACACACACACACACACACACACACACACACACACACACACACTTTCTTTTCCGGTCTCTCTCGACAGCCCGTGCCCTGCCCTGGGATCTGTCTTGGGGGCCCGTCAGTAGGTAGAGAAGGCGGGTGAGCCGGGCTCGGACTCTGTGTCTGCCGTGGTCGCTAGGAGCAGAGCCCAGCACTTCCCACGGAGGTGAGAAAGATTCCCAGGCTGGGTGCAGAAACGCCAGACGGTTTGGGCCGCAGGAAGGCCTGCCCCATGCAGGGCTGGGAGCGCCTCTCTCGGAGGTCTGCCAGAGCTCTGGGCCACCCGAGAGCCGGACCCGGTCACCAGTGTTTGTAAACACCCCCGGCTGTTGTCTGCAAACCACTGAGCCCAGCACCCACTGGGTTGGGTAGAGGAAGCGGGCATGCTCTGGGTTGTGCCAGCAGGTGGCGAGGCTGGCATGGGGCATCCTCGTGGGGCAGGCCGGGATGCCCGTCCTAAACTCGAGGGGCTGCAGGGATGGGCTTCTCCCTCCCTGCGGACACAGACCCTTCCCCCCATGGTGATTCAGAGGCTAGGAGAGAGTAGGAAGGTGAGGGGGGCAATCCGTGACAAGAAAGGGCGGGCGGTAAAGTTCAGTGAAACAAGCAAAAGATGCCCCCATCGCAAGGGAAGGCGCCGTGGAGCCATCTTCAAGTCAGCAAGTGTTGCCTTAAAGCTTCACTCAGTACCCAGCACCTACTGTGTGCCCGCCCCTGTATGCAAAGAGAAAAGGCAATTCCCCCGCCGACCTTCTCCTGGAGCGCACAGCCTGGCGCAGACACAGAACAAACAGAACCTCTTGGGACGCTCTGCTTTCTGGGTGTGGATCCCTGTGTCTGTCTCTGCCTCCCGGTCTCTGTTTCTCTGTCTGTCTCCCTGTCTCTCTCTGTTTCTGCCTTGTCTCTGTCTCCCTATCTTTGTCTCTCTCTCTCTCTCTCGCTCTCTCTCTCGCTCTCGCTCTCGCTCTCGCTCTGGCTCTGGCTCTGGCTCTGGCTCTGGCTCTGGCTCTTCCTCTCCTTCCCTCCCGCTAGCAGTTCAGTGACTTCCCAGGACCGTTCAACTAGTAGCATCTGAGGCTGCCCTAGATCTCAGGCCAGGGAGTCCAGGACGCTCCCCACCGCACCACCCAGCCGCCCCTCTGCCTCTCAGCCAGACCGGGGCACGGAGCAGCAAGAGTCTGCACAGATTGGGCACCCGCCCTCTGCCGGACCGGACCTGGGGACGGGCAGTTGCCCAGGCGCCGCCCCAGCCCGCGTTTGGGCCCCTCCTGCTGCTCGTTGGCCCAAGGGCGGCGTCAGTGAGCCCAGCCAGTGCCTCTCCCGTGGGAGCCGCTGGGGTTCTGGGCTTGGGCCGCAGCACCTGCTGTGTGCCTGGGCCTGCGCCGGCTCCTGGAAACAGGAGGGTAGAACTGAGGCCCCCCTCGCCCCCGGGCTGTAGCGCCACCTCTGCCCCCAGCTCCCCCCAGCTCCCCCCCCCTTCCCGTTGCCTCCTCCCAGTGCCGTCCCGCCATCCTCAGCTGCCCAGGGCAGCCGTCTGTATGCGTGCTGCGGGCGCGGCGCCAGCTCTCCCTTGCGGTCTGGGCTGCAGGGGACGGAGGAAGAGCTGGCTGGGGGGGGGCTTGCCCACCGAGGGCAGCTTCTGCGGCCCGGGCCAGGGGTGGGGGCGGAGGCCTTCCTCCCAGGGATCCTGTGCGCCAGCGGTGGGGGCGGAGGCTTAAGGCAGACCCCGCAGGTGGTGCGGAGAGGGGACTTGGCCAAGGTCACCTGGCTGAGGGGGTTGGAGGTGGGGCCTCCTGACTGAGCCCCCTCCTTGGGCAGCCCAGAGTACGGGACAGAATTCTCGTGCTGACGCTTGGCCAGCGGGAGGGTGCGGCCCCGGGAGGAGCGCTGGGCGGCAGGTGTTTGTGAGGAGCTTCCGCCCCAGCCTCTGCCCGCCCTCCCAGCCTGGGGGCCTGGCTGAGGATGTGGGGAGGTGGGCATGAAGCTAAGCCCCGCCTCCAGGTAGTGGGGCCCCAGTCTCAGAGTTGGGGGGGCGGGGCTCCGAGGAGGTGCACTGGCCTCCTCCTGAAGGGGAGACCTCTCTGTGAGGGCCCCTGTCCTTAGGGCTCGCCCGTGCAGCCTTTGCCATCCCCTCCTCCCTGCTGCTGCTCACTCCGACCCTGAGGGCTAAGCAGCCAGAGGGCCCCTCCATGGCCTCAGAATCCGTGTCCCTCGTTCTCTGGGGGGGCCCGGCTGCGGCCTTCTCATCTGCTCCGGCCACATCTTCCCGGCCACAAGCCCCTTTCCCTGCGCCCAGCTTCCAGAATTGACCGCGGGACCCTTGGGGTCCGAGTCGGGCAGAGGAGAGAGGGACAGACCAGACACAGCATCCGGTCGGAAAGAGCATTAAGCCCATCCTGCCCCTGAGGCTCATTGCCCGCTTGCCATTTCCTGGGTCTCAGCTTCTTCTGCTATACCTAGGGGTTGGCCCGAGGGTCCCTGAGGTCCCGTCCAAATACAGATATATGTTCTCTTGATGCTACCTGTGCTCCCCTTGATGAATTTTGATTCCTGTATTACCCTGGGTCCTGTCCCCGCTCCGACCCCCAGATCGTTCTCCACGCCCGCTCCAGGCTGGCCTTGCCCCCCCCTCTGTGGGAGGCATTCAGTCTGAGTTTGGGGCACCTTGGTTAGAAGGGTGGTGGTCACTCACGGGCCCCATCCTACTGCTGGCTGGCCCGGGAGCTTTGGCCCGTGCTTTCCCACCTGGATTGTTTAGCCTTTCCTTGGGCCTCCTGGAGCCCCCTCTTCTTGAAAGCTGCCATCTCTGTATAGAATGTGGGCTCCTCGTCGGGCCTCCTGTGGCTCAGAGCCGCTGAGTTCTGTCGGCCCAGCCCTCAGCGGGTGCCCGGTGACAAATGCTTTGTAAATGTGGGCGGCGCACAGCTCGGCGCTCCAGGAGCGGGGCCCAGCCTGGTCCACAGCTGGGGGCTGGGGGTCTGTCGGGTCACTGCTGTCCAGCCCCTGGTCCTTCACACGTGCTGCGTAGGAGATGACAGTCAGCTCCCGGTGGGGAGAGGTGCCGCCGCTGGGCCGGGATGCGGAAGTAACCTCTGCCTCCCCTGTTCCTTCTCCCCCAGGGACTCCGACCGTCATGTTAAGGTGAAGCCTCGAAGTTCTGTGCTGAACATGCTCAAAAGGTTTGACAAAATCAGGTTCAGAGGTCACAAGAGAGATGAGTTCCTCGATTTAGCCGAGTCCCCCAACGCGTCTGACACCGAGTGTGGCGATGAGATCCCCGTGAAGATCCCTCGGACTTCCGCCCGAGACGGCGAGGAGCTGCGAGACCCCGTGAGTACATGGGGGGGCTTCGGGGCAGCCTGGCTGGGAGTGGGGGGGCCGGGCTCCTGTCTCCCCTTCATCGCCGGGCCAGGGGAGCTTTCCCCATCCGGATAGCCGCAGCTTGAGGGCCAGATCTCCTGGGATTCCTCCTGTTGTTGGTCCAGGATTCCAGCCCATTCGGATCTCTCCCTGGGTTCTCATCCTCCCGGCATAGCCCCCTCCACCAAAGTGGGGGGAGCACAGGGGCATTTACCTGTACCGGTAGTGGGCCTACGTGGCAGGAAGGTGGCCCGGCCCTGGGACTCCTGGGCCCTGTGCCCATGGGCAGCCCCAGGCGAGTGGCCGGTGGGCTCTGCCTTCTCCATTCCCACAATCCCACTCTCCTGGGCTGGGCCCTACCTGCTGCAGCACCACGGACAGAGGTCAGGCCTCTGGTTTCCCAAGCAGCAGCCGATGTCTTCTCTTTTGAACTGTTCCTCCTTCCCCTTCTCTGGAGACAGACTCCCAGGCACAATGACTGGGCTCCACGGGGGATATTGTGAGTCACCCCGGCATTCTGTGTCCCAAAGCATTTCCTAGTAAGTAGGCAGCAGGACAGCTGCCGGCTCCATTTACAGAGAGGGAAACCGAGGCCCCAGGCTGCCCTCCAGCCTGACTTCTGCCAAGATACCCACCTGAAGTCAGTCACTGGGAAGTAAAACAAGTCCAGATATTAGCTATAGCTGCCGTGTCCGCCCTCAGCTTACCAAGGGTGCAGTGGTGTAAGTGACCTGGGAGCCAGGATCCTAAGGCTCCGAGGCTGGGCCCGGATGCCCCGCAGGCCCATGGGCTGCCCTCCGTGTCAAGTTGGAGGCCGGGCTTCCGAGCTAGCCGGGCAGAGGCCCACATGGGAGCAGGTGTTAACCGCTCTGCTAGAGGCAGCAGGGTGGCACGCCCCATCCGGCATCGGCTCCCACTCCCCCGAGGCAGGTGTGCCCCACGAGGGGGGTGCCCCAAGCAGGCTCCACGGAGCACTGGAAATTTTCTAGGAGCATTTTTTGGGTAATATTAATCTTTTATAATAGGGCAGCGTCTGTACTTTTGCTTCTGGCTGTAATGAATAATTTACTTAGGATTTTTAGTAGAAGCTAGCCGTCACCTCAGCTTGTTGGCTCTTGTCCACCAACCCATTAATCTCAGGGGGAGGAAGCAGGAGAGGCTGGGGGGAGGGGTGCTATTGCTTCTGGACCCTGAGGAGGCCCCCAGACCCAATCTGGGAGGTGTGTGGGGGGGGGGAGTGTATGTGTGTCTACTGTGTGTGTGTGTGTGTGTGTGTATGTGTTATGAGTGTGGGTAAGGAGGGGTAAGGAAAGGCTTTATGCAAAGATGGCATCTCACCAGAGCCTTGAAGGGAAGGGGGAATCTGTGAGGTAAAGGGAGGAGGAAGTGTATTCTAAGCATGAGGGCATGAGCAGGGCAAAAGCACGGAGGTGGGAGAGGAACCGAGGAGTCCAGTTTGACTGGATCGGAGAAGGCCGAATTGAACATGGAGAGTGAGTCCTGGATGGATGGAAAGTGATCCCATGGGGGGACTCAGAGCATCAGCATCCTCATCTGGGAAATGGAATAATACTTGCACACAGCTGCTTCGAGAAGAGTGCCTGGCATGCAGTAGGCAATTAATAAATGCCTTTCCCCTCTTGTGGCTTTCCTGACCTGACACATGGAAGCTCCACTCCAGCTGACAGCTTCCCACATGCCTCAGGGGCTCCCTTGCCTTTGTTCAGAAAGTTTGCACAGACATGTAAGCCCAAAGTGTCCCAGACCTTTTTGGGAACGTACGAAGTCACTGCAAGAGGGAGGGAGGGTTGTCCCCTCGGGGCCTCAAACTGGACTTTGAGGGAGGCTCAAGAACAGGACAGAGGGCGCTCCGGGCTCGTGAGATCGAGGACTTTCCCCGGGAGTGGATGCCTCGGAGGAGGCCGAGGTTTGACCTGTTGAGTAGCCCCATGAGGGTAGAAGCCATCTCTTCTCCCCAGCAATACTCCCTCAGTCTGGGTGGAAAAAGAGTCCTTTGGACCAGACCTGTGGTTCCATTGGCTAACAAGGGTGTGTTCCGGGCTCAGCACTAGACACTGAGAGATGTCCAGAGCACTGACATTACCCGGCTGTCCGTGTCTGGCTTGGGGAACTCGAACTCAGGATCCTGGAATCTCAGGAACACAGGGATCCTGTGCAGCCATGTGTCCCCAGCATTCAACGCATAGTAGACACTTCTAAGTACTGACCGACTGAAAAGGAATTCCAACTGTAACAAACCAAGTTTACTTGGCACCCTCCAGGGAAGGGGAAATCTGCCTTTCTGCTTTGGTGAACAGCCAGTTTGCCTTGTACCTACCCTCAGTGCACTTGGTTCTGCCATCTGGAGGCAAACAGAACAGGGCTGGCCCTCTTTCTGAGACAACCCTTCATATACATGTGTCCCCCTGGAGCCTTGTTTTCTCCAGAATGAACAGTCCATCCTCTTGAGCCATGGTTTGAGGTGCTCCAACTGAGATCTACCAAGGGCAAATCCAGTAAGATCGGCAGCTCTCAGTTCCTGGAAGCTCTGCCCTTGTTTATGAAGCCCAAGATGGAATGATGTTTCAGGCTGCCCCGTTTACTACTCGTTGAGCTTGTTTTCTCTTCATCTCTCCAGCTCCCTATCCCCCACCTACTGGAAGTTGATTTTTCTGAACCCAGTGTAAGATCATAAATCCCTAATATATTTCTTGAGATTTTTTTTATGAAGATTGTTTTGAATCTTAATTTTTTAGTTTTTCCTCCCTGTGTTGTGTTATCTGTAGAATTTTAGGCCTTACCCAAATCATTGATCAAAGTGGTAAACAGAGCCTTCTAGGGGTGGAGCCAAAATGGCAGAGTGAAGCCAAGAAGCTGCTCAAATTCTCCCAGTTTCCCTCAGAAATCTCATGTAGCCAAACCTCATCACAGTCTGACAGAATTAAATCACTCTTCAGCTCAAGATAGATTGAAAAAACTTCAAGAAAGGTCAGTCACACTGGGGTGAAAAGGGTGTTCAGCTCAGTTCAAACAGCTCAAAAAGCTGGTGAGAGGGCCTTAAACACAACACATCAACAACTAAAACCCTTGATCCTGGCTCAGTAGAGGAGCAGATCACTGAGGCAGCCTCTAGTCCCAGCTCAGAAGACAAAACTCTGGGAAACCAGGCCGTTTTCTGAAAAGAGCAGGCAAAGCTTCTGCCTATAAACACAAGGGGCCCCATGCCCAAAACCAAGGCTCAGAGATACACAGGAAGCTTGGGACAGCACCACCTGTATATCAGGAGCAGAGATCAACCATAAAAGTAAAAAAGAAAAAAATAAAGGAAATACTAAAAGAAAAGGAAAGAAAATGAGCAAGAAATGGAAAAGAACTTTGGCCATAGAGAGGGTAGACCAAAATACTAACTCAGAAGACAAAATGTCCACAGAGAAAATCTCAAAGAATGATGTGAATTGGTCTCAAGCCCAAATAGAGTTCTTGGAAGTGCTCAGAAAAGACTTTAAAAGGCAAATAAGAGAGGTAGAAGAAAAAATGAGAAAAGAAATGAACGATATGTAAGAGAGAGTCAACAGCTTGGAAAAGGAAGGAAAAAAATTGAAGAAAACAACTCCTTAAAAAATACAGTTGGTCAAATGCAAAAAAAAAAAAAAAAATCCACTGAAGAAAATGACATCTTCAGAAATAGAATTAACCAAATGGAAAAATAGATACAAAAGCTAACTGAGGAAAATCACCCATTAAAAATGAATGAGGCAAATGGAAGCTAATGGCTCTATGAGACAAGAATCACTCAAATAAACTTAAAAGAATGAAAAAAAATGGAAGAAAATGTGAAATACCTCATTGGAAAAACAAACTGGAAAATAGATCCAGAAGAGACAATTTAAAATTATTGGCCTACCTAAAGGCCGTGACCAAAAAAAAAAAGCCTGGATAGCATTCTTCAAGAGATCATTAAGGAAAACTCCCCTGATATTCTAGAAACAGAAGGGAAAATACTCATTGAAAGAGTCCATTTATCATCTTCAGAAAGAGATTCCACAAGAAAACCCCCAGCAAACACTGTTGCAAAACTCTAGAACTACAATCTCAAGGAAACAATATTGCAAGCTTCCAAATAAAAACAATTCAGATACTAAGGAGCGATAGTTGGTATTATCCGGGATTTGGCAGCTTCTAAAATAAAGGATCAGAAGGCCTGGAATACCATATTCCAGAAGATAACGGACATGGGGTACAACCAAGAATTAATTACCCAGTGAGACTCAGGATCATCTTTCAGGGAAGGAGACGAAACTTCAGTGAAGTAATAGACTTTCCATCATTTCTATTGGAAAAAAACAAACAAACCCCAAAACTAAACAGAAAATTTAATCTATAAACACAGGACTCAAAAGAAGCATAGACAGACGTTTACCTGTTTAGAGGGAAAACATATTATTTAAAGGATAAAAGTGGTTAACAGCCCCAGGCTAGACACAGATCCACTGTGATGATAACTCTTTCACAAGGCAGTTCGGTTAGACTACATTCTCATCTAGTCCAGCTCTTGCCACCTTTCCCATAAGACACAAGTAGGAGATACTTCATCAAAAGCTGGGCTGAGATGTAGAAAAACTGTATCTGCATAGTTCCTCCCCTGCTTTTCCAGTCATTTGGCAGCAAAGAAGGCCAGGTGAGAGAGGCCTGGCTTGTACTTGCTGCAACCAGACAGGCTCCGGGGATTGAGGGTACCCAGTCATCCCGGCCCCAAAGATGGCCAGGTTAGAGAGGCCCGGCCTGTGCTTGCTGCAACTAGGCAGGCTCTGGGGAATAATGACACCTAGTCATCCTGGCCCCAAAGACGGCCAGGTTAGAGAGGCCAAGCCTGTGCTTGCTGCAACCAAGCAGGCTCTGGGAATGAGGGCACCCAGTCATCCCGGCCCCAAAGACGGCCAGGTTAGAGAGGCCAAGCCTGTGCTTGCTGCAACCAAGCAGGGTCTGGGGAATGAGGGCACCCAGTCATCCCGGCCCCAAAGACGGCCAGGTTAGAGAGGCCCAGCCAGTGCTTGCTGCAACCAAGCAGGGTCTGGGGAATGAGGGCACCCAGTCATCCCGGCCCCAAAGACGGCCAGGTTAGAGAGGCCCAGCCAGTGCTTGCTGCAACCAGGCAGGCTCTGGGGAATGATGACACCTACTCATCCTGGCTGCAAAGACAGGCAGGTTAGAGCGGCCAAGCCTATGCTTGCTGCAACCAGGCAGGCTCTGGGGAATGAGGGTACCCAGTTATCCTGGCCCGAAAGACAGACAGGTTAGAGAGGCCCAGCCTGTGCTTGCTGCTACCAGGCAGGGTCTGGGGAATGAGGGCATGTTCATGTGGAGGTGGGCCTCGAACATCAAAGGCAGGCACACAGCCTCCCCTTTGCAGGTTCTGTTTCCTTTTTTAAGAGACGGCCTTCAGTAAGGCAGTGCTTCTGTTTTCCATGACCTTCCACTTAATCTGAGGCTGACTTTGCAGCACAACACAGGGCCTCTCCCCACTGATAGGACTTTGTCCTTAGGATGGTCTATTTTATGTCTCTCCTCCCCTGCCCTGAGGGGCCTTTTTTTGTTTTGGTCCATGTGTCAGGTACCTGCTAAGTACTTGTAAAATAGAGCACCATCTGTCCAATGGCAGAGAGAAGGGAAGAAGGGACAGAGATAGAGAAACCAATGTGGGTGAGAAATAGGTAGTAGGGCAGGATCTCTGGAGTGGAAAGTGGATAAAGGGACATCCTTAGAGATTTGTGGGCAGAGACAGATTTGTGCCTGGAGGCCACAATGAGCCTTGAGGGTCTTAGAGCTGGGATGGGAGTGATGAGGGCATTTGGTTTGGCTGCCATGTGGAGAAGTGAGGCAGAGACCCTGGAGAAGCCCCAGAAGGAGGGAGTCCAGTGGAAGTCAAGGACAGTTTTAGCAAGGAGGCTGTTCCTTTTTGGAATTAGGCTTTAAAAGCTTTAGCAGGCCAGGCCTCGGGACTGGTGCAGAAGAGTAACAGGGGACCCAGGAGGGCCTTTGATGCCAAGTCTGGGCCCCAAAACTGTGAGCAGGGAAGGGGATGCCACATGGCGTTTGATCCTTACTGTAGCCCAGTTCCCAGCTGTCAGTGAGACCTGCTGGGAGGAGGGCCTTGCCCCACCCCTACAGAATGTAACCCCACTCTCTGTCTTCCCTGGGAAGTTCCCTGCCCTGCCTCCCCACCCAGTACAAGTGGGATCGCTCACTGTCCTCCCTGGGAAGACTCCTTCTCCCCCCCCAAGTATAAACCCTATGAGGGTGGGGTCTCCCTCTGTCCTTCACAGGAAGCCCCCTACCCCCCCAGCCTCACAGAAGGCTATGTGGGCTTGGATGTCTGCAGGTCACAGGCCTGTCCCTCATGCTGAGGTCTGACTTTTCATTTACAGCCTGTAGAAACGCCTGGATGTGATAACAGCCGCTCTCTCCCTTGCCCAGCCCACAGAAAGTAGGGCGCTCCCCACCTCGGCAGGCCCCTTGGGCGGCCCTGACAGCAGGGACCATCTGCAAGACTGTCTCCTGGGATCACAGGGCCCTGTCCCTCCCCAGCTGCTCCAGCCCCTCCTCCAGGCTGTCTTGTGCTTTGGGAAGGGGCAACACTAGGGATCCTCCTCAGGCCTTCCCCATAGGCCCCCCCCAGGGGGGACACGTGATCTGCCTGAGATGCTCGGGAGGTACCCGTCCTGGGGCCGGCCCTGGGACTGCCTGTCAGCACCTAAGAGCGTTGGGAGGAGCTTGCTGCTTCACATCAGAGAGGATGAAAGGGCTGGCCAGGGGGGCTTCGGCTGGTTCCTCCCTCTGCTGGAGCCCCCGAGCATCCTGGGAGTGTGAGGGCAGCGGAGGTGTCGGGAGGAGCCAAGAAGAGCAGAGCCTGGCGGCCTGGCCGGTGATCTCAGCCCGGCTTGGGAGAGGGACTCTAGGGGACTGTGGTCTGGGCCCCCCCTCACATTCTGCGCTCTGTCATTCCTTCAGGCTGGTCCGGGCACTCTCATCATGGCTGCCGGAGTCCAGGATTATAACCGGACAGAATTCGACCGACTAAATGAAATTAAAGGGCACCTGGAAATCGCCTTATTGGAAAAACACTTTTTGCGTAAGTCACAGAAAAGGGCCTGGGGGGAGGGGGGGGGCCGAGTACCCCACAGCTGGGAGGGAGCTGGGGGGAGCCCCAGGTTAGGGCTACAGCCCCGCAGAGGGGTGACCCCGCCTTGCTGTTGGGTCTCTAAGGAGAAAGCTTCTGGTGCTGTTGAGGTAGCCCAAGGAAGGTGGCGGGCAGGGGCCTGGAGAAGCAGGCTCTGGGAAAGGTTTCGGGCGGGCAGGAGCGGCCCTGGGGCTGCACTATTTGGGGGCTGGCATCAGGGTCTGGGGCTCTGGGAGTCCAACCTCCCCTCTCCAAGGGGGTGAGCAGAGCCTTCTCCCCCAGCCTCTCTGGCCCCAAACAGGCCCCTCTAGGGCCAGGCCCTGCTGCCTCCAAAGGGCCCGGCCTGCCGGGGTGGGCCTGTGGGCCTCAGACCTTGCTGGGTAGCCTGGCCCAGGGCTCAGCTGCCAGGGGCCTGTAGGTGCTGGGTCTGGGCAGGGAGGAGGGGGATGGTCCCCCTGCAACACCGCAGTCCCACCGTAGACCCAGAGGTTCCCCAGGGTAGGGGATCCCCCACCGGCCATCAGGACGGCCTGCTCCCCGAAGGGAGTATCCTCTCCCTGAGGGCCCCGTGCCCTCCGGCTGCCTCTGGGAAGGGGGCGCTCCCTGCCTCACAGGGCAGACAGCAGGGTTTCAGGGGATGGGTGCGGAGACGGGCATAACTGAAGCCTCCCAAAGGGTGAACTGTGTTTAACAGAGGTGCAGTGAAGGGTGCGGCCAGGATGGAAATCACGAGACACAGAACCGAGCGCGTCAGTGCATCCATCTCACTGACAAGAACCAATATGGGGTCACCAGCCTCTCCTCATGACCCCAAGGGAGGCCTACAGGGCTCCTCTGATTGGCCTGGCAGGCCTCGGGACATTCGTGGGGGGCCGCCGGCCAAAAGCCAGTCAGTCAGCCCCCCATTCAGACCCAACCTCCCCCAGGGACCACCCTTGTCTGCCCCTTGCTGATGGAGGAACGCCACGAGGGGAGGGGCTTCCACGGCTTGGCCCCAGCAGGCCTGGGGAATCAGTGTGGCAGCTTTCTGAGGAAAAGGCCGGGCCCAAAGGCCCCCTGCCCCGGGACCCCTCAGCTCTTTCTGCCTCTGCACCGTGCAGACGCCTTCTCTTTGCCCCCTGCCAGCAGAGGTAGATTTCTGAGAGCCGCCCAGCCCTTGGGGGCTGGGCCGGGCCGCTTGCTTTCCCTGAGGGAAGCTGGGCCCTGTCTGCGGGAGGGCGCCAGCCAGAAGTCTGAGCTTCCGTTTGCCCACCTGGTCTCTGAGAGGCTGGCTGGCTGGTGGGGGACGGGCTCTGGGGGCCGCAGCGGGCGGCCCAGCCTGGAGAATGCGCGCAGCCTTCTCGGGCACAGCCATGAATCAGGGAAGTGGGGACGGGTCTGCAGAGGTGGGGAGCCGGCCTGGAGGATGCTGAGCATCAGGAGGAGGGCTTCCCCTCAAGGCAGCAGGGAGCCACTGATCCTTCTAGAGCGGGAGAGAGGTTTCACTCAGATGGGTTTGGCTGAGAGTGGCAGGCCCTGCAGAGAGCTCCCTCCTAGCTCCGACACCCCCTGTTCTAAGCTCCTTCCCAGCCCTGACACCCCCTGTTCTAAGCTCCCTCCCAACTCCGACACCCCCTGTTCTAAGCTCCCTCCCAGCCCTGACACCCCCTGTTCTAAGCTCCCTCCCAACTCCAACACCCCCTGTTCTAAGATTCTCTCCCTCCATTCCTGGTACTCCATGTTCTCAGGCCCCTCCTGGCTCTGATGTTTTCTTCCCTGCTCCCCACCCCCCCCTTTCAGGAAGTCAATTAGCTCATTATCCTTCTGGGAGAAGAGATAATGGCTGCAGACCGGGCTTTTTCTTCACTTATGAAATATTCAAGAGTACAAATGGTCCCCCAGGCAGGTGACTGGGGGCTCCAGAATATCCCAGGGCAGGCTCCCCCTCCCCGGGGCCAGGAGGCCGTGTCCCTGTCCTGGTTTGTCTGGAGGCCCTCCCTACCCTCGGCCGGGCCATGGGGCCATGGAGGCTCAGGGTGGGGCTCCCAGAGTGGGGTCTTGGCAGGCAGAGACTGTCCCAGGCCCGCTGACCACCCTCTCCCCCGAATCCTGCCGTGCTCTTGGACTGGGGTTAGCCCAGGCACCTCTTTCCATGTGAGCCCCTGTGATCCTAAAGCCCAGGGAATGAGTGACCCCTGCTTCTCCTGGAGGACCACCCCCCCTGCCCACAGGCTGGGAAAGCGTGGGTCCATCCCCCTCACCTCTGTCTTTCTGGGTGATCCGTCTGGCCCTGGGGCCTCCCTCTGGGTCTGTCCTCCCAACAGCAGTCCCTGTAGCGCAGGGCTGACCCTGTCCGCGCCATGCTCAGTGAGCTCTGCAGGCCTGCCCTGAATAGTCCGCAGGCCCCCCTGAAGTCTGTGGGCCCCTCTTGCACAGCCCATGGGCCCCTCCTGAACAGTCCGTGGCCCTCTTGCACAGCCCCCGGACCGTGGGCTTCCCAAGGATGTTAAGGCAGCAGCTTGGGCTTCTCAGGCCTGTGAGAGCAGCAGCTCGGTGGCCAGCACGCCCTGAGCACAAACAACATTCCCAGCGGACACTGTTGGCTTGACCTCCAGTGGGGGCCCATCCCCTCCCCAAGGGCCTTCCTCTGTGGGTAGCTGGTCCCAAGGGCTGTCCAAGGAGCCGGCTCCATCTGTCCCCCGCCGAGCTGCTCCCAGTCATGACCCCTTGGGCGGGCCCCGAGTCTGGTCCCTCTTCCTGGCCAGCCCAGGGTCCTGGTGCTGCGGATGATAAATATTGTCTCCTCCCCTCAGGACCCTCACAAAGCAGCCTTGGTGGAGGGGTCAGGGAGCTCACAGGGAGCACAAATCTTAGCAGCACGTGGGACTCATTGGAGCCTTACAAAGACCCCGGGAGGGGCGTGCGGTGATCGTCCCCATTTTACAGATGGAGGCAATTGACTTTCTCAGTCGCACAGCTAGCAAGTGCCTGAGGACAGGGTTGAACTCGGGCCTTGCTCACTGTGCCCCAGCTGCCCTCTGCGCCTGACCTAGTTCTCCCAGGGAGCTCAGGGACTGGGCATTAGTCAGTCTGTTCACTGCTGTTCCCTAGGGGAACAAAATAGGGAGAAAGAAGGACTCCCGAGGATGAGAGAAGTGGGGAGAGTGTGCAGGGGAATCGCAGAAAGAGTCTAGAACTTCACCAGACCTGAAACCAATCAATAATATGATCCACAAGGTTGGACAGACTGGAGGTAGAAAATTTGTGTGAGTGGTGGGGGAAGAGAGAATGGGGTGCCCCCAGGATGAATGAGGCTGGGAGTGGGGAGCCTAGAACAGGGGGTGTCAGGGCTGGGAGGGGGCTTAGAATGTTAGAGCTGGGAGGGGCTTAGAACAGGAGGCATCAGGGCTGGGAGGGGCTTAGAACAGGAGATGTCAGGGCTGGGAGGGGGCTTAGAACAGGGGGTGTCAGGGCTGGGAGGGGGCTTAGAACAAGGAGGGTCAGGGCTGGGAGCGGCTTAGAATAGGAGATGTCAGGGCTGGGAGGGGCTTAGAACAGGAGATGTCAGCGCTGGGAGGGGGCTTAGAACAGGGGGTGTCAGGGCTGGGAGCGGCTTAGAATAGGAGATGTCAGGGCTGGGAGGGGCTTAGAACAGGAGATGTCAGCGCTGGGAGGGGGCTTAGAACAGGGGGTGTCAGGGCTGGAGGGGCCTGAGATCGGGGAAGGTCATTCAGTATCTCGCCCCTCTTCATATCTGGCGGAGGAGCAGGCCGTCTGCCCAGCTCTGGAGAAGGCCGGGGGCTGGGCTTGGTGGCGGCTGTGATGTGCGCACCCTTCTCTGTCAGGACAACGTGTGCCAGAGCGCAGGAATGCTGAGCTCACCCTTTGAGTCGCTTCTATATTTAGTGTGTGGCTCTTTAGGGTTCTAAAGCCGGGACAATCCTTGGCCACTTTCAGGGGTGTCAGGGTGGAAGCCAAGTCCTTGGGGACGAGGGCCCCCAGCCAGCCACTGGGCGAGAAGGGACCTACATGAGGCCCAAAGGGGCTGAACTGCGCTTGTGTAGATGATAAACATCAGTCTCTAACTCCCAGGATTCAAAACCTAGTGTTCTCTAAAAATTTTTTAATTTTTAAAATTCAGCTTTTCTTAATCACATGTAACATTTTTAAAATTCATTTTAAAATTTATTTTTATTTTCTTTTAAAATGTTAAAATGTTGTCCCTCCCCTCCTGGCCGCCCCTTGGAAAGGCAAACAGCTGGATATGGTTTATACATGTGCAGCCGCACAAGACATTTTATTCGCCTTCTTGTGAAAGAGAGAAAAGGCAGGAAGCCCCAGCCCGGAAAAACAAAGGGGAAAAGTCTGCTCCGATCGTCGCTCAGAGGCCGTCAGTTCTCTCCTGGGCCGGGGGCAGCCTTGTCCCCAGCAGAAAAGCCGAGGCCTTCTCAGCCCGTCGTCGTGCAGTGTTGCTGACTGTCCCGAGTCCTGGTTCCGCTCACTTCACTTTGGGTCCGATCCCACGGGTCCTTGCAGAAAACCTGGTGTTCTTGGTGCCCCGTCCCTGGCCACCGCTTAGGAGGGTGGATGGGGGCCGGTGGGAGAGGGCAGGGCCCCCCGAAACCGGGTCTCTGGGAGGGGGTCACAGTTCAGAGTGGGCCTGGCGCCTGCAGCTCCAGGCCAGAGGGGGGCATTGTGGCGGATCCTGCGGATGAGGAGGGGGCAGGGAAGGCAGCTTGGAGTGGACTCGGGCGGCAGCCGTTTGATCGCTGTGAGGGGTGGGGGGCCACTGGGCGGGGCGGGGGCCGCGGGAGGGAGAATTTACCTTGGGGACAGACTTGCTGGGGTGGGGGGGGAGCAGAGAGAAAGAGTGACCCTGAGGCCCCAAGCCCAGGACCTTCCGGGGGGCAGGAAAATTGGGAACAGGGGAGGGTTTTGGAGGAACAGTAACGAGTTCTGTTTGGGACCCGCTGAGATTCCGACATAGACGCGTCCAGCGGGCGTGGGTGAGGGTGCTGAGCTCGGCCCGGACGTGCAGGTGCAGGTTCATGGGCACAGGGCTGAGAGTCAAGCCCCTGATGGGGGGGGCTGAGGGGCAGCGGTCAGCCATGTGAGGGGGGACCCACCAGGGAGTGGGGCCTCCCATGCAGGGAGTGGGGGCCTGGGAAGGCGGCATCTGTTTTCTGGGGCCCTGTAGAGCCCACCTTGCTGGGGCGGGGGTGTGGGACAGGCTTTTGTGATTATGTGCCCAGCCGCATTGGGGTTACAACAGAATTCCTGACCCAGCGCCCTTCAGAGACGGACGGGGCAGGCAGAGTCCAGTGCTGGGGTTCCTGGGTCTGGCTCGCCAGCCCATACTGCCACACCTGCTCCCACTGGGGTCCCCATGCCAGGGGCTGGGCAGGCCGGCCCGGAAACCTGCATCCCGCCGAGCATCGGGCAGGGTCCCGCCTCACCCCACCACCTTCTGGTGGGGGGCAGAAAGAGCTGGAGATTTGGCGTGGGGTGTAGAGTGGGCAATTGTGCCAGTGTGGGGTGGGCCTGAGCACTAACAGCAGCAGCCAGGAGCAGAAGGGCCAGTTTGGCCCGGACTCAGGCGAGGAAGCAAGAGTGGGTTAGGCTGGGCAGGCCGGGTGTGCCAGGGTGGCAGCAGAGTGCCCTTCTCGATCGGGGGCGCTGGGGCTCTCGCCACAAGTCCTTCTTAGTCCCTCTGCCCTGTGCCCTCAGAGCTTCTGTTCCCCTGTGGGAAGCAGCGGGGATTGGGCCGGAGGAGAAAACCCACCTTCTTTCTGCTAGAATCAGTACAGAATTGTGACTGTGCTCAGGGCGGGAGGTGACCAGGGCCGGGCTCGGGGGCCAGGGCCACCCGTGCTCAGGACGTGCCCTTGGACTGTGGGGCCCCCCTCCCCCGGCCCCACCGCTGGCCTAGAAGAAAGCCGTTTTCTTGAAGAATTCTCACTTGAGTTTTATTTTGGGCCGGAGCCGGGCGCAGCGAATTCTGGGCCAGAGGATTCCTCCGTAAGAGCTTGTTAACGGCTTTAAAAATAGCTGCAAGCGAGCGTTGTCTCCTCTCAATTCTCTTCCTGTCAGGGCAGCTTGGGAGGGAGGGGAGGGGGGAGACAGGGCCCCAAGGGCTTGGGCTTGGGGGGGATGCTGTCAGGGCCCACGGGCTTAGGCTTGGTAGGGGGTCATCACGGGCCCTCGGCCTTGGGGGGCAGCGCCAGCCCAAGGCCAGGTTGGGGGCGGTTGCAGAATGGAGCAGGTGATGGAGCTGGCTGTGGGCAGCAGGTCTGGGCTCGAGTCCTTGTGCTCCTGGGACCTCCACGGGCCCCGGATCCTCCCGGCACCAGGACACCGACTCAGCTCCTGCTAACGTCCAACACGGTGCGTGAGACCAGTGGGACGGCGGGAGGCCGGGGCTCACGCTGCAGCCCTGAGCCGCGGAGGCGTCTGGGAGGGAGGCGCCTGGGAGGGAGGCGCCTGGGAGGGAGGCGCCTGGGAGGGAGGCGCTGTCAGGGCGGACCGAGCCTGGCAGAGACGGGGGCCCGAGGAACCCGCCTCCCAGGGATCTCTGCCGAGGCCGCTAGCCCTGACAGCCTGTGCAGGGTGAGCCAGAGAGCCCGAGTCCCTGAAGGCCCCAGAGTCTTCCCAAAAAGTCAGAGAAAGCGCGCTCCCCGGCACTAGCGACAAAATGGACACACGCTGGGCGCTGGGGCGTCATTGGGGGAGCCGTGAACGGCGGGAGCATTCGGGGAACGTGATCTGCAAGGGGGGGGGCTGAGGGGCAAGATGGAAGTGCCGGGCACGTGCAGGAGCAGAACTGGAGGCAAGGTCTGATCCCGGGCACCACTGAGAGGGCGCCCAGACCCCCTTCCCCCGGCCCCGCCATGTCATCCCAACAGGCCCACGCGCTCCTGGGGACGTGGGGAACAGGGCAGATTGGGAGGGCGCTGGGCGGCCAGGAGGGGGCGCTGGGCCGGGAGAGCCCCCGGTGCTGGGGAGTGGGGAGGGGGTGTGGGACGTTCCCCGCCCTGTGCTCACGTGCTGAGAGCGTCCCCGCTCTGGCAGCGGCCTGGGAGAAACCGGGTTTCCAGGGGAAATGGGCACTTCTCGGCTCTGCCATTGTCTGAAAATTGGCGGCTCGGGCTCCTTCCCGCCCGGACGGAGAAGCCGATGCCAGGGCCCGGCGGCCTTTGTGCAGAGCAGGGGATGCATTCAGTGCTGCCACTGACCCAGATCTGTCACAGGCGGCTGCTCACGGCCAGGCTCCTGTGATGCCGTTGGGGGGCTCCTCCTCCCTGCAGGTGGGCCCGGAGCTGGGAGAGAGCCCCTCTGCTGGGGAGCGGGCGCCAGCAGGGCCCCCGGGGAGCAAGGTGGGGGGGCCCCTGGGGTGCAGGGTGGGGGCCCTTGGGCCAGCCTCTCCCCCCAGCTCAGCTACAGGAGGAGAGCAGCTGCCGGGCGGTGTGTGTGTGATAGGGGGGCGCTGCGTGGTCGAGCACTCACAGAACGCAGCTGTGCCCTCTCGTGGCAATGGGCAGAGGGAGCCCGGGACAGACGTGGGACAGCGGGTGGAAGTCAGCGGGGCGGCCCGGCTCTTGTGCTCCCTGACCCCCGCGGGTCCAGAAGGAGAAGGTGCCCCTGAGGGCGGCAGTGAGCTCCCTGCCTCAAAGCACGTTCAAGCAGGGGCCAGATGAGCTTGCCTCCAAGGGGATTCTGCAGCGGTCAGAAATTGTAGGGAGGTCACTTCCTTCATTAGGCACTTATTAAGCACCTGCTGTATGTCAGGGCCTGGGCTGGCTTAGGGAATCCAAAGGAAGAAGAAGGCCCCCAGAGAGCTGCTCTTGTGGAGGGCAGGGCAAGCTTGGAGCTGGGGGCTGCGCCAGGACCGGGAAGCTCCCCTTCCTCCTGGGACTGCTGGTGCCAGGGGCAGAATGGGAGGGAGGGGCCGAGTACTGGGCAGTGGGTAACCTTTGCAGGCTAAAAATGTCCAGGTAGAGGTGGGAGTGTGGCCAATGACTTTGAGCTTGACTCTGTCCTGAGGAGGAGGCCCCTGGAAGCCTGGGATCCCTCTTCCCTCAGGTGGGGCTGGGGCCCAGTCACATGGCCCACTTACAAGCTATGAAACCCTAGGGAAGTCCCAGGCTCAGTTTCTTCCTCTGTAAATTGGGCCAATTCCCTCTGTCCTGTGTCCCCACCCCATAAGAAGAGGCCCCCCGCCTATCCCTGGGCCCTGGAGTTCAGGGCAGGGACTCAGTAAATGACTGATCAGGAGAAGGGCAGGGCAGGGATCCACAGTCTGGGCTGGGCAGCTTCCAGATCACCCTCCGAAGCCAGGCCGGCCCCCCGGCCCCCGTGGCCTCTAGGGCCAGCTTCTCCGAGCTCTGCTGGGCATGGGGACAGGGCCCGGCCTCACGGAGCGCCCAGTCTGCGGGCAGGGAGAGTGCCCTGAGGCACAACGCCGCCCCGGGGGCTGGGGCACACATGGGAATGAGGAGGGCTTCCTGCCAGAGGGGCCTTGGAAGGGTCTTTGGGGCACGCTGGATGTCTCTCTTTAATAACTCTTCTGACTGGCCGGGGATGGGGGGCGCCCACCCCAGAGATGCTGATCAGAACCCAGGTTTAAAGCCACTGCCAGGACCAGAGGCAGGAGCGGGCCCCTGGCATCCTGAGGAGGGCAGGGAAGCAGCAGGAGCCCGGAGCTGTCCGGAGTCCTGGGTGCTGAATTTAGGCCCCAGCCCCCCTGGGCCGCCTCGAGCCCAGAGGGGGGCCTTGTGCCCTGCGGAAAGGGCCCCCAGATGGCCCCTCCGGGTGCCAAGCCCCCCGCGCTTCCGCTCCCAGAACCCCCCGCCCGGCCTCTGGCCTCCATCTCCGGCCCCTCTGCCTTGTCCAGGAGCTCGAGGTGGGTGGGAGCCGGGGCTCCGGGGGCCAGAGAGAGTCCGTGAGGGGCGCAGGACACAAGACCCAGGAGGGAGCTCCGCGGTTAGTCTGGTCGCTGCGGCCTCGGAGGAGAGTGCGGCCCTCCGGAGCCTTTGGTGTACGGAGCAAATGCACTGGGGCCCCAGAGTGTCGGGGCGCAGGGAGGCCGGGCCCGCTGCCCCACGAGTGCCCCCCCCCCGGGCACCGCCCCACAAGTGCCCCGGGGGCACCGCCAGTGGCGCCCCTGAGCCCCGGGGAGCTCACTCTCGCTCTCCCCCCACAGAAGAGGAGCTGCGGAAGCTGAGAGAGGAGACCAACGCCGAGATGCTGAAGCAGGAGCTGGAGAAGGAGCGGCAGCGGCGCCTGGAGCTGGAGCAGAAGTTCCAGGAGATCCTGAAAACCAGGCAAGAGATTCGAACCCGCAGCCGCCCCTGCCCCCTCAGGGCCCGGGGGAGGGCGTGTGCTCTGCAAGGGGCACGTGCAAATGCGGTGTTCCTGATTCAGAGTAAAATGGGGGGCGGGGCACAGCGAGCAATGAGGGGACTGGGATGTAGATTACAATGAGGGGGCGGGGCATAGCGTACAATGAGGGGACTGGGATGTAGATTACAATGAGGGGGCGGGGCATAAGAGTAAAATGAGGGGAGGGGCATAGCATACAATGAGGGGACTGGGATGTAGATTACAATGAGGGGGCGGGGCACAGCGTGCAATGAGGGGACTGGGGATGTAGATTACAATGAGGGGGCGGCAGGGGTGGTGTAGAGGCCCGCCTGTGCGGGCAGCTCTGGGGACCAGCAGGTAGCGAGCAGGGAAGCCCTGCCTTGCTGACTTGGGCGGCCGCCCCCAGCGGGAAGTGCCCTGGACTGGCCAGACGGGAGGCCGAGGGCTGCTGCCCCTGCCCTGGGCACATTCGGGATGCCTTGGGGTGGGGGAGTCACATGAGAGCCCCCCAAGCGGCCCCCAGGGCTGGGCCCCGGCCCTAAGCATGCACAGCCTCAGAGCCCCTATTTTCCCAGAACCCTTTGTTTAAGGAGCAAGTCTGCTTCCCTGGAGGCCCGGCTCCTGTTTGATGTGAGGCCCCCTTTGTTCCTGTCCCCCTCGGCGGTGGCTGGGCCCGCCTCAGGCTGGGAGAGGGACTTAGAACAGAGGGGGCTGGCTGCCGGCTGAGGGGGGCTCTTGGGGCTGGCTCCTCAGGGGAAGGGGCGCCTCCTGTGCAGCAAACGTTGCACAACAAAGCGCCGGCTTTGCCTCTTGCTCCTCTGCACGGGGAGGGGAGCTCGCCTCCCCGGGGACCCAGTCACGGTGTGGGGGCTGGGGGTCTGGCCGGCCTCCGCCTCCAGCGTTCCTGGCACGACAGTCCAACAGGAGAATCACCGGAGCCCCCCCCCCCCCCCCCATGAACCTTCTCTCCCTCCAGGGCCGAGGAGCCAGCCCCCCAGCAGCCCCCCAAGGGACCAGTGGCAGCTGCGACCCAGGCCAACCACGGCTCAGGTGCGGGTCTGTGGGGGTAGGCGGGCTGACCTTGCCTCTGGCACCGAGGCTGCTTGTTCCAGCGCCGGCCTGTGGGGGGCAGCAGCTCAATGGGGGGCCTGAGAACTGGGCATCAGAGGGGGAGGGGCCGAGAACAGGGGCGTCAGAGGGGGAGGGGCCAAGAACAGGGGGTGTTAGAGCTGGATGAGAAAGTAAGAGGGCTCAGAAGCCACACATCTAGTGCAACTGCCTGACTGCAGAGGGAGCTGCTCCCAAATGGACATCTCCCTGCTCTGGCTTATCCTTTGCTCTTGTGAGTCCAGTTAGCGAACATCTGTCCCCCTGAATCTGAGCATCCCCGGGTAGGCCATTAGGAGCGCCTTGTGGGTCCCGGGAGGCGCCACCCCAGGAGGCTCAGCCAGCGGAGGCATCAGTGCCCCAAATACCATCCTGCAAGCTCTCCACCCTTCTTCTGCTCGCTCTCTCTCTGTCTCTCTCTCTCTCTGTCTCTCTCTGTCTTTGTCTCTGTCTCTGTGTCTGTCTCTCTCTCTCTCTGTCTCACACACACTTTCCCTCTCCCCAGCACACATTCGCGCCCCCCCTCCCCAGTGCCACACAGTTTATCCCTCATCACTCCCCCTCTTGCTCCCAGACAAGCGCAGCCAGATGATGTGTTCTCGACTCCAGAAGTGGTTCTATGACAGATTTGGGGAATACGTGGAAGATTTCCGCTTTCAGCCTGAGGAGAGCACGGTGGAGACCGAGGAGCCGCTGAGTGCCAGGAGGTAGGACCTCCCCGGGCCTGGAGGGTTGCTGGAGCCCCTTGGGCTGGAGAAGGGATCCTGGGCCTTTTTTCTGTTAAGGGATGACAGGGTCGGGCTAGCAGAGACTTTTATGGGTGAGGAAGCAGGCACAGAGAGGATGAGCACAAGCCTGGCCTTGAGCAGTGCTCCCTCCCAGGGGTCCGCGGCCCGCCCTGGACATCCCCGTGGCTTGTCCCAGAGGCAGGGCCCGCTGGAGTGATGGGAGCGGCCTCATTCCCAGACATTTGAGGGTTGGGACAGGGGCCCTTTGGGGCGGCGGTGCCCTCCCTCCCCCCCGCCCAGCCAGGATAGGGCAGTCGTGGGACTCAATGTGGGTCCTCCGGCCCCTTCACGCGCCCCCTTCCCCAGGTGCCCTCAGCCCCGGGCCCCGGCCCCTGCGGGCCTCCCTAGGTGGGAGCCGGAGGAGGAGAACCGGGCTGGGCCCCAAACAGGGCCTTGGCGCCCCCTCTCTCTCTCCTAGGCTGACTGAGAACATGAGGAGGCTGAGTAAGTCCCTGAACAAAGCTGAGATGCCCTTCGTAGCTTCTGAGAAGGAGCGGCTCCCTGGTGGGCCGGCGCTCTCTGTGGGCCCTCCCCAGTGCCCATGGAGGGGGAGCGCTCGGCCGGGGCCCTGCCTGGGGTCTCTGCCCACCGGCTAAAGCCTGGCCCCATTGCCTGAGGGGCACTAGGAAGAACCCCCACGTGGGAAGTTGGGAGGTTGGGAGCGCCATCGCCACCCCTTACAGGGAGGGAAACTGAGGCACAGAAAACGGTTTATGACTTTCCCAAAGCCAGTCACGGAGGTCCGGGTGCCTGGGCTAGACCCCAGGACTCTGATCCTCAGTGCCAGGCCCTGGCCAGTGCGGGTTATTATTTAGGGAAGCCGTCAAACCGCAGCCCAGAGCCATAGCTGGCATGGCCCCCGGCTCCACACACCCAGGGGAGGAGGGAGGAGCGGACAAAGGCCCTGTTGGGCCCAGCCCGGCTTACTTGCCTCCGGCTGGGGCCCGTGCCTGCTAACGGGCTGACCGCACCTTTGAAAAGCTTTAAAGGGGGCCGGACCGGCCCGACCAGCCGGGCATTTGCCTCCCCAAACCGGGGAGGGAGAGCGGAAAATCTCTGCCCACCCGGGATTTGTCCCCCTCTGCCATTGCCTTATTTAATGGGCTGGGAGATCCTGGGGACTTTCCAGAAACGCCCGGCTGGCTCCACGGGACTTTTCTTTGCGGGGCGGCCGGTTTACGTTTATTTTCTGCCTTATTTTCCTGGAAACTTTATTCTGTCTCCACCTTCCCCATTGCCTCCCATTTATCTCTCTATCCCATCCATCCATCCCTTCACCTTTTTTATTTCCCATCCCACTTCCCTTGTTTTTTCCAAATTCTTTCCATCCCTCCATCCATCTCTCCATCCTTCTATCTTTTATCCATCCATTTTTCACCCCTTCTTCCACCATTCCATCCTTCCATTTTCCACCCCATTCCCCCCCAATCTTCCAACCCTATTCTTTTCCTTTTAATTTCCCCATCCATCCCCACCTCCATTCCTCCCCTTCCTTTCCTCCCTCCCTCCCTCCTGTCATTTAACATGCACTTATTGAGTGGGTGCCCACCATTGATCAGCCCCCTTTCCCTCCCAAACCACGCGACTTGGGTTGAACGGGTGGATGGGGGTTTTGTGGGGCGAGCTGAGCCCCGGCCCCCCCCTCCGTCCCGCCATTTTTCCTTAAAGCGAACTCCCTTACCGCCCTCCTTGCCAGCTGAGAGCCTGATCCCAGAGCTTGTTTTGGACAGTCGGAAAGCCCGCCAGTTCCTGACCTCCCTCTAGATGAAATTGCCAGGCGGAGAGTCTGGGGGTCTCCTCGAGAGCCCCCATTTGAGGGACATTTCCAGAGGAAACCCCTCTGTTACCTCCAGCTGCTGGTGATGGAGAGAAGTCATCCCCAGGATTTTTCACCAATGGGGTCTCTCCGTCTCCGGGCCCCTGGGGCCACTCCCAGCAGGTGGGGTGACAGCCCTGAGCTATGGGCCGCTGCAGGTCCTGCCCCTCCTGCCCTGGGCGAGTCCCTCCCTGAGCGGTCTGATCTGTGTTTGGGGAAAATTTGAAGATGGAGTCATGTCCCTGGATGAGACATGGGTGGAGGCACTGTGGATTAAAACTTAACGATCTGATAGGCTGCTATCGCCGCCTGGGAAGGCCCAGGGACATGGAGGGCGTCAAGTCCTGCCCCTGGACCACCGGGACCATCACCAGTGTGGTCAGGGGCCATCTCAGGGACTGAGCAGGGCCCTCCCTGGTGTTCTCATGCACCAGCCGGGCCCTGGCCCCAGCACCCGGCCAGGCCAGGAAGTCTGCTCACTCTTCTCCAGCACCGACCCTCAGCACACAGAGGCTCCTCCCAGCCAGGGCTCCCCAACACCCCTGTTCTAAGCCCCCTCCCAGCCCTGACAGTCCCTGTTCTAAGCTCCCTCCCAGCCCTGACATCCCCTGTCCTAAGCCCCCTCCCCCTCTCACCCCCTGTTTAAGCCCTTGTTTCTGGCCTCCACAGGTTACATGAAGCCGCTTGGACGGTGGGCCATCCCAAATTCTATTTTTTAGCCATCCTTGGCTGTCACCAAACCACCAACCGGGGCTATTACCCCGGACCCCGCCGTCACTTTTGCCAAGGACGGGTTGCTCTAGCCTAAGCGACTGAACCTCACAGCCCAGAAGTCGGTGCCGGGCCCCGGGCCCCACAGAAGGGCCTCCTGGAAGAGCTCCCACTGGTCCCCCCCGCACTGAGTGCGCAGTCCTTCTGTGACAGGGCTCGTTGCCCAGAGGCCCTGAGCCTTGGGCCGGAGCTGGGCGCCCCCTTCATGTCCCGCAGCGGGAGCCGCTGGGCTGACCCTCCCTGAGGCCTGGGGTCCTGATCAGGGCCCTCTCTGGGCTTAGAGGCTGTGGGTCCCTTCGGGGGCAGTGGGAGCCCTGCTCTCGAGGGTCCTGGATGCCGGCTCCTTTCCTGGTCGCCCGGGGCGACCTCCTGGGCTGGGTCATTCCCGACCTTGGTGCTGCGGCCGGGGGGCCTCTGCAGACCCAGGGGCGGCCTGTGGCTGGGGATCTTAGAACAGAAAGTCAGCATTTGGGGGCTGAGAGACGTCCAAGGTCACGTCACCCCACCTGCCGCCCCATGGGGGAGCCCCCAGAATACACAAGGGAAGCTTGGTCCTTGCTTGGGTTCATGGACTCTGAGAAACCTCGAATGTCAGAGCCAGGAAGGGCCTTTGAATAGAGCGTGTGAGGGATGAGACCCTCGGGGCCGGAAGAGGCTCGGAACCTGGAGTCTTGGGGCTGGGAGGGGCCGGGAGACTGCCCGGGATCCCCCATTTAGAGAGGGGCATGAGGCCCACTGGGCAAGAAGGAGACTGGGAGGGGGTCCGGGCTTTGGGGGGTTGGCCCCTTTCAGGCCGGTGGCCCCCACCCAGCCTGACGGGCCTTTCTCCCTTTGTGTCCTGAAAGGGGCTGGCGGATCCAGTGGAGCATCGTGCCTGAAGTGTCCGAGGTCGTGGTGAGTTCCCGGCCGGCCTTGTGGGAACGGGGCTTTCCCCCTTCCGGTTCCTTCAGGGTGGGACCTCCCGCGGAGCGCCTGCTACTTCCCCAGCTGTGGGCAGGGCAGGGTCCGGCAGGGGCCTTTGGCCAGCGAGGGAGCCCCTGGGGGTCTCTAGCAGCAGAGTGACCCGAAAGGCGGGACAGGCAGGCGCCACTCACCCCGTGTCCCTTTCTCCTCCCGCCTTCGGGGAACCCTCCAAAGGAAGACCTGACAGTGCGAAAAGTTCCAGTGGTCTGGAGGGAGAAGGCCCAGGTAGGCCTCTTGCTTTTCTGCTGTGGGGAGGGGGGTGGGCTGGGCTCCCAGGCCTCCGCCCCCCACCGCCCCTCCCCCGGCCTCCCTGCAAATCCCGGCCAGGCAGCCCCGCCCCCACGGGTCCACCCAGGCGGGGGGCCCTGGTCAGGAGGGAGAAGCCGAGGTCCCTCACCAGCCGGGCATGGCCGGGGCAGCCAGGGGCCGGGGCCGGGCGCCGGGCCCCCCCGCCTGGCCTCAGCCTCGGGCCGCTTGGTCACCCGTGACCCTAGTGAGGCTCCGGCTGGAGTGGGGAATGCCATCGTTATAGGCCCACGCCCTGGGGCGGGGGCACAGAGCCCGGGAGGCGTGCCCACCCCGCTCCTGGGGGCCCCCTGGGCCCCTGGAGCCCCTTTCACCTCATGGAAAGGCCTCTGGGGCTTCCTTTCCCCAAACCCTGGGGCATGTGGCCGGTCACCGAGGGACCCCTAACCTTGGGAGAGTCTGGGAGAGTTTGGGACAGCCACCCCAGGGGGCTGCCCCCGCCCCCAGCACTTTCAGTATCTCGGGGGCTGCCCAACGGGCCCTTCTTTTGGTTTTAAATCGTTTGGGAAGATGGCCAATCTTGGAAAAGATTAAGAAGTGAGGGGGGAGGATGGGGAAGGAACTGAGGAGGGGGACAGAAAGGGGGGAGGCCCCTGGGGGTAGGAAGGGCAAGGAGGGGCAAGGGGGGGCCCAGGGGGAGGAAGGCTCAGGGGAGGGGGGTCCCCTCCACCCCTCCTCCCCTCCAGCTTGTTCAGTTCCAGCCAGCACCCAGAAGCTCTAATCGCCGGGGGGCGCCTGGTCCGCTTCTTCCCGGGATTGTGGGGCTCATGATGGGTAACTCTGGCTCCTCCCTGGCGGGTTGACAGGGGGGCCCGGTGAGCCAGGCTGGCTCATTTGCGCTGGGGCCCCGGCCTCCCTCCGGGGCCCCGACCTCCCCCCAGAGGGGCCCCCTGGGCCGGGAGGGGGCTCGGCACTGGCCAGGGGGCTCTGGGCTTCCTGGACCCCGGGGGGCAGCAGGCGGGCCCCTCCACCCCTGGCTGTTCCAAAGGGGGCTTTTCTTTTCCTTTGCAACAGTCCTAGAGACTTGGGCTCCCCCCTGTCCCGGGCCCCGGCTGTGGATCCCACTACACACATGTGTCCCAGGCCCCCCGGCGGGGACCGGGGGCCCCTCTGTCCTTCCGAGGCTATGGGGGGGCCACCCCCTTTGGGCCACGGCTGCGCCCTCCCGCCCTTAGGCCTTTGCGGGCATCAAGTTTTTCCTGATCGCTTCATCTTCAAACGCTGCCCCGCCCCCGGCCGCCCACACCCCACATCATCTGGACCAGCCTCCCGGACCCCAGCTCAAGGGCCGCCACCGTGGCCAGGAGGGTGGGGTTGGGGCCCCCCCCAGTCGGCCCCGGGAAGGCAGACGGGCGGGTGGCCCCGCTGGGCCCCGGGCTGGGGTGGGGAGGTGTGTTCTCCCTGCCTGTGGGAGGAACATGAGTTTGTCCAAAGCCCCAGGATGCCCCAATGATGGGGCTTGGCCTTCTTTCGTGGGCTAGCCCCCTCCAAGACACGGGACCAAAGGTCCCAGGGCAGGACCCAGGAACCAGGGCCCAGCCTTCCCTGCCCTGGGCCCCAGCAAGGCGCCTTCCCTCTGGGGCCCCATAGCAGAGGCGCCGGGCCCCGGGCTTGGGGTGGGCCGGGCCCGGCATTGACGCCCTCGGCCCCTAGGAGGACCCTGGGGGAGGCTGGGCCAGAGTGTTCGAGGGGCCCCAGACCCTGGGGCTCACCTGTCTGTCCGCTCCCCTCCCCGTGTGCCAGGTCACGTGTCTTTCCTTCCGCCACGGGTCCAGGGGCCTTGGCACTCCACATCCCGGCCCCCAAACCCTGTCACGGTTTGTCCATCATTGCCGCCCCTGTGGTGTCCCAAAACATCGAGTTCTAAGTCCAAGGGCCCACCCGGCGGCGTGGCCGAAAACGGGCTGGGGAGGGAGGGTCCCCCTGGGCGCTGAGGCCTTGAGCCCGGCCAGAGACCCAGGCCCACAGCCCCTTGGAGGGACCCCCCAGGAGCAGGAAGGGATCTGTTCCTGGCGGGCCTCAGGCCTTGGGGAGAGGGGGCGCCCGCCCTGCGGACGGACTGCCGCCTTCCAGCTGCAACCACGCCCCAGGAGCTACTGGGCAGGGCCCCGCGGGCCTGAGCAGACGGAACCGGGCCCCATGGGACCAAAAAGGCCTTCCACGAGATCTTTAACTTGGAAAAGAGCGCCTGGGGTCTCGTCCACCCTGAGGAGCAGGGAGGAGGCTGGGGAGGAGGCTCTCCGGGAGGAGCCTGTCTGGGGACTTGGCCCCCTTGCACCAGTCACACCTCCCCTCCATTTGCCTGCTTTTTGCTCCCTTCCTCACGCCTCGATGCCCTCAGGGAGCCGGGCAGCCAGGCCTGACCTAGGCCCACTCCCCAAGCGCCAGCTACCTTGGAGGTTCCCAGGCCGCGCCCCACGGGCAGAGAAATAGTGGCCGGGTCCGGCCCCCCTGCCGGGGGCCCCGGGAGGGGATTGCCGCCCCTCCCTGCCGGGAGCGAGGGGTCCAGGCCCCGGGGCCGATGGACGAGCCCCTGTTTCCATAGTGTGTGAAATGGCTGGCGGTGCTGCCTGATCAGGGCCCAAAGATGCCCCAGACTAATCCCAATGGGGGTGCTCATGACCAAAGTGGCCTCCCGGGGTGCACTGGGGCCTCCAGCCCGGCTCACCCTGGGGCCCGGGAACACTGGGCCTTCACAGGAGGGGGGGTCCCTTGGAGTTCCCCCTTGGGCCCCTCCCCTTCCCCTTCTTATTTATGCTTGAGACCCAAGTCGGCTCCCTCCAAAGAAAGGTAAGCTAACGGACATCACGGAATTCGAAGGTGCGGCCTTGGGGGGGGCTGAAACCTGCCATTGGGAGAGGGCCCTGCCTGGTCGGGGTCCCATCCCCCTCCCCTTCCTGTGGCCCTCCACCTCTCTCCTGAAAGGGTTCTTTACCAAGTTCCCCGGCAGGGGGAGGTTTGGCCCGGCCGCGGGAGCACCCCACCCCCCGTTTCAGGGCTTCCCAAAGGGACCCCCGGCCCGCCTCCACGCCCCTTTTCCATCCCAGCTGCACTGGGCCGAACAGCCCCCTGGCCTCCGTTTCTCCTCCTGCCCCTGCTCTGTGTCCCTCCTGTGCCCGGTCCCGTCTGGGGCCAGCCTGTGGCCTTGTCTCCCTCCTCCCTCCGGGGCCGTCCCATCCCCGTGGCGCTGCTCCTTCTCCCAGGCTTCCCTGGGGCAGCCCCTGGCCCTGCTGTTCCTCAAGCTTGTGCTTTAACAGGGGGGTCAGTGTGTACCAGCAGGGGGAGGGGCTGCTCCCAGGACTCGGGGGTCATTATCCTTTTATATTCCTGGCCCATGTGGCTCCAGGGCCTGCTCCCAGGGGGCCCCAAAAGGTGCCGCCGTCTCTAAGGCTGCCACCATTGTTATAATTCCCGGATGATTCAGGGGCCCCCGGGGCGGGCACCTCCCCAAGCCCCAGCACCCCACTGGCCCTGGAGGGTGGGCCCGGGCTGGGGTCTGGGCCCAGCCCAGTCACAAGGCGCTTTGTCTTCCAGTACAAGGTCCTGTCTGTCCTCCCGGGATCCGGCATGGGAATCGCAGTGTCCACACCGTCCACCCAGAAGGTGAGAGGCTGGCGGGAGGCCGCCGGGACAGCCCCCTCTGGGGCCCTGGGGGGGTCAGCTCGGCCACAGGGACCAGTGTGGCCGGGGGTTGGGGGTGAGGGACAGCCCATCTGGGCCCCCAGCTTCCCCTCCCAGGCCCGCTGCTCCCTCATGCCCCAGCCCGGCCAGCAGGCACTGCCCGCCCCCACTGTCAGGAGGGGGCAGCTCCCAGATACTGTGGAGATCTCAGTGCCTCTCCTGGGCAGCTGGGACATTGGGACCAGGACTCAATGTCTCCTCTGGCCCAGCCTCCGTGGCCCAGCGGGACCCCAGGTCTCCACTTTCCACAGCTTATGATGGAGGCTCTGGCTCCAAAGGAGCATTTGAATGAGGGCAGGATGGGAGTGGGGGGCCTGGCTCTAGGAGCGGCTCCTTTCCTGGGACGGTGGCGGGCCTGGGTGGCTCCGACCCCGACCCGTTGCTTTCCTCGCAGCCCCTCGTGTTTGGTGCCATGGTGCACAGGGATGAAGCGTTTGAGACCATCTTCGGCCAGTACGTGAAGATCACGTCTGCGGCAGCATCCAGTAGTGACAGCTAGTGGTGACCCCGGGGCCGCCGGGACCCTCCTCTTTTAAGCAACTCTGGCAGTGAAAGTGACTGGTCATCTCATGATCTCCTTGGCAATAACACCCCCGGCCCCGGGGGCCCATCCCACGTCCTGACCCTCGGTCCCGTCAGCCTTCTAGCTGGTCTGCAGCATCTGCGGGAGAGACGGAGAGAGCACACAGCTGACCTCGCACACTGAATGCTGTTTGTCAGCTCGTGGGGAGGTCCCGGCGCCCGTCGGATAGCCGGTCGCCTCGCGCGGATCCCTCGGGCCCCCTGGCGCAGAGCATCTGGAGGCCCCCAGGCCCTGTCCGCTGCCCTCGGGACGCCGACCCATCCCCTCAGGCCCTTATCGTGGTGTACCCCGTTTTTGGTTCTCCTTCACTGAGGTTGACGAAGAAGAATTGGAAGAGTTGGGATTGGAGGAGGAGAACGGGGACGAGGGAAACTGTGCCTCCAGCTCCATAGCCTCCAGTCCAGGAGACCCGGAAACATTTCTTCCTGACTTCCCTGGATGCTTTGAAGGGGCATCCCGGGGAAGGCCCTGTGAGCCCTGAGAAGTGCCCCCTTTCTGGCCCTTTACCAAAACTGCCTCCTCAACTTTACCCCGGCTCCAGGTTGGCTTTCTCTTTAGCGCCCCAGGAAGCCTGGCGTGAGACCTTAGCACATGGAATCCGCCCGAGTCGGAGCGGGGGACCTGCATCCCCGGGAGTCGTCCCAGTGCCCTCGCCCTGCTCTGTGTGCGCCATCTGGAAGGTGCTACGGAGGGCGGGCCGGCCTTCTGGGCTTCTTGGTTTCCATGGCGACGCTGAAAGGGCTTGGTAGTGGAGGGTAGTTAAAATTAGTCTGACAACAGCTTGTTCCCCGAGCTGAGGGGGCCGGCCGGCTGCGAGACAAGCCGGAGCTCTTCTCCACACAGGCCTGGCACCCCCCCTTGCCAGTCAAGCCCCCGAGGGCCCACGTACTGGGAGAAAGGCGGCTGGGGAGCCGGGCAGTGCCCTTTCATCCGGACAGTATTTCTAGGTCATGTTTGCAGTGTCGGAGTAGTGTGTGACGAGACCCCTTGACTGCTGCCCAGGAGAGCTGGAGCAAGCTTGGCCCGACCCCCCATCTTGATCCCTCTTCCCAGATCCATTCAGGGGGAAACATGTCTGTCCCATACAGGGTGAAAAAGTGGGGAAAACCCCGCTTTGAGCAGTGAGAACCCAGGCCAAGGGCTGGGTCTGCCCTCAGAATGAGAGGTCTCGGCTTATTTGTTCCTTAACCCGAACTTGGAGATGGTCCGAAGGCTTCAGAACCCAAGGGCACGACCCGGTCTTCTGCTCCAAGTGAGGACCGTGCAAGAGACGTTCTTCGGAAGTCACCTTCAGCGTGTAGGGAGTCTTGGGAAACAGTCATCATGGGAGGCCAAGAGGGTAGAGAGACCAAGAGTGTAGGGAGTCTCTGGAAGCCACCATGGTAGACCAAGAAGCATCATGAGCTTGATGTCCGCCCAGCTCCAGCCAGATCCCAGCCCTTCCGGCTCATCCTTTCTCCCCTGGATGTTTGTGAGAATTGCTTTTTGAAGAAACAGATTCTATTTTTTACAGAGAGCAAGCTGTTTTTCTTATTTTTGTATCATTTTCAGATGGAATTTTTACCTTCGCTCTGATCATAATTTGCTGGTTCGGAGAAGAAATTGGGAAGCAGCCCTTCTTGCTTCCCTTTCCGGGCCCATTGAGCCTCCACCTCCGGGAGATGGGAAAAGCTTTGAGGATGGTTGGTTTTTGCCCAAGGCCAGTCCGGGTGATCCAGCTCCCCGGGGCTGGGTCAGATTAGGGTAGGAAGGAGTCACCACTGAAGACCTGGGCTCTTGGCAGGATTTATGTCCCGCCCCACAAAGCGCCCAACAGAACCGCCAATAGTGACCAGTGACCTAAACTTACAGTCTGTCAGCCTTCAGAGGCTGGGTTTCTTAGCTGCCGCGCCCCGCGGTCCTTCCTCTGTATAATTCCTCAGAGGCCCCCCTCTTCTTGGAGCTAAGAATCCCACTGCTTCTCGCTGGCTGTATGGCCCGTAGCCAACCCCTTCCCTTCCCCCAACCTGAGTCTCAGACCCTGACCCTGGTGACAAAGGCACAACTGGAAGCCGAAGGACTCTGGGTGACGGCCGAGGCACCGGCCGTTCCCCCCTAGACCTTTCCGCACTGGCTTTGGCAGGGAATTGTCAGGATATCGTGGGTGCCCCCAAAGGGGTTCCTTTCACACAACAGCGGGAGGAGACGGGATCGGCCAGTTTTGCTGCTGGGGACCCATCGGGTCGCCCAAGGGGTTTCGGCAAGAATCCGTTGGACTTTGAAAATGGGGTGGTTGGTTGGAATTCCTTGAAGGGCAAGGGAGATGAAAACCCCTCCCGCCCGGGTGCCGAAACCGCCCTCCCCCCCCTCCTCTTCGGGGAAGCCCCGCTGGCTCCGAGGCCTCGTCCTAGGTACAATAGCCAGCAGCCAACCTTCTTCCGCATCCTCAGATAAGCTCTAGCGCCGGGGGCCCGGGGGGGCCAGTGGAAAGGGGTCGCTCCGCCCGCTTGCCCCCCTGGGGTTTCCATTTTCCTCCAATCCCAAGTCTGTTTTGAACCTGTAAATCGTTCTAAAGTCCTTTTGTTGGCACGTTTGAAAGAATAGAAACAAAATTCCGTGATTTTTAAGAAAATCTTGTTTTTAAAGAAAAAGTCTTGTATAAATTTAATTTTATTTAAATAAACCTAAAATCTTTTGCTAACAAGCTCGGCCGGAGCCTTTCTTGGGCAGCCGCGCGTAACGCCCCTCTCGTGGGCAAAGCCGGATCGTGGGAAGGCAAATTTCCTTGTCTTCGGACAAAGAGTCCTGGAAGGTGGTTGAGGGCGGCAGGGTCCCCTCACCCTGTCCTTCCCTGCCGCCGGAGGGGGCATCGGGGAACCTCGGCCTTTCTCGGGAAGCGTTTTATTTTTTTAAAGCCAGTCCCGCCCTCACGGAGCTCCCAGTCTAACAGGGAAGATAGGAGGGGCGGCGGTGCAGGGGCTTCTCCCCTTCGGGCCAGGCGGCCCTGGGCCCGGACTGGGGAAAGACTGAGCTCCCTCTTGGAGCTCCCTGCTCCCGGCCGGGGAGGCTCGGAGCGGTTTCTGTGGTTCTTCCGAGCGCCAGAGAGCCTCGGTTGGTATCATTACCGCCATTCTTTGGTCCTGCTCTCACCTTTTTTCTCAGTGGGATTTGGGCAGACACCGAGCGGGAGCTGCTTCCCACTCTTTGTGGGTTACTTTTAAAGTGGATGAGCCCGAGTGGGCGCCCGGGGCCGGGGAACCTTAGCTTGGGTTCATGGGCCTTTGCTGGAGGCGTGAAGGGGTCAGTGAGAGAGATGGGGAGCCCGGCACTAATGGGGGGGAAGCTCCTCCCGCTTCCTATTTCTCCCTGTCTCCGCTCTTTCCTCCCTTCTGTCTCTCTGTGTGTCTCTTCTATCTCCTGTTTCTGTCTCTCCCCCATTGGCAGCACAATCACAAGCCATTCCTAGGTGACAGGACTTTACTCCCCAGGGCAGAATTATTACCTATCCAGCCCTTTTTTCAGTCTCACCCACCAGATGAGGAGAAGAGAGGCTGGTGTTTTTCTAGGTTGCACAGAGAGCCACTGGGGACTCAGGCTCCCTAATGACAGCTGGGAGTGTCTGTGGGGCAGTGGTCTTTGCCAGGGCCTGGCTGACCAGCCTGTGTCTGACCCTCCCCCTCAGGGGGCTGCCCCCTTTCCCCCCTTCCCCCTGCCTCGGTTGGCCTGTGTCAGGTCCTGGTGCTGGTGCCTGGGGAGGAGTAGCCTCTCTGCTGCTGAGATATCACCTGGGACAGCTCCATCCCAGACCAGCAGGTACTTCCCCTATCTGACCCTCAGACAAGGAGTCAGATTTGACTCAGAAGGGACCTTAGAGCCTCAGATGCAGCCCCTGCAATCCAGGCCGGGCAAACAAGCTCCCCGAGGATCCCAGTCATACAGCGTCCTACCCTCTGAGGCGGGGCTCGGCGGGCCTCGGGAGCGCCTCCAGCCGGGACCCTTTCCAATATGGCGGCTGCTTCCTCTCCCTGCATCGGTGCACTGCCATCCTCCCAAGCCTCTGGGAGAGTCCCGTGGATCCTTTTGCTCTGATTGCTTTGGAGTTGAGCCCTTTATTCTGTGTTGGAGAAAGTGAGACTTCCAGGAGTAAATGGCCTTGGCAGGGTCACAGGGTGGCCCAGGGATTCCACCATCCACGCTGGGACCTCCACCCCTTCCTCCTTCACGTGACATGTGAAGGGGCTCCCAAAGATCCCGCTGAGGGGCGGCCCTTAATGACTGTTCTAACATTTGTACCCACAGCAGGACACAGAGCAGTTGTTGACCAGTCACGGCCGGGAACAACAATCCAGTGGAAGGTGGCCGTGAAGTCAAAATCCTAGAGCTAATTAACCCTTCATCTTCCCCTCACTGGCCAGATGTTGGCGAAAATTGCTGCCTAATATCCTCCTCATGGCTGGGACAAAGGTCACCCTGCTGGCAGAAGCAGCAGGAGGAAGGCAGGCTGGGTACGGGATAAAACCCCAGGGAGTGTCAGCCTAGATGGGACGCTGGGTTTTAGCGACTCTAACTGGGTCACACCCGAAGCTGCCCTATTTGCAGCGTGGCGGATGCTAATGACCTTATAAGAAACTCTGAAGTATTCATGGGGCATAAGATAATGGCAGGAGCCAGAGAGGGAGAAAATATTAGCGCTTACTCAGCCGGTGCTCATTTTGCTGATGAAGAAGTGGCAGCCCAAGTCACCCAGTGTTAGCACAGCCAGGAAGGCAGAGCGCTGGAGGGAGGGGGCTCCAGGGGCTGCTGGAGACGGCAGAGGGAAGCCTCCCCACCAGGGGCTGTTGGAGTCAGTGGAAGGAAGCCCCCCCCCCAAGGGGCTGCTGGAGATGGCAGGGGAAAGCCAGCCCTCCCTCCTGCGGATAAGCCATCCACCTTGTGCCTTCAAGTCACGGGAAGCCTCTTTGGGCCCAGTATTGGCTGCACGGCTTCCATTTCCTGCCGAGCCTGCTCTTGGCTGGGTGTCCAACCTTGGCTGTTCCGTGTCCCTGAAGGGCTTGGGCATAGGCCGGCCTATGTGTTGCCCGAGGCCTTGAGCCCAGAAAATAGTGAAGGTGATGGTGGCCATATGCTGGGTCTCCAATGGTGCAGCCTGGACAGCATTGTCTGGGGTCTTCCCGGGCCCATGTCCTTTTCCCAGCACACAGTGCCTGGATAATTGCATTTTTCTTTAAATCTTCCGATGGGTAAGTCAGCCCACCAGGTGGAGACCCCTCTCCTTGGGGTGCCCCCAATTCCCATTCTATAAAGAGCCCAGAGCCGGCCCCAGAGCAGGAGCATCCGCATCCCTCCCCCACGGGGAGAGGGCCCGGGACAAGAGGGGTCTCTGCAGACCAGAACGGGCCAGTGCGGGTGCTGGGTCTCCGGCCCGGAACACCAGGCGGACTCAGCCGTGATGACCAGGGCGAGAGCGGCGCCACCACGGCTGGATCACTATGGCCAGAAGGGAGGCTGGGGGGAACGGAGCCAGGCGTCCGTGCCTGGGAGTGTCGGACTTGCCCCTGTGCTGGGGCAGCCCTGACCAGCCTCCGTCCGTCCCCATTCACCGAGGGTGGGGTGTGCACCCTCCGCGAGCGGCTGAGAGCCGGGAGGAGGCGCCCTGGGACGGGCGCTGCCGAGGCCCCCAGCCGTCCGAAAAGCCCTGGGAAGGGGCCCCAGTGGTCCCAGCGGTCCCGAGGGTCCCCTCCTCCCCTGCAACATGTGCCCCGGGATCACTGGGGACGGTTCCGCCTTGGAACAAAACTGTCCCCGAGCCAGGAGCCAGGAAAAGGAGCGAGCCAAGGGGCCTCCCGGGGGCCTCCCCCATGCAGCCAAGAGTCAGCGAGAGGCAGAAAAGACCACAGCAGCGCGCGGCCCTGGAGGTGCGGCCGGGACGTGGAGCCCTGAACTGCCCCGGATGCGGGGCCGGGCCAGAGGAGACGGGCGGGCAGGGGCCGCTGCAGGGCAGTGGCACCCCTAGCGCCCTCTCCGGCCGGCGTGAGCTTATCTCACCTGCTCCGGGCAGACACCCGGCCTTTACAGCCGGGGAAACTGAGTCAGGCGAGGAGAAAGGCCCCGCGGTTCCGCGCCCGTGAGAGGCTGGATCCGAGGCGGGAGCTCGGGCCAGGCGCTGGCAGGGGAAGGGGCGCTGCGGGGAGAGCCTCGGCACAGCTGGCTATGGGACCCCACCGACCATCCAGATGAGGCGCCTCCCCGCAGCCGGGGCGGGGGACGGCCTGGACGGCGCCTCCCACCGGGCGCGCTGCCCAGGCTCTTGGGCCGCGCCCCTGGCGGGCTGAGGGCCTCCGGGAGGGCCACGGTCCCGCAGACGGGCCCGGCCGAGGCTCGTGCTGCCTGCCACGGCCTGGAACTCCCCGAGCTGGCGGGACCCCGGGCTGCACCCAGGGAGACGAGGCCGCCCTGGGCTCCGAGGGGGATCCAGGCCCCCCGAGCCTTCCTCAGAGGCCCCACGGGACACAGACCGGAGCGTCAGGCACGACCGCCGCCCTGGCCACACCGCCTCTTCTCTCCGCGGCGGCATCGCCCCCGACCGAGAGCACCCCCTGACTGGGAGCACTCCCTGGCCCGGAGCATCCCCTTCCCCGGGGACTCCCAGAGGCCCGGTCCGGAGAGGCTGCTCGGCCTGCAGTCCCAGCCAGCGTCACCAGATGGCGCCGCGAGACCCTCGCACGGGCCCCCTCAAGGGGCCGGCCCGGAGCCCCGCGGAGCTTGCGCGGGCGGGGCTCGGAGGCTTGCAGAGCGAGGGGGCTCCCCGGCCCTCGCGCATCCCCGTGAGGTAAGAGGCGAGAGTCGAACCCGTGGCGCCACCGCGTCTCCTCGACGACTCTGCCGCCGCCCAGGTCCCCGGCTCCGTCTGGGGCTTAGTAGAAGTCGTGACTGGGAACTGTCTGCGTTCGTCCCAATTTGGGCCCGTCCGTGCCCGGCCCGTCTGTGTTCTCTTCTGCCTGATGCGCAGCAGCCCCCGACTCCGCATCAGCCAGGGCGGCCCAAAGGCTGCCCGTTGTCGCCTCCTGGCGGGCGGGTCCCGGAGAGCTCTCGCTGCCATTTACCCGATAGGGAGGAGGCAGCAAGCACCTACTATGTGTAGAGGAGGCAGCAAGCGCCTACTATGTGTAGAGGAGGCAGCGAGCGCCTACTGTGTGTAGGGGAAGCAGCAAGAGCCTACTGTGTGTAGAGGAGGCAGCGAGCGCCTACTGTGTGTAGGGGAAGCAGCAAGAGCCTACTGTGTGTAGAGGAGGCAGCGAGCGCCTACTATGTGTCGCCACCTGCCAGGCACCGGGGGGCACACTCCGCGGCAGACCCGCCAGCGCACATAAATGGTTGGGGGCGGGAAAGGCTCTGTCTAGAGCTGGGGCGGGCACCGGCGGCTGGGGGCGGGAGGGGCGGCGCCCCGGGGGGCTGAGGCCGGCAGGTCCGAAGGGCAGTAGGAGAGGCTGGCGATGGCGGCCCCGGAGCCGGGAGCCCCGTTTGTAGGGAAGGTCCCTTTGGCGGCAGCCGCGGCTACAGAGCGGGAGGAGGCGCCGGGAGCACTTCGGAGGCTCCCGGGATAACCCAGGGGAGAGGGGTCCAGGGCCCGAGATGGAGCCGGAGCCGCGCACACAGAGAGGGCCCGACTCCGAAGCTGCCGAGGGGCCGCGCAGGGGGGCCAGGGGCTGGGGGCGGAGGCCGGGAGGAGGGGGCTGGCTGCCGGCGGGAGCGCGGCTGCTGCTGCTGCTGCCTCGGGCATTGGCGAGCTCCCGGGGCCGTTCCCGCGCTCCCGCCCTCCCCAGCCCTTTCTGTGATGCTCCCCGGGGCTCTGCGGTGCTTCCCCCCCCCCCTCCCCGGAGTGCTCAGGCCTACCTGCCTGCCCTCTGTGCCGGGGCCTCCCGCGGGCAGCGGAGACCATCCTGCTGGGATGCTGCGGAGGGGCATTTCTGCAAAATGAGCGACTTTATCTAACACTCCTTGACTGCGATAATAGCTGGTATTTATATTGTTTTAAAATTGGTAAAGAGCTTTACAAACATTTCATCCTCATAACAGGCATGACAGTTTATTATTATTCCCATTTTACAGATGAAGAAACTGAGTCACAGAGGAAAAGTGACTTACCTGGGGTCACATAGCTAACAAAATGTCTGAGGATGAATTTGAACTCGGGACTTTCTGGGTCTAAGTTCCATGCTCTATCCACTATATCGCCAGACAGTTTTGACCATTCACTTAGTTATAGTTCAGTTTGAATAAAATTCACACAACCAGGATGTGAATGAACTTGGAGAAATTAAGAGTCTTCATTTACTTAAGTAACCAGTAACCTCAATCACAGAGGGTAATGTACTTCAGTTGTTTTTTTGATGCACATAAGGGCTCACTAAGGAGTTATGTATTTGTTCCTGTATGTGTTCATATGTGCGTATGCATATGTGCGCATATATTTTGGTGACTCAATTTCCATTTTTAAATGCAGAATTTTGAATTGAAGTTAAAATTTTATGTAGAAGAATAATTTTGAATAATTTCTTGTCTGTTTCAATGAAATAATACTAAGCATTAATATGATGGAATCTATATAGTAAGAAAAGATAGCAATTTTTTTTGTATTTTTGGGTTTTTTTAATTTAAACTTTTTATTTTAAAATGTATACATGGATAATTTTCACCTTACTAGACCTTGTGTTCTAATTTTTTCCCCTCTTCCCTCCAACCCCTCAGATGGCAAATGATCTAATGTATGTTAGACATGGCCAGTTTTTTCTTTTTCTTTTTTTTTTTTTTTATTTAATAGCCTTTTATTTACAGGATATATACATGGGTAACTTTACAGCATTAACAATTGCCAAACCTCTTGTTCCAATTTTTCACCTCTTACCCCCCTCACCCCCTCCCCTAGATGGCAGGATGACCAGTAGATGTTAAATATATTAAAATATAACTTAGATACACACTAAGTATACCTGACCAAAACATTATTTTGCTGTACAAAAAGAATCAGGCTCTGAATTATTGTACAATTAGCTTGTGAAGGAAATCAAAAATGCAGGTGTGCATAAATATAGGGATTGGGAATTCAATGTAATGGTTTTTAGTCATCTCCCAGAGTTCTTTTTCTGCGTATAGCTAGTTCAGTTCATTACTGCTCCATTAGAAATGATTTGGTTGATCTCGTTGCTGAGGATGGCCTGATCCATCAGAACTGGTCATCATCTAGGATTGTTGTTGAAGTATATAATGATCTCCTGGTCCTGCTCATTTCACTCAGCATCAGTTCGTGTAAGTCTCTCCAGGCCTTTCTGAAATCATCCTGTTGGTCATTTCTTACAGAACAGTAATATTCCATAATATTCATATACCACAATTTATTCAGCCATTCTCCAACTGATGGACATCCATTCAGTTTCCAGTTTCTAGCCACTACAAAAAGGGCTGCCACAAACATTCGTGCACATACAGGTCCCTTTCCCTTCTTTATAATCTCTCTGGGATATAATCCCAGTAGTAACACTGCTGTATCAAAGGGTATGCACAGTTTGATAACTTTTTGAGCATAGTTCCAAACTACTCTCCAAAATGGTTGGATTCGTTCACAACTCCACCAACAATGCATCAATGTCCCAGTTTTCCGCATCCCTCCAACAATCATCATTATTTTTTCCTGTCATCTTAGCCAATCTGACAGGTGTGTAGTGGTATCTTAGAGTTGTCTTAATTTGCATTTCTCTGATTAATAATGACTTGGAGCATCTTTTCATATGACTAGAAATAGTTTCAATTTCTTTATCTGAGAATTGTCTGTTCATATCCTTTGACCATTTTCAATTGGAGAATGGCTTTGATTTTTTATAAATTAGAGTTAATTCTCTATATATTTTGGAAATGAGGCCTTTATCAGAACCTTTGACTGTAAAAATATTTTCCCAGTTTATTGCTTCCCTTCTAATCTTGTCTGCATTAGTTTTGTTTGTACAAAAACTTTTCAGTTTGGTATAATCGAAATTTTCTATTTTGTGATCAGTAATGATCTCTAGTTCTGCTTTGGTCATAAAGACCTTCCCCTTCCACAGGTCTGAGAGGTAAACTATCCTGTGTTCCTCTAATTTATTAATAATTTCATTCTTTATGCCTAGGTCATGAACCCATTTTGACCTTATCTTGGTGTACGGCGTTAAGTATGGATCAATGCCTAGTTTCTGCCATATTAGTTTCCAATTTTCCCAGCAATTTTTATCAAACAGTAAGTTCTTATCCCAAAACCTGGGATCTTTGGGTTTGTCAAAGACTAGGTTGCTATATTTGTTGACTGTTTTGTCCCTTGAACCTAATCTATTCCACTGATCAACTAATCTATTCCTTAGCCAATACCAAATAGTTTTGGTAACTGCTGCTCTATAATATAATTTTAGATCTGGTACAGCTAAGCCACCATCATTTGATTTTTTTTTTTTCATTAATTCCCTTGAAATTCTTGACCTTTTGTTTTCCATATGAACTTTGTTGTTATTTTTTCTAGGTCATTAAAATAGTTTTTTGGGAGTCTGATTGGTATAGTGCTAAATAAATAGATTAGTTTAGGTAATATTGTCATCTTTATTATATTTGCTCGCCCTATCCAAGAGCATTTAATATTTTTCCAATTGGTTAGATCAGACTTAATTTGTGTGAAAAGTGGTCTGTAATTTTGCTCATAAAGTTTCTGATTTTCCTTGGCAGATAGATTCCCAAATATTTTATATTATCAATAGTTACTTTAAATGGAATTTCTCTTTGTAACTCTGACTGTTGGATTTTGTTAGTGATATATAAGAATGCTGATGACTTATGTGGGTTTATTTTATAACCAGCAACTTTGCTAAAGTTGTGGATTATTTCTAATAACTTTTTAGCAGAATCTCTGGGGTTCTCTAAGTATACCATCATGTCATCGGCAAAGAGTGATAATTTGGCTTCCTCATTGCCTATTCTTATTCCTTTAATCTCTTTCTCAGCTCTTATTGCTATAGCTAGCGTTTCTAATACAATATTAAATAGTAACGGTGATAGTGGGCAACCTTGTTTCACTCCAGATCTTATTGGGAATGGTTGCAGTTTGTCTCCATTATATATGATGCTTACTGATGGTTTTAAATAGATGCTGCTGATTATTTTAAGGAAAAGTCCATTTATTCCTATACTCTCAAGTGTTTTTAATAGGAATGGATGTTGGATTTTATCAAATGCTTTTTCTGCATCTATTGAGATGATCATATGGTTTTTTGTTAATTTGGTTATTAACATGGCCAATTATATTGATAGTTTTCCTAATATTGAACCAGCCCTGCATTCCTGGTATAAATCCTACTTGATCATAGTGTATTATCTTGGAGATGATTTATGGCCAGTTATTTCTATACCTATTTCCACAGATATCATGGTACCCAAGAAAAAATCGGATCAAAAGGGAGAAACAATGAGAAAGAAAACAAAATGCAAGCAAACACCAATAAGAGTGAAAATACTATGTTGTGGTCCACTTTCAGCTCCTACTCTCTGCACCGGACTGTCCGGTCACACTATTCTAGGCTGTCAGGGCCTTACATACCAGTCTTTGGGACATACCCGGGTAAACTTTGGAGAGGAGCAGATTGGGAGGTGCAAACAGCCTGTCTTTATTCAGTCATCCTCTCAGGGGGGGTAGGAGGAAGTAAGAGAGCAATTTCCGCTCAGAGCTGTCTATTTATGCTTCTTCTCTTCAGGGATTACCTCTGCCCACCTACTCAGCACTGTCATAGGTGGAGCCAGAGGAAGGAGGCATATGGAGCTGACTTGCACCCAAGGAGAAGATTTAGCAAGAGAACACAACTCTAGCCATTTCAAGGAACCTGTCCTGCAAGACACAACCTCCTGCCTCAGAGGATTTCTAAAAAAGATTTCTAAACTTTCCTTTTCTCTAGGGTCCCTTGAGTCCCTTATCGATCCATAGTGTGTGTTCTCACTAAAGGAAGGCAGCCCTTTTACTGATGGATAACTGATGGGTGATTGATTCCTAAACTCAAACCCAAGAGAAGTTACCTCTTTTCTTCTCAAGCCTCCCACAACTAACCTTGACCAATATGGGGTTGGGGAAAAGGAGGATATGAACTCCAACCCCCCCCTTTTTTTCTGTCTGTCTGTCTCTGACCCTTCCTTTTTTTCTGTTTCTTTTTGCCTTTCTTGCTCTCTCTGAGAGTCCCTCATGTCCACAATAAGCTGTCCCTGACACAAGCTCTGATGCCAAAACTCAAATTTAAAAAGACAAAGAGATAAACAAAAAACCCCACAGGTCCTCTCCCTTCTGGTTTAAGATAGATGTTTGTGGGTTGTGCTAAAAAGCTATATTTAATTAACTCACTTATGAATTTATTCACATATGGAGAAATGAATTAAAATTTCTCTATCTCTCTGACATTTTCACTTTCTTTCTCTTTTATTCTCTCTCTAATTCTGTTTCTCTTTCTCTCCATGTTGCACTTCCTTTCTCTCCCCTCTCTCTCTGGTCCCCTCTGGCTTGCTCTCTCTTGCCCTGGCTCTGTCTCAATCTGTCTCTTTTTCTCTCTATCTCATTAAGTCATTTTTTTTTCTCACTCATTTTCTGCCTTCTCTTCTTTCATTTTTTTGTGTCTCTGCTGTCTTTTTCTCTGTATGTCAGTTTTACTGACTCTTTCTGTTTTCCTCTATCTATGACTGTCTCTCTGTCTCTTTGTATGTCTTTCTGTCTCTCTAATTCTCTCATTCTCTACCTCTTTATCTCTGGTTTGCAGTGAGAGAAAATAAAAAAGAGAAAGTAATAGGAGAGTCAGAGAAACAGATATAAACAAAAAAGAGAGAGGAGAATAAAAGCAAGAGAAAGACAGAGAAATAAAGACAGGGTCAAAGAAATAGAGACAGAGATAGAAATAGAGAGAAATAGAAACAGAGACAAACAGAAAAAAAGACAGACACAGAGAAACAGATACAGAGAGAGAGAAAAAGAGAGAACAAGACAAAGAGAGAGTTTGAAAAAGAGGAAGAAACAGAGAATTAGAGAGAAAAAGAAAAAAGTGAGAGATTGTAATTTACTTTTCCATATGTGAATTAATGCATATTCTGGCAATTTAATTTAGCTGTTCTTACATATTGCTGCCACTGGAGGGAGACGCTCACTTTTTGATATTTGTCACAATCCACAGACACCTATCTTAAAACAGCAGGGAGAAACCAGCGATTTTATTTTTTTCTTTGTTTTTTAAATATGAGTTTTGGCATTAGAGATTTGTGAGAGACAACTCTGTTATTCTCTCTGACAGAGAGAATAAAAGACAAAAAGAAACAGAACCACAGAGACAGCAAAAATCAAATAAAGGGAGAAAAAGAAGAAAAAATGTCAGAGGAGGAGACACTGTGTGTGTGTGGGGGGGGGGGGGATGTTGGTGAATGAAAGAGTGAATGTGAATGAGAAAGAATGAGAAATAGAGAGTCCAAAGGATAGTGTGTGAGACAGACTGTAAGAAAAAGAAAAGATATTGTCTAAGAAAAACGAGAGAGAGAGAGAGAGAGAGAGAGAGAGAGAGAGAGAAATATAGGAAAACAGAAAAGAGATTTATAGAGTCAGTAAGAAAAAAAGTGACAAACTGACAGAAACCATGAAAGGGAATCACAGGGAGAGAAAAGCAGAGTGAGAAAGAAAGAGAAAAAGACATAGATAGATAGAGAGTGTGTGAGAGAGACACAGTGAGAGAGACAGACAGACATGGACCCAGAGAGAAAATGCATGCCAAGGAGAGCCACAGAGTGAAAGAAAGGATCAAAAAAGAGAATGAAACAGGAAAATATAGGGAAATAGAGAAAGAGAGAGAGAAAAAGGCATGATAGAGAAAGAGAAAAAAATAGAGAAACATAGAGATTGGAATAGAGAGGAAGAAATAGAGATAGTTACAAAAACAAAGTGGGTTGGGGTGGGGTAAAAAGCAGAAAAATGAGCATTTCATCCAAAATAACTTGGAAACTCAAATAACTGATATGCAATTATTTTCTTGAGGTACAGGAGGGAGGTCTTTTTTTTCTTTCTTTTTGCAGTTAGTAATATTTTATTTTTTTTCAAATGACACATAAAGATATTTTATAACATGCATTTTTGTAAGTTTGTGAGTTCCAGGTTTTTCTCTCTTCCCTTCCCTCCTTTAATCCCCTCCCCAGCAAGCTATCCAATATAGGCTATGAAAGTACAACCATGTGAAACCATATTACTCTAGTGAAAGAAGAATCAGAATAAAAAGGGGAACTCACTAGAAACAAATAACGAGTATTTTAAAAGGGAAGAAAACATAGAAATAAATAAAAATAAATGAATGAGTGAAGGGGAGTTGGGGGTGGAATAATCTGCTTTGATCCAAATTCAGTTCCCTTGCCAGAGAACAAAACTACAAAGTAGTACAGAGAAAAGGGGGTTAGTTCTAAACACAATGTGTTTTATTTCATATAAAGGCTTTCTGGAAAGAGATTTGCATTTTCTCATCTTTTGAATGCTCTCTGACATTCTGCTGCATACATGGAAATGTTTTCTGTCCGTCCCCTCCCCTTAACCCTCCCCTCCGCCATTTTATATTTTAAATCTGAAATAAAACTGACAGGGACAAATTTGTTTCCCTCTATCCCCTATAAAATCCAGGTGAGTTATCTCCGGAACTTCCTTTCTTGTAGTTTGTGACACAGCAAAAGGGAAAAGACCTGATCGGATCTGAACAGAAACCACCTGGAGTTTCTGTTAAAAACCTCTCTGACATCAGCTTCAGCTGAGATGATGAGGCTGCCTGCCTGGCTCCCAGAGGACCCATCCACCCACTCATCTCCCTACTCCCCTCCTCTCCTTCCCACAGGAGTTAAAAGCCCGACAGAGGCGGCGGGCTGAGGCAGCTCCGGGACACAATGTTTGCTGGGGGAATGGAGAGAAAAGGTTTGCAGCCTCTCAGAGATGGAAGGAACGCTGGCTGCTTTACAGTCTGTTCCCTCAGACGAGCTTCAAGGGCAGTGAAAGTCTTTATCGAGGGGGCCCTTATGGAGAGAGAGGCAAAGGCAAAACGGGAATGGGAAGAGAGGGAGAGCATTTCAGCCGAAGCGATCCAAGAGCCTGACTTACACTGGCCTTAAACAATGGGGGTTGGTCCATGGGAAATCTAAATAGATGCTCTGAGATACAAGGGAAGAATCTTCCAAGGTAAGGCTTGCTATAGTTTTTACTTCCTTGGGGTATGAGGGGAGACAACTAGCTAAAAAGGTTCCTTGGTTTCTCATTCTCTCCTCTCTCCCCTCCCCGCCCCCCATTTCTTTTCCACCTGGGTCCCAACACTTAAAGGTCCCCTGGCCCTGCTTCCTTTGCCTTCCCTCTTTCTTTCCAGGTACAGTCCCTTAGATGACTCTAGATAGACTTTTGAAAAATCAACTTTGTGTGTCTTAAGCAACGTTTTCCCTTTTTCAAATGGTCTTTAGCAAAGTAGAACCATGCCCAAAGAGTTATCAAACTGTGTATCCCCTTAGATCCGGCAGTGTTTCTACTGGGTTGATGTCCCAAAGAGATCTGAAAGGTGGGAAAGGGGCCCCCATCAGTAAAAATGTCTGTGGCAACCCTTTTGGTAGTGGCAAGACACTGGAAACTGAGTGGACTTTCATCACTTGGAGAATGATGGGATAAGGGACATTATATGAATGTTATGGAATAGGATTCTTCTGTAAGAAACAATCAGCAGGATGACCACAGAGAGTCCTGGAGAGACTTGCATAACTGGCAATAAGACAAATGAGCAAAACCAGGAGATCCTGGTACAAGGCAACAACAGGGTTAGGTGATGATCAGGACTTGGCTCTCTTCAGTCATGGGATGATTCAGACCACTTCTGATGATCTTGTGATGAAGACAGCCATCTATACCCAGAGAGAGGACCCTGGAAACTGTGGTTCACAACCCAGCGTTTTCACTCATTTTGTGACTGTTTGCTTTCATTTTATGTTCGTTTTTCTTTTTTTTTCCCATTCCGGTTTCATTTGATTTTTCCTGTGCAGCAAGATAATTGTATAAACAGTTAGGTCTTAAGGAGAAGTCAATTCTGTGAGAGCCTCCACAGCTGTAGATCACAGCATCCAAAGGAGTTGAAGGGCAGCCTTTGCTGACACGGGTGTTTCAGACTGGGAATGAGACTCATTGGAGGCATCGGGAAGAGGAGAGAGGTCAGAGAACAGTAACTGCCTCTCAGTCTCCTTTTATCATCCTCTCCCAAGAAGAGATCTATTCTGAGTTGTATTTCCAGCAACCAGTGTTATTCCCATGTATTCCTTTTTTTTTTTTTCTTTCTCCGTTTTCTTTTTTCTTTTTAATAACTTTTTATTGACAGAACCCATGCCAGGGTAATTTTTTACAATATTATCCCTTGCACTGACTTCTGTTCCAATTTTTCCCCTCTCTCCACCCCCTCCCCCAGATGGCAAGCAGTCCTATACATGTTAAATATGTCACAGTATATCCTATATACAATATGTGTGTGCAGAACTGAACAGTTCTCCTGTTGCACAGGGAGAATTGGATTCAGAAGGTATAAATAACCTGGGAAGAAAAACAAAAATGCAAGCAGTTTACATTCATTTCCCAGTGTTCTTTCTCTGGGTGTAGCTGCTTCTGTCCATCCTTGATCAATTAGAACTGAATTATATCTTCTCTTTGTCAAAGAAATCCACTTCCATCAGAATCCATCCTCATCCAGTATCGTTGTTGAGGTATATAATGATCTCCTGGTTCTTCTCATTTCACTCAGCATCAGTTGTATTCCTAGAAGATATTGAAAATGATTAAATTTTAATATGCCAACCTCAATTATCAAGTGCATACCATATGCCAGATACTTCATTTAGTGCAGTGGATAACAATTAAAAAGCAAACAGGCCTCTCCTCAAGGAACTTGTATTTCATGTTGTTCATTTTTGTGAGAGAATGAAACAAAAAAAAAGTTAGTTTTTCTGTTATAATTATCTTCAACTATAGCTTACTTTGAAAACATGTTTACTTAACTGTATATGTTACCCAGAAGTAATAGAAAAATATTATAGTAGAAATCTGATGTTTTGCTTCCATTCAAAGAATTTTGACTTGGGTTTGCATTACTCTCTCTTTCTTAATTTAAAAAGATTATCCTTCATGAACTAATTTATGTTGTTTCCTAACATATGAACTCAAATATATTATGCAAAATAGGCAGATATTCTAAAATCAATTCTAACTTGCCCTTGAGAGCCAATCGTTAAATTTTGTATGACTATTATAGCCAAGCATCACCATTTGAAAAGAAGAGAAAGTAGCTAAGAAAAATTAAATTCCTTTCTCTGTCATGAGAGCTTTTTGCTGTGTCAACGTCTGTGTCATTGTCCACTGCTCATCCTCTGCCAGGTAACATTTCCAATCAGTTGCCAATTTTTTGTTCTCCCCCACATCTCTCTTGTCTATCACCTGGATGCTCAGGTAGCCGCTGTCCTTTTTTTTTTTTTTTTTTTTTTTTTTTTTTAATTTAATAGCCTTTAATTTACAGGATATATACATGGGTAACTTTACAGCATTAACAATTGCCAAACCTCTTGTTCCAATTTTTCACCTCTTACCTCCACCCCTCCCTAAATGGCAGGATGACCAGTAGATGTTAAATATATTAAAATATAACTTAGATACACAATAAGTATACATGACCAAAACATTATTTTGCTGTACAAAAAGAATCAGACTCTGAATTATTGTACAATTAGCTTGTGAAGGAAATCAAAAATGCAGGTGTGCATAAATATAGGGACTGGGAATTCAATGTAATGGTTTTTAGTCATCTCCCAGAGTTCTTTTTCTGGGCATAGCTAGTTCAGTTCATTACTGCTCCATTAGAAATGATTTGGTTGATCTCGTTGCTGAGGATGGCCTGATCCATCAGGACTGGTCATCATCTAGTATTGTTGTTGAAGTATATAATGATCTCCTGGTCCTGGTAGCCGCTGTCCTAACCCCAGCCCTCATCCTGGGCCACTGGAGGAGTGGGTTGTTCGGTCTTCCTGCCGCCAGGCTCTCCCCTCCATTCCATTCTCTGCCCTGAAGCTGCAATGAGATCCCCAAAGTGTCTGAGGTCAGATTTTGACTGAACATGAGGCTTCTCTGTTCCAAACCTAATGCTCAGTGCTGTTTTCTTTATATCCAGAGTACTTTATAAGATGTTCCACCTACTGTCCAGTAACAATAATAAGTTAACTTCAAATAGTGATTATTGTGTGCAAAACACTTTACAATTATTATCTCATTTGATCCTCACAACTATCCTGGGTGGTAGATGCTGTCGTTACCCCCATTTTACAACTGAGGAAACTGAAGCAAATGGTTGAAGTGACTTGCCCAGGGTCACCCCCATAGGTCGGGGGCTGGGTTTGAACTCTCTTGGCCATCCCTTTGCTACCCTAGTTACTTCTGGTTGTCACTGTACAGCCTGAGGTGTGGGACCTTGTGTTTCCACAGAAATATGCAAATGAGAGAAATATCCTGTGAAGAAAGCATCCTTTTGTAGAGCTTAGAACTCGAATTTAGAATTAAAACCTGACTAAAGTGGCAGGGGCTTGTGGAGACAGAAAAGTAGGGCCAAGTTTGTACCTTAGGTGTGGGTCACATGCTTAATTTCTTTATGGATATTAACTTCTTCCCTGAGGAGCTTAGGCTCATCTTCATGATCATGTGATAGACATGTTGGGAGGGGGAACATATGTAGGAGTAAGTATATGTGAGATGAAGCAGGAAGTTGTATGTCCTGGAGCAGCCAGCAAAGGGGGGAATGGGAGGGAGCTTGTGGCCAGGAAGAAGGACAGAGGGCTTGATCCTCCTCTCTCCTGGTGTGCGCCTGTTCTATAATAGGACACACTGGCTTTTGTGGGTGTGTAAATGCCTCCCGACTCCCGACTCTAACCCTAAATGCCTCCGGATTCTAACCTTAAATGCCTCCCCACTCTAACCCTAAATGCTGAAAAGGGAGGTGATCCTGTATCGTGCAAGGAAGCCCCACGTGTTGCAGCTCAGAGACTTTTGAGAGGGGAGGAGTCACTCACTGAATGTGGGCTGGTCCAACCCGCCCCGACCTCGCTGCCCAAGTCTTCCCTCTTATGGGCTCTGTCATTGTCGTTTAAGAACTGAAAGGCCGAGAGGGACAGCGAGCTTACAACCTTCTCGGGGGCTTCAACTCCTCCCCCGGTGAGCGCACACAAAACAGGGAAAGAATCAGTCAGGGTTATTTGTGCTGTGTAAGGAATATAGTCGTCTTCTTGACTTTCTAGAAAGTCAGAGGGGAACTCGGTAAAACTGAATTACTCAATTTTCTGGTTGTGGCTCCCATGTTCTCTTGAACTGAGCTACTGATGTACTGAGCTTTCTGGAGTCTGTGGTGACAGGGAGAGAGGCCACCGACACCCAGGGAAAATCCAGAGAGGCCTTGATACAGGTGGTTCTTGAGCCGACCCTTCCAGGAGCTTAGTGGTTTCCAGGAATAATTCATTTAAAAATGAGTTCTTGAAGCTGTAACTTCTTTGTCCTAAAGCATGAACAATAGGGAGTCTTGGGTGGGCGCAGTGTGGGGGATGATGCTTAGTCATTCCACCTTTTGGGTGGACCTTTTGGGTCCTCCTTCTGTGGATACAGACCAAGGTCTGACTGAGGTGCTTTCATGTAATATTTAGAAACTCATTCAGAGTGAAGGATACACTGCAATCTGGGGATGAAAAGGGAAGAAATCATTTCTGTGTAAAAAAAAAAAAAAAGACTGAAGTCAATTATAAATGCTGTAAGATTCTGTTAAACGTGATGATTGATAGCTAAAGAGGAACAAAAGAAACTTATTTTAAAATATACCACTGAGATATATGAACAGCTTTCTAACAAATAAGATTTGGATAAATAAAACCTTGTGGTATATGACTGAAATAGATTCAAATTTCTTTCTGAATGATATAAGATGATACCTCACTTGTTTGGGAACAGTTGCATATTTTGAGTAGTCAGGGAAAGATCTTAAATTTATTAAAAACTAGGTAAATGAAAGTATAGGCTCACAGTTTCGAGGTACTAAACTGATGGATGCTCATGGTGAAGCTTCCCAGGGACCAGCATGATCCATATTTCAGTTCAATTATTAACTTCAGGTAAAACTTCAAAAGAAAGGAAATCATATAAACATATCCGGACAGAGTATTTTTTTTTAAAGAAATATTGATTGAATAGGAAAAGTTAGGAAAGTACTTTTGGAATGGAATGTGATTTTTCATGATTCCATTGATATTTGGAGGCTTTTTTGTAATTTATGAGAATTAGGAAAAAGCAACGATAGATATAAAAAATCTGAAGCCAGAGCTTGAGGAGGAGAATTGCAGGCAGCTCCGGGGGACTTCAAGATTGCTCAGGTTCTGGCAATGAGAAGTCCTCAGTTCATAATAGGCATCAGCCGAGGGAGTCTAAAAGGTGAAAATATGCCAGGAGCCTTTAAACTAACATTTTTTCTAAAGATGAATTGATGAATTCTTTCTAATTTCTCTACTTACTGTAACAACTGTCTGAGAGCTAGTCTGCTAAAAAGGAACAGAAAATAAGGGCTCTGCCTTTGGAGGTGGGGAGCACTCCCTCTTCTGTCAAACTCTGTTTCTTTACCATTTACAAAGGGCCTTCCCCTGCTACTAATTCAATGATAAAGGATGGCAAGTATCTGACAGATGTTGTGTGCACTTCATCTCAAAATTGTAAGATTATAGCGTTTAGTTTTCTATTGTTGTCATAGATGATTCTTTGAAATGAGAACAGTTTCACTAGTTTGGTGCATAGTAAAGTAATGTAACTGTCTGAATTTGTTTTTTGCTTTCTACCACCTTATGGTTCCTTTCTTTTATACTATTTTGCTCTCTCTTTCTTCTTCTAATACCCATAACCCATTACCTTTTATTAGCTTAATGGTGCCTCCCTATTCTGGTTCTATACTAGTACCTAATGTTTCTGAAGGTTTTTAAGTTTTTCAAAGTACTTTACAGACGTTGATTCATTTGATCCTCACAAACAAATCTAGAAGGTAGATATTATTTTTAAATGTTTTATTGCTCCCGTAATAGGTAAAACCACTTTTTGACCTTCACCTTTTAAAAAATTTAAAGTAGAGTTTCTCTATTTCCTTCCCTCCCTGTCCTTTCCACCCTTTGAAAAGGCAAGCAATTTGATTTAGGTTATAAATTTGTAGTCATGCAAAACATAATTACATGCAAATTAAATAAATGAAAGAAAAATAAAATAAAAAGTATGCTTCTACCTTCACCCAGATTCCAGAAGGTTTTTTTGTTTTTGTTTTTTGGAGGTGCAGAGTGCAGAAGTTCAGAGCATTTTTCAGATGAGTCCTTCAGAATTGTCAAAATAGCTAAGTCTTTCACAGTTCCTCACTCTACAATGTTACCAGTACCAAGTTCACTCTTCTCCTTGTTCTGGTCTTCCCAGGTTTTTCTGACAGTATGCGGCTTATCATTTCTTATTGTACTCTCTCCACACCATGCAGAAGTAGCAGCAGCAGCAGCAATGATAGTTTGGCTCAGTAGTGGGTAAGCTGCCTGAGGGCAAGTTCTGATGCCTTGCATTTGATGGCAATGTGTTTGCATTTGCTAGTAGTTGTCAGATAATTGGCATGTTGGTAACACATCATTGGCATATTGTTACCATTGATGGAAGCGTTATTGGGTAATTGGTATGTCTTGGTTGGGTAGTTGGCTTTAATGGCAGAGTGTTGGTGTGCACTTGTGTGGTCGGCCCCTGTCTGTTAGATTAGATGAAAAAGTGATGGCATCTCCTGTCAGTATGGGACTTTTTCCTCCTTCTTTCCCAAACTGCCTAGACTGTTTCAAGTTTTTCTTCTGGCCTCTCCAAAGCTAAAGATTCCACTGTTCCCTTTCGGCAGAACAATTGTTTCCATAGGTTGCTAAAATCCATCACATGCTTACGTTCTGAGAATATTAGAACATGTGTTGATTATCCTTTTTTTGAAAAAGACTGACATGCTCACAGAAAAGTGGGGAGATGGGGATCACAAAAGCACAGTCTCTCCAGCAAGGTGTCTTTGGGGTACTCTGGCCCTTAGCCTGGCCCCTTGAGAAAGCAGTGGGCTTACAACTAAGCTGGGGACATTTTTTAAGCTGGAACTTTTTATTATGCAAGAGATCAGCATGTGCAGAGGGTTGCTTCTGGTCAGAGGCCTCTCAGTGAGATTGATAGACTGGGGAATTTAGGCATGGAGAGAACTGAAACACCAGTGGGCTTTGATCATAGACTAATTAGGACGTCGATGTGCTAGCTGGGTAGCTGTGGCTGATCAAAGCAAGCCTTTCTTTAAAAATCCCTATCTCAAATGGTCAAAGGATATGAACAGACAATTTTCAGATGATGAAATTAAAACTATTACTATTCATATGAGAGTTCCAAATCACTATTGATCAGAGAAATGCAAATTAAGACAACTCTGAGATACCACTATACACCTGTCAGATTGGCCAGAATGACAGGGAAAGATAATGCAGAATGTTGGAGGGGATGTGGGAAAACAGGGACACTGATACATTGTTGGTGGAATTGTGAATACATCCAGCCATTCTGGAGAGCAATTTGGAACTATGCCCAAAAAGTTATCAAACTGTGCATACCCTTTGATCCAGCAGTGTCTCTACTGGGCTTATACCCCAAAGAGATATTAAAAAAGGGAAAGGGACCTGTATGTGCCAAAATGCTTGTGGCAGCCCTGTTTGTAGTGGCCAGAAGCTGGAAAATGAATGGATGCCCATCCATTGGAGAATGGTTGAGTAAATTGTGGTATTATGGAATATTATTGTTCTGTAAGAAATGACCAGCAGGACGAATACAGAGAGGATTGGCGAGACTTACATGAACTGATGCTGAGCGAAATGAGCAGAACCAGGAAATCATTATGTACCTCAACAACGATACTGTATGAGGATGTATTTTGATGGAAGCAGATTTCTTCAACAAAGACAAGATCTAACTTAGTTTCAATTGATCAAGGATGGACAGAAGCAGCTACACCCAAAGAAAGAACACTAGGAAATGAATGTAAACTGCTTGCATTTTTGTTCTTCTTCCCAGGTTATTTCTACCTTCTAAATCCAATTCTCCCTGAGCAACAAGAAAACTGTTTAGTTCTGCACACGTATATTGTATCCAAGATCTACTGTAATCTAGTTAACATGTATAGGACTGCTTGCCATCTTTGGGGAGAGGGTGAAGGGAGGGAGGGGAAAAATCGGAACAGAAGTGAGCGCAAGGGATAATGTTGTAAAAAATTACCCTGGCATAGGTTCTGTCAATAAAAAGTTATTTAATAAAAAATAAAATAAAATAAAAATCCCTATCTCTCAAAAAAGCAGTAATTGTTCTCATTCAGAGCCCTTGCCCCACCCAGAATCACATGCAATATAAAATGCATTATCTGTGGAAGACTGTATTAAAGGGTTTCCTCTTGACATCTGAGAAGAAATCTGGAACAAAAAGAATAAAGTTCAGCTGGAATCCATTCTGTTAGCTCCTTTCAGTAGTCTTTGCCGTGAAGAATGACAGTATGCTGAAGATGTAAGATGGTAACACCACGTGAGAGAGGAGATCCATCCATGCAGTTTTCTTTCAATAAGCGCAGCTAATTTTATTGATTTCTCTTGAATTCAAAGTGTTAACTGTTTTAGGGTTAGTGTGGAAGTATAACAGACAAGTTTGTTTGTTTTGTGATTACTTATGCTACCTGTCCTAAATACGTAAAATGCATATTAAATAAAATTGTGTACAAGTTTCCCTTTTTCTATAATAATTTAACATCCACAATTTTGTGGAGAAACATGTTATTCACCACTGGACTTCAACACACTCTTTGTGAGCCACTACATTGTGCAGATAAATGGATAAATAATATCTGCTTTCTAGTATTTCTTATTTGGGGAAATATTCTTCATTGCCTATAACTAACCCTCCAAAATGACACAGAGAAGACCCATTTCCACTTTTATTTAGCATCTTAACTCTATAATAAAAAATGTGTCTTTAGGGAGGTGAAAAGCAGTTAGTGCAATGGATAAAGTAGCAAGCCTGGAATCAGAGACTCCTTTTTTGTGAGTACAAATCTGGCCTCCAATCCCTTCTAGGTTTGTGACTCTAGGCAAGACACTTAACTCTGTTTGCCACAATACTTCATCTCTTCAATGAGTCAGAAGAAAATAGCAAACCATTTCAAGTATCATTGCCAAGAAAATCTCTTTTTTTTTTTTTTTTTTTTTTTATTTAATAGCCTTTAATTTACAGGATATATACATGGGTAACTTTACAGCATTAACAATTGCCAAACCTCTTGTTCCAATTTTTCACCTCTTACCCCCCCCACCCCCTCCCCTAAATGTCAGGATGACCAGTAGATGTTAAAATATATTAAAATATAACTTAGATACACAATAAGTATACATTACCAAAACATTATTTTGCTGTACAAAAAGAATCAGACTCTGAATTATTGTACAATTAGCTTGTGATGGAAATCAAAGATGCAGGTGTGCATAAATATAGGGACTGGGAATTCAATGTAATGGTTTTTAGTCATCTCCCAGAGTTCTTTTTCTGGGTATAGTTAGTTCAGTTCATTACTGCTCCATTAGAAATGATTTGGTTGTGCCAAGAAAATCTCAAATGAACCCATGAAGAATCAGATGTGATTGAAAGGACTTGGCTGACAACAACATTATGAATTATGAATGCTATTTTCAGGAACATACTCAACTTAAAACAGACCTGTTTTGCTGCAATATTTATAATGAATAAAATAAAATTTTTATTTGTTTTTCAATCATAACTTTCCCATTTTTATCATGTCTTGGAAAAAGTTAGGACCACCTCAAGAGCCATTTTAATTAGACCCTATGCGAAAACATGGACTGATTTCCATCTTTTCTGGAAAAGGAAATCCCTTGAAGCTATGAGATGCTAGTGGTTAGTAAGTGCCGCACAGTTAATGAAGCTACAAATAGTTCTCATACAGAAAGCCTACTTCGAGATATCTGAAGTCAGGATGCTAACATCAAGCTATCTGACTAAATCATAAACCTTGATACTGGCTCTGCTAGTGGCTTTCGGCAAATGATTTCACCTAGAGAATATGTTGGTGTATGTTTTGTAGAGGCATATACATATATAAAAAGAGATATACCACACCTTATTTTTCCCTTTTCTATCCTGTGGTACAAGGTACTACTAGCAAATGATTGACTCATATAGATAAACTTATCAAAAGACATGAAATAGCATTTTTGTTTTTATTTAAGGGCAAACAAAAGATGAAATAGAATACATAGGTGGGACTTAGCGAGAAGCTAATATGCTATAGTATGAAGGGAACCATATATGATATCTCAGAAAGTTTGTCTGAATGCTCATTCTGCCACTCACCACCTATCTGACTTTGGGTAATTCATAACCTTTCTGGGTCTCAGTTTCTTTTTTGGAAAGATGAAAGAATTGTGTTAGTTGATTTCTATGACATATTCCACGTATAAATGATAAGATTTTCTGAAATTCTTTGTTAAACCCTTAATCTTTTTCTTTTATAATTTTTGTTGCCAGAACCATGCAGGGTAAATTTTTACAAATATCCCTTGCACTCACTTCTGAATTTTCCCTCTCCCTTACCTCCCCCAGATGGCAACAGTCCTTATATATTGAAATTCCTGTCATCTTGTGACAAATTGTCCCTCTAGCTTCCTTATTCTCCGTTATTTAGAAATAGGTATTTTGGAAAGAAAAATAATCAAGATAATTACTGTCATCTGGATGTTTGAGGGAATATGGAGAACCTGCTGGTTGTTCACAAGAAAACTTTGCCATTCAGAGAAGGCGCTTTGGTGGAAGGAAATTGGACTCTAACCTAAACGATAGGTTTTAGGGATGAGGAAGAGGAGCGAGGATGGCTTTGGCTGGATCCAGGGAGATGAACGGGAGGGGTTAGAGTGCCCCAGCAGTGTGTTCCCCAGAGCCCTTGGGGGCTGCATTTGGGTTTGTGAAGCCCTTGCTTTCCCCGGAGGGGAGCGGTTTGCCAAGATCCTTGGCTGCTGCTGTTCCCCAGTGTTCTCGGGCTGGAAGCGAATCCCACCCATGGGCCTCCCCGGAGGGGGGGACTGTCCATCTCTGCAAACCCCAGTTCCCAATTGGCAGAGGGATTCTGCCCAGGCTTTTGGGGCCCCAGCCCAAGGAGGAATTAGCTGATTTCAGAAGAGGAACTTTAGGTTGAGGAGGATAGGAAAGGCCCTTGCAGGAGGTGGACTTCCTGAAACTTGGAGGAGCCAGAGAAAGGGGGGGGTATGAGGAGGGAGACTGGCCATGGGCCGCTACAGGGCCAGGACCAGGGCAGAGGGGATGCCAGGAACAGAAGGGGGCCGTTTTCCTGCATCAGAGAATTACGGAGGAGGTTGGGGGAAGAGGCGAATAAGACTGAAAAGTTGGAGGAGAAGGTTATGAGGAGCTTTAAAGCCGAGAGGCCCCCTCCCCCAATAGGAAAAACTTGCAGTTCTACAGCTTTGTGTTAAATAATACTGTGAACTGTTTGAAACGAAAATGTCTCTGCCGTATGGTTCAAGTCCGGGCCTCGTGAGCAAGGGTTTTCACCCGTCGGGGCTACTTACCTTTTTCCTTCTGAAGGAAGAAAGATAAAGATTTCAAATGCCAGGCCCTGGCCGGGGACTGATAGTGCTACCGTCATTTTGCCGGTGTCAGCAAAGAGGGCCTTTGATGAGCCCGACTGGAAGACTAGAATGCAAACCGACCTGTTGATCCTGGAGCATTTCATTTGTTTGCCATTTCCCATGTAAAAATGGGAATAATAAAAAGCAAGTCCCTCCTACGTTTGGGGAGGATCAGGAGCCGGGTTTATGGCGCTGGGGGTCTCCCTTAGGAAGGGCGAGGCTTATTGGGTATTTTCTCCGAAGGAATAGTCTGTGCAGCTATCGAACAGGTGGGGACGGCCCAGACCTGAGGGGGAAAGACGCAGAGACCTGGGCTGGAGGGAGACTTAAGAGAAAGCCCACTGTCCCCCCCAGGTGAAAACAGGCAGGTAGGAATAAAGGGAAGGGTCAAGGGAGGTCAGAGGGCAGAAGAGCATCCCGGGACCCCGGGGCGGCGGAACGGGGAGAGGGCCGGGTTGTGGGGAGGGAGGGAGGCGGAGAGAAGCGGGGAAGGAAGGGAAAGGAAGGGGCCGGGGAGGGAGCCTTCCCCGTGGGCGGGACAGGCAGGGCGGGGGAGAGGCGCAGGAGGGGGGCGGGCGGACGGAGCGGAGGCTGCTCCCTCCGGGCGGGATCCCGGCAGGAGCCCGGTGCCCCGCCCGCCCCGTCCCCGACGGCCCCAAAGGGGGATCAACCGGGGGCGGGGGGTGCAGGCGCGGCCACGGGGCGCCGCCCCGGGGAGGCAGAAAGGGCGCTTCCCAGCGGGAGAAAGGGCCCGGAGCCCCTGGCGCCCGGCGGCGGCGGGGAGCGGGACGGACCCTATAGGCCGCGGGAAGCGGGAGCCCGCTGAGGGCGGAGAACCCCGCGGGATTGGGGGACCGCGCCGGGACAGGGGGCCCCGCCCCCCGCGAGGAGATTTGGGGGGGGGGTGAGGCCCCCACCGAATCGGGGCCCCGGCTCTCTGGTCCGGACACTTACACGTCCCGGCCGGTGACCCTGGGCAAGTCACAACCCCAAGTGACTAGGGAAAAAAGCCCCGGACGGACTCGTTCAAAAGGGGATTGGGGATTCCAAAACGTGTCAGGGTGCCCAGCGCCCGGGAGGGAAGGGATGGATGAATGTGGATCAAAGCCCGGGTTTTTCCCCAAACAAGGCCGAGTTCTGGTCCGCTTCCCCTCCCTCCAGGTTGTTTACCTAGCCCAGCTGCCCCGAGGATAGGATAGGATGGGGAGGAGTTCTCTCCCGCCTGGGGGGAGGGGCCAGGGAGGGCCCCATTCTCCAGGTTTCCTTCTGACCAAACCGCGCCCAGAGCCCCCTTTGCCTCCCCACCCCCTTCCCTCTGGCCCCCAGCCCGTCTCCTCCTAGAAAAACATGAAAGTCTTTAAAGCCTGTTACTGGGTTTGGTTGTTTCCCCTTCCCCACCGGGGCAGGCAAGGCCTCAGTCAGGGCATTTCTTTCCTCCTTTCCCAGTCACGGTCTCTTCCCGACCCCTCCCCTGCCCTTCCCCCCCTCCTCAGCCTCTTTCCAGGTCAGCTTTTCTGTGCCCCGAGGGAAAGGGCAGACCCTGTGTGTGTGTGTGTCTGTGTCTGTGTGTGTGTGTGTCTTGTGTTGTGTGTGTTGTGTCTTGTGTGTGTGTGTTGTTGTGCTCTCTTGTGTGTCTTGTGTGTCCGCCCTCACTTCTTCAGACCCTTTTCTGCCTTTCTACCGGCCTGAAACCTCCCAACGCTCTTTTTTTTGCCCCCGACCCAAGATCCCCGCTGTCCCTGCCGCAGGCGTCCCCCAACCGCTTGGGTCTGAAGCCTCACTGTCTCCCCGGCTCTGCGGCTCCCAGTCCGGGTTCTCTCTTCCTGCCAGGGGAATTTTTTTAGAGACGTTGATCCGCCGCAGACCTCCCTGTTGGGCTTCGGAAAAGCTTTGGCCTCTCTGCCTCTTTCCTAGGGATTGCCTTTTAATGCCCCTGAAAGACCTCGGGGCTTTTGAGTCTCACTGTTGTTCAGTACCTGTGGCCCCGGTGCCGTCCCTGGGATTTTCAAAGATACTGGAGGGATTCTTTTTCTCCGGGCAGGGGATTGGATCCCAAAGTGCCGGGAGTCACCCAGCTAAAAGTTTCTGGGACTGATTTGACCGGGTTTACACTGTGCCATCAGTATTAGATCTATTATTAAACCTATTAGATCTATAGATCTATAATTAACTAGATTAGATCTATAGTCTCTTATAATCTATTAATTATTATTATAAGTATGTCATAAGTTTGACTTTGCAGAGCACTTTCCCAATTGTTCTTATCCTTCAACCAATGACTTACTAATAGAGTTTGACCTTCAATTTAATGTACCCAAAACACTTTGGGCCTCAAAGAGTTATTCCTTGGAACCCATGGGTCCACCTGGACTCAACTTCCCCTGAGACTAAGAAAACAGACCCTCACTGGCTCCTTCCCTTCCACAGCAGATCTTCCAAACCTTCTCACCCCTCTTTCACTTTTTTCCCTCCTCAACTAAGAATCTTATAATTTTTTAGAAAAAATTTAAGGGCATCCTCCATGAGCTCCTTCTTCTCTCCTCTTCCACATTCCCATACCTTTTAACCTTCGGACAGGCCTCCCATACAGAATGTCATGGGCCAGGATAGTAATGATACTTGTCAGATGGAGCAGATTAAGATTCTTGGAATATAGATTTGGTGCTTCTCTAACTTTTTAGGCCAGTTTAGAGTCACACACAGTCAAATAATATTCTGTAGAGACTTGGGGCAGACCAGGAAAGCATTTTAGAGGAGTAGAGAAAGAAGGGAATCAGCCAAGGGAGAAAAGGAAACACTAGGAATGTAACTGGTAAGATTCATTCTCAAGATAAGAAGAGATTCTCCATTCAAGGGCAGAGATGAAAGGGAAATAGACAAAGTAAATTTAGAATTGTAGAAGTTATTCTTTTATTTATTATTTATTAAAAAATAATTATTTAACATGTCCATAAAGATTTCTCTGTTCATAATCTACTTCAAATAATTTTGCAAATAGGTACAAGTTCATGTATGGAGTCCTTCCAGGGGCAGAAGACATAGCAGATCATTATTTCCTGAAGCCTTCCGAATTAGACTCTCTCCCGGAGGGATCTGTCTCTTGCTCCCTTATTCTCTCTCCTCTCTCAGTACCAGTCAACCCCCACCAGGGGGAATTACAGGCCTCTAAGGTCACATGGCCCTCAGGAAGGAGGCCTGGTCTGGACAGCCTCTAAGCAGAGGAGCCAGCACCAAGGGAGTGGTTTTTGTAATCGCCTATCAAAGCATTTCAAATTGCCTGTACTCTCTTGATAAAATCTTAAAATATGGTTCATTTTTTATAACTTTTAAAATCTTTGATCTATTTATTTTATATCAGGACAAATTGGTTGTATTCTGCTACTTACAAGATTATCCCCAGGTTTTCTTTCTGCCATTTGGTACATCAGTTCAGATTTATCTAAATCATTCCCTGCATCCTTAGAGGGGTGGACTAAAACCCTGGATTCTGATTGCTGACCTCTGCGAGGACAGATGCTCCCTAACACACCTGGGAAAAAATAGACTTTACTGATATGGGTGGCACAAGGCAAAGTCTTTTAGCGAGCACCAATATCATTGGAACCCCAATTCATTCAAGACCCTTTGGACTTCAATAGAGTCCTTTGTTAGTCCTTTTGGCGCTCTTAAATAGGATGTTTTTCTTTTTTTAATAATAGCTTTAAATTTAATTTTAAATAATGGCTTATTTTCAAAACATGTGCAAAGAGTTTAATATTCAAAGTGAAGTGAACAGAACCAGGAAAACACTGTGCACCGCATCAGCAACATTGTGTGATGATCAACTATGAGTAACTGCTCTTCTCAGCAACAAAATGATCTAAGACAAGTACAAAGAACTTATGAATGAAAATGTTAGCCGTATTAGTAATTATAGAGATGACCAATTCAGAGATAAATATTATGACACCTGATTGCCAGATGATAGATAAGACTATTTCTAGGGAACGCTATCATCCCATTGAATTGAGCTTCATAGACTTAGACCCCCTCTAGTGGTAAAGTTAAGAGGGACCTGAGAATCTTAGACCAACCCTCCCCTTTTCCTCCCCCACTTTTTACTGGTGAGAAAACTGAAGCCCAAGGTCGCACAACTACAACACCCATGCCTTCCTCACTCCCAACCCCAGCTCTCTCTCCACTAGGCCATACTACCCTCATGTAATTCCTACCCCAAGCATATCAACCTATGAGAAACTACACGAAACACATGTATAAACAAACAACAGCTTTTATTTGTGAGAAATTATAGAAAAAGAAAAATAACCAACTTTGAATCCAAGTGTGAAGGAAGTCCCTTTAAAATGAATTTCTCTTCCTACTCAACCCTCCCCCCAACAAAAGCCAAACAGGTAGCTTTAGAATCCTTAATACTTTTAACTTAAACAGGAGAATCACCCACTGCCCTTTTCACCATAAATTCGGAGATAATACAAAGATGCCCCTGACAGAAGGTTCCTAAGCAGACCCCCACCTGACCTGCAGCTGTGAGGTATCTGCTCAGAACATTTACATCCAGGCCCCTCCACTCCCCTTCCCTTGGAGGCAATGAAAGTAATTCAACTTGCAGATGTTTAAAGGGCTTTATCTGGCTGCTAAAACAGAAACTATAATTTTAATGGCACTTATGTCTAAAGGCATCCTGCTGGTAGGAGGCAGCCCCATTCCACCCCAACCCCTCACCGCTATCCCAAGTGCTCCAGGGGCAGCTAGGTGGGCAGAGGTTACAGCACCAGCCCCAAACTCAGGAAGACTAGAGTTCAAATCTGGCTTCAGACACTTAACACATCCTAACAGTGTGGCCCTGGGCTAGTCACTGAACCCCAATTGCCTCAGGAAAAAAAGAAAACAAAAAAAAGTGCTCCAGATGATAAGCAAGTTGAGAACAAATACACTCAACATGAATAACAACAACAACAAAAAAACCCCAAATTCCCCCAGCCTGCTCTTGAGGGTCACTGAATGGGGACCACTTCAGAGCAGGGCTCCTCACCAACACCACAAACTCAGGTCCCTTCTGGGCCACAACAGGTGGTGATCTGGCTCCAGACAGCAAATACACCAAGTACAGGGGCAAGAGGGAGAATCACTGGTGCCCTGGTCTCTGGGGGCAGGGTCTCCATTGGGAGAACAGGGGAAAGTCCAATCAAGAAAACCCCCCACAGCCTCCAGGAAGGCAGAGGAGGCAGCTGAAGATGAGTGGCAGATTGGAGATAAGGCAGCCAGGGAGCTGGCTGTCTCTAGGGCCTCTGGCAGCCAGAGAGGCCCGGGGAGACTGCGCATTCAAGGAGGAATGGAGTCTTTCCTTGCCTGTTCAGGATACCCAGGCAGTGAGATAGTCATTCCTGCTCAAAAGGGGAAACAAAAGCAAAAATCCAAAACAAAACTCTTAATATAGAAACACAGGTCCCTCCAAGTGGCTCGTGGAAAAAGCCTTATAAGGCTCAAAAGGGCTTGGCAGTGAAGAGCAGACAGAAGGAAGCTTCCAGATGAAGGTCTTGCTGGCTGGGGAGTGGCTAGGGGATTTGGAGGTATTCTAGGTCAGGTAAGAGGGGAATTTAGGGGGCAGGATCAGGGTAAGGGTGTACCTGCTCATTGGATTGTGCAACATTTGCACCCACAGGCCTCCCTCTGCTCTGTATTAGGGAGAATCTTGAGTTACTCCTCAGCTCGGATCCTCCGAATTTCTCGAACCAGCTCATGGAAGGCTTGCTCCACACCTTGCCCAGTCTTGGCTGATGTCTCCACATAAGGGACTCCGAATCTCCTGGCCATCTCCTGGCCCAGTGTGGGGTCCACCAGCCTGTCGGTCACGTCTACTTTGTTGGCCACCAACACCACGGGTACACGGTCGGTGCCCTTGAGCCACCGCAGAATATCCCAGAAGAAATTCACATTCTCAAAAGAGTAGAAGTCATTCACTGCATAGACTAAGAGGAAGCCTTCTCCCCAGCTTATGGAGTCATCCCTTAGATAATAAAATGCTCCATTGCCCGTGGTATCCACGATGTCCAGCTGGTACGGATTTTCGTCCACCACTGTATCCTTACTGTAGAAATCTTGAGTCGTGGGGTCATACTCGGTCACAAAATGATTCTTAGTAAACTGCATGGTCAGTGCAGTCTTGCCCACAGAACAGGTGCCCATCACCGCCAACTTATACATCTTGGTTCTGCGTCGGTCTGAATCACCGATGGAGGTATGGACACAAGAAGCCATGAGAACTGGGAAGGGCTCAGGTGGTCTCTAGTCACTTTCCAGGCTGCAAGGAAGAAGCTGCAAAAAGTCAGCCCATTTCACCGGAGGTCACCTCTCCGGAGGAAGACTTTCCTCTGGCCTCCATTTCCCTGTCCCCCTTTTAGCTCTCTGGGGCCCAGCTGAACAAAGTTCAACCCTCCCCCCAGGGACAGAACTTCAGATACTGGAAATCTCTCAATCCCCTGGCTCTTCCGCCCAATTCCATACCCATGAAAGCACTTGGGCTCCAGGCCCTCCCATCCTGCCTGGCTTCTCCAAGAGACTCTCGGATTCACTGGCTTCCTTCTCAAACCCCAAAACAGAAGACCCCGGGTCAATTCCAAAGGTTCCAGGAAGCCACGGAATAGTGGTAACGATATCTACAGGCCATGCTCCTCCACAGTAATGTAGCCCAAATGGGTTCGGTTTGGGCGGATGCAGGGTCTGCAGCTCCTGCATCAAAGGGGCCGAGAGTCCCTGGCCGTCTTGGCTGTAAACTGGGCTCCCCCATCTGAACCTGCATGTGAACCCAAAGTGTATGGGCTCAGGCAACTAAGGTGGGAGAGGGAGCCCAGCGGCACTGCCCGCACTAATCCGGCCCCACGAGGAGCCGAGCTCGGTCAATGCCTCCCGCATTGATGCAGTCCAAGATGGCACTGACTTGGGGTCCACTTGCCACCCACCCCATTGCTGTTAACTGAGAGTGGAATTAATGATTACCCAGAACATCCCGCTAACATGAACTAATCAGCTGGCCTCTACATACCGTTTCGGAGCTGTAAAAATACCCAGTCAGGTCTAGTCTTTATGGGTGGAACGATAAGAAGCGGAGTAGAGGTCCGCTTCCTGCTCAGTGCTAGGGCTCCAGAGAACCTCAAGTCTCCAGAGTGATTTAGAGAACCCCGCCCCTAGGCCACAAAGACTGCGGAACCACGCCCCCACTCCTTTAGGAAGTGAGGAACGTCCTTCTTTTTGGAAGCTCCACCCCAAAAGCATTTGGGGAGCCCCACCCCTCAGTACAAGCGCCTCAGGGAACTCTTAGTCTACCCTTGCTGGAGCTTTGAGCATCCCTGTGGCCGTGTTTTGGGAGCTCAGGACACCCCACCCTGGGGAGTTTGGGGAAGCCCTACATATGTACCACAAGGTTTATTGGCCCCAGCCCCACAATGTAGCCTGGGGTCAGGGTAGTTCTGCCCCTGGGATTCTGAGGTAAGGATGAAGGTCCAAGAGCCAGTGCTTCTGCACCAAAGGATAGTGAGCACTAAAGTCCTCAATCCTCGAGGCCCCAGGGGAAAAAGCAGGCTTTGTCTCTGGATTTCTTTTGCCTAATCCCCACTTTAAACTCCATTCTTAGAATTTGAACTCATTCTCTGGCTACAATTTGTGGGCAAAAAGGCCTAAGAAAAATATTCAGAAATTGCTTTCTGTCCTAGGTAATGCAGACGTTGCCTTTATTTGACCTTGCTCACACATTGATATCTGGGACAGCGCGCAGGAATAGCTTGGGTGTAAGTCATTGGTCTAAACCTAATGTCTGCCAAAATGCTTTCCGTTTTCCAAACTTTGACCATTCCAGAGGATTATAACCTTCTCCTCCAATAATTAAATTCTTAGATTTATCCCCCATTGCTTTGCGTGTGATTATTCATGATGCTTCCTCTTCCAAGCTGTTCCCTTTCTGAATCAGCATTAAGTCATTTCAGTAATGGCTCATTTACACCCCCATTCAAGGCTTAGAAATCTAGCTGGGACTTAAGGATTGGAAAGATCTCAGAGAACTTTGCAGACCTGTTTGAAGTTGGGACATGGGCCAACCTTCACCCTCCAGGCTCTTCTTGCCCTCCAAGCTTGATTGATAAATAGAAGTCCAAGATCCTGGGGCTTGCTGCAGAAATTCCCAAGCCAGCTATTTTTATTGGAGGCAATTTCCATAAAGATTTCAAGGAGGCCACAATTGCTAACATGGTTTCCTAGAAGAAAAACCACCTTGCTCTCATTTACATCTTCTCTCTCCCTTGCCCAAAGTGTTTCTCTCTCCTTTCCTCACCCCTATTCTCCTCCCCGCTTCACTTCTTCCCTCTCTTTTTCTAAAGAAGTAGATTGTTTATAGAGCACCATGTGGGTTATTTGCTCCGACTGCCTGGGGCTTTCTGCTATAAACAGGATGCTGATCTAGGGAAGCCTTTCCCCTGCACATGGCTGGGAATTGTTTTACCCTGAAACATTAGAGGCGGTCCATGACCTGCCTGCACCCTAACTCAGGGATCGTTTTGCAGATAAACAACTCTGGTCCTCTAAATACAGGATCACCTGTGTGGCCTGCTTGTTCATCTGCAAAAAACAACTCTGGTCCTATAAATACAGGATCACCAGGCCACACAGGCTGGATAGGAGAGAGCCGGCCTCTGGGAGAGGGAGAGGCTCCTTAGACAAAGCCCAGATGGATTTACCAGGTAAAGCCACCATCGAGGCTCATTGAGGCAGCTTTGACTTTTCCAGAACACTTTGCTAACTGTTTTCATCGTCTCAACCAAAGGGCTCACTAAAAAGTTTGACGTTCAAGGTTAAACACTATGAATGTACCAGAACAATTTAGCAAGCCCTCACACCAGAGCTGGTCATCCTACTTGGGTACCCTTGGGATCCACCTGGCACTCAACTCTCCCCTGAGACTCCAAGAAGATAGATCACCCTCCTTGGCTCACTCTCCCACTTCCCACAGCAGATCTCCCAAACCTGTTCACCCCTCCTCAAACCTTTCATTGCTTCCCTCCCTCAACTCTCTCAACTAAGAACCTTATTCATTTTTACAGAAAAAAATTAGGGTCCTTCTCCATGAGCTCCCTCTTCTCTCCTGTTCCACATCTCCCATAGCTTTTACCCACGTTTTTGACCTGCCCCTGATATATAGAATGTCATGGGCCAGGATCCCGGTGCTACTTGTCTGATGGAACAGATTCAGATTCTTGGGATAAAGTCTTGAGACTTCTCTAACTTGTCAGGCCAGCTTAGTGTGACTAGAGTAAACTCTGACCCAAGTGAACCCAGTAAAATTATGTAAAATCACAAAAAATGTCTACATTGGTCTACAAACCCAAATGATCTTGCATCCACTCAGAGCAAGACGAGCTTTCTTGGGGAAAGTCACAACCCAGGCAAGATGTCACATTTACTTGAGACTTCCCTTACTCATACATAAAATGGGTCTTCAAAAAATGACCTTTGGCAGATCACTTCTTCCTTGAGAATGATTATGCCTCTTTAAGCCCTCTTTAACAATAAAGCTTTTTACCATAGCCTCTGGGTTTACTGAATTCGTTGGCTCGGAACTCACACTTCGAAGAGAAGGAGCCCCACCAATTCCTGCCTAATCTCTTAATTGGGACCCTCATCCCTCATCAACAGTGCACAGTAAAATAACAATATTCTGAACCAATTTGGGTAGACAAGAAAAGCAATTTAGAGGGAAGGCAGGAGTAGAGAAAGAAGGGAATCAGACAAAGGAAACATTTGGAATGTAACTGGTAAAATTTATTATCAAAATAAGAGATTCCCCATTCTAGGGCAGAGATGAAAGGAAAAAAGAGAAAGCACATTTAGAATTGTAGAAGCTATTCTTTCATTTATTATTTACTTTAAAAAAACCTAATTATTTCACATGTCCATAAAGAATTCTCTGCTCATAATCTATTTCAAATAATTTCACAAATATGTACAAGTTCATGTATGGAGTCCTTCCAGGGGCAGAAGACAGAGCAGACCATTATTTCCTAAAGTCTTCCGAGTTAGACTCTCTCCCCCAGGGATCTGTCTCTTGCTCCCTTATTCTCTCTCCTCTCTTAATACTAGTCAGCCCCACCAGGGGGAATTATAGGCCTCTAAGGTCACATGGCCCTCAGGAAGGGGGTCTGGTTCGGATAGCCGCTTAGTAGACGAACCAGCACTGACGCGATGGCAGGAGGGGCAATTTTGCAGGAGCCGGGGAAAGGGCAGAGGGGGCAGAGGGGACATCGGCAACAAGCTCCTGGCAAGCTCAGGGCCTGGGAGCTACGGCCAACCGGGGTACACGTACGGCAGGCCCGCGGCGGCGCTGGTGCTGAGCACTGGGGCAGGGGGCTGTAAAAGTGGAGGGGGAAGCCTGGAGGGGGTCGGGGGGCCCCAAGTCCTGCAACTGGCGTTTCAGCCTCTTGCGGCGACTTTGGACCCAGGTTTTGATCTGAACTTGCGCCAGCTGCCTCCCGCCGCCAGTTTCCTCCTCTCTGGGGCGCCCAGTTAGTGCGGGCGTTTGGAGGAGCTCTCCAGAGTGCTGATCTGCTTGGGGGCGAAAGCCCGAAGGGGCGGGGTTTCCGGGCCCTTGGTCAGTCCGCAGTGGCCACTGCTGATCTCCGGAGAAATTTCCTCACCCGGGGACCTGGATTCGAAGGTGGGAAGACCTCCAACGGTGGCGGTGGCGCAAATAGGTCTGGGGGCCGGCACTTGTAGAGGATATCCGAGATATCGGACCCGAAAGAACCGGGCCTCCCCCAAGGCCGCGCCGACCTCGGCCTTCCCTTCCAGCGGAGGTCTCAGAGTCATCGTGGTCGAAGTGTGAGGATTTCTGGCTGCTCTGGGACAGCCATTCCCCAGAGAATGGGTCTTTGTCATCTGGAGGAAGTTGGAAATGGAGAGGGGCAGAAAGATCTTCTTGTAGACAAAACTGTGAGATACTTTATCCAGAGACAGCCAATAATGGCTTCAACGATGGGCAAGAGCAGCTGCTTTATGAAATCCTTGCATAGAAGTCGGGGACTTTTCAATAATTGGCCTCGGAGCAACTGGTTCAGCAAGGGGCTTGGCCATCCAAATATTACAAAGTGATTGTGGGTCCTGTTCTTCCCCCCCCCCCCCCTTTGTTGCATCCCTCACCCCTCCCTTGGTTTTTCACTATGATTTTTCAGGTAGCAACTAAAGAAACCAAAGGGCCCTCCCCATATTGGGTGGTCTCACTCCCCAATTTTTCCTAGCCTACCTCCTCCTATACCTGGCTCCTCTCTTTCTCCTCCCCTTGGTAGCCCTGACATGCCCGTGGATGGTAGCTTGTGACAAGGTCCAGCAGACCCATTTTGATACCTTCTACTGAGCCAATTCTGCTTCCAATTCTTGGTCTTTTAGGCAGAGTTGGAATCATATATTCCTTTTAGAATTGTTTTTGCTAAGCATTTCTGGGGGTCCACACCAGGGGTTTGAGTGTCAGGCTGGGGCTAAGCTGAGTGACACCCTACTTTCTGTCAGATGGCTTTCTGTTTGGGGGCACTCATAATTCAAAACAGTTACAACTTTAAAGGATGAATCTTCCCCTTCTAGAGAGGATTCACTCATTCTTTAGGTACCTGGACTCGTCAGTTGTCTCCCTCAATGGACACTTATCTCTGCTATCTTTTTAAAGCCATGTATCCCATCAATCCTCAATAGGGGACACTGCTCAGCAGTGGATAAAGCACATGTCTGCAGTTATGACCAGCCCAGCCTGACTAGCTCTCCCTGTCGTTAAAATGCTGTTCTGCACTAACTTCAGAATTGTCACCCTCTCTCCTGTCAGTCTCTTCACTGCCAAGGAAGCTGAACCCTGGATTTATAAGTCACCTAATAGACCTGGATTTATAAGTCACCTGGATACTTTCCAGTATTCTCTAAGTGTATTGAAAGCATTAAGGACAAAGTATTCTGTAACTTTTTTTCAAATCCCAGCTAAATCTTTTACCAGATGTCCTTCCTAATCCCTATTTTCCTTTGATGTGTATTCTTCCCTTTAACTCCTTTTTTCCATATGTATAGTCTCACCTAGAAACGAGGTGGCTATTCTTTTAGTAATAACCCAAGACCATGGACAGAGGCTAGTCACACCAGCCACAGGAACTTTTCACTTGTACCCTTCTTGCCAATTATCTTTGCTATAGAAACAGACTGCTGGTTATAGTGTGTGTGTGTGTGTGTGTGTGTGTGTGTGTGTGTGTGCGCGCGCGCCCATACAGATACATATAGGCAGGATCTAGTTTTACATATACACACACCTATAAACTATATAATTTGTAGATAAATATTATTAGACATAACTGCATGCTTTCTTCCTGTTTAGACTGAACTGCTAGAGCAGGGAGTGGTTTGAGGTTTTTTTGTTTGTTTGTTTGTTTTGTTCTCCTTGTGTCCTCAGGGCTTGGCAGGGGACACATACTAAGAAATTATTGAAATGCTTGTTGATAAAATCAATTGTTCAAATATGTTGCTTTGGATTCTTTTTTTCTAAGAATAGCGCCCCCAAATATGGAGAAATGATTGAAACCAAAATTGCTATGAATAGTTTAATTTCATTTGAAGATAATAAATAAAGTTCCTACATTATATATTACGCACAAATGATAAGACAAGGAGAGAGAAAGTCCTCATATTAGATACTCCCGTCTTCTAATGAAAGCATATTATATTACTGAATCGGGATGGAGGAAACATGTGAGACAGAAAGCCAGCCTGATGAGAAACAGAAAGCTTTTGAGAAGTTTTGAAAAAGCTCCAACTTTAACCTTAATTCAATTCATTTCTAACTCTCAGGAAAAAAACTCTGACTGAAAAACCATGGCTGTTGTTTATGGTATTCCAGCAAGTATTTTACATGACTATTTTTATAGCTGTGGAGTGTGTAGCTGGGAAACAGTGAACTGGAGAAAAGTCTGCATCAAGTTTCTGTAATAAAGGTCTTCTTGAAGGTAACCAATTGAAATATATGAGAAAAGCAAATTCTGTAATTGATAAATTGTCAAGGAAATGGATGAACTAGAAGTTTTCAAGAGAGCCCACTTCTCAATGGCCACATAAAAATGCACCCCCCCTCCAAAATTTATAGGGGATTTCAAAATGTTCCAAATCATTAAGAACTGGAAACATACAAACTACAAAATTCTACCTCGGTCAGACTGACAAAAGTAAATCAAAAAGGGAGAATATCAAATGTAGGAACCTGTCCTAGAAAAACTAACCCACTCACATACTTTTGGTGGAGCTATAAATTTTTCTAGCCAATCTGTAAAGCAATTTGGAACGTACCTAAAATGTCACTGAACTGTGAGTCCTTTCTGACTCCCAAAGATATCTACTGGCATGAAAAGCAGAAAAATAACCCATATGCACAAAAATTATAGGAACTATAGTATAGAGTACTTATCAAATGGAGGTTAATTTTTAAAGAAATCTTAGTATATGAAGGCAATAGTGTATATGATCCAATATGATATTGTGAAAGAAGTGACAAGATGGGTTGTTTTAGAAAGACTTTGATGAACAAATAGCAAATAAAGTAAGCAGAATAATTTGTATTAATAAAGAGAGTGACATGAGCAGAATGATTTTTAGTATAAAACATGGCTTTGCACAGACAGAAAAATGTGAAAGATATACAAACTCCTATTAATAGCAACATGACCAATAATTATTCAAAATGATTGGTGGTGAGCCATGTTCCTTACTGAGAGGGAATGGATTCAAGATTGAGACTTTTTTTCTTTTTACATATTGACAAAGGTGTAATTTTCTGAATGTGTAGCTTTCTTATTAGATTCCTCTCCACATATCATTTTGAGGAGAAGGAACATTGTGGTGATCAGTGATCTGGTTCCTCTCCCCCAAATTAAAACACATGAGAACAGAAGGACAGCCAGAAGGAATTACAGATAAACAGGACAACTTATAAAATTATGTGTTGTTTATTATAGTTTAAGTAAAAGAGCAAGCTCTGCAAAGAGTCTTAGTTTTAAGACAATCTAATTCTTCAGTACATAGAAAAGTATTTGGGAAACACCTCAGAAGCTTGCCTTCATTGACCTTTAAAGCCCTTGGTAGCTTGAGAGAGAGAAAATCCTCAAAGTCTTAAGAGGAGACCCCCAAATCTTTGCAAACTCCTGGCTCAGGAGACATGATTTTCACTGAGAAGTTACAGTTGTTTTAATGTCCAATAGCCAAGAGAGTTAAGCTGGGCTCAGAACTCCACATGAAGGCTATCACTTGGTGAAGGAGATTAATACGACTTCAGTGATCCTTGGGTAGCAAAGGAATGCCTTCATTAAGCAGGTGATCTAAGCAATGCAAAAAAAAGAACAGTTGTACCTCAGAGTTGAACACTTCTCTTTTATTCCCAGAACAGACCAAGCACATGAAAGCCTACAACTACAAACTCACGTTACAGTGTGCAGGTGAGCTTAATCCTCACCAATGCCTTCCTCCTCCCTCATCTCTGTAATGGACCCGACTTCCAAATGCTTCCTTCAGCTTTCTCAGGTAAGGGGCTGCTTGTGTAAAGTTGTTGCAGATGGGAGGAAGCCCCTGGAGAGGGGAGTTCCTGGGAGCCTATAAAAGGAACCTTGCTAAGGGTGAGTTAGAGGGAGAAGTTCTTCCCAGAAGTATGGGGCCCACTAGGGATTAGCTTTCTGCAGCTTTGCTGCTTGCACCAAGTATTAGGTATGGGAAAGAAAGATTTCCTCTTTCCTTTTGTTACTGGGCTAGATGTTCTTGAACCTTTTTCCTTCAAGTCTCATTTGGAACTCAGCCCAAACGGGTTTGGGGTCTCTCCTCTGGATCTCTCAAGCAAAATACTCCCTCTCTTTTCTCTCAGAACAAACTTTTCTTTGGAAGGCCAGGAAGAAGTGGATTTAAAACTCAGGCGGGAGGCAGAACAGAGATGGAGAATACTCTTTGTTCCTGAATTTCCAGCTCAGTGTATAGTGGTCTAGCAGATGTTTGATAGCTGTGGGTATGTGAAAGGAGCTGATGATTAGGCAAGCTCCTTTTCCTTTCTAGACCTCAGAATTTCTCACCTCCCAAAGAAGTGTTGAAGTAGATGGTCTTTAGGAACATTTCCTTCTTCCTGTTCAAGGAGAACCTTAATCCAAGGGTTATTTAAATGTCAACTGATCCAGCTGATTGAGAGGCATGGGTGAGTAGGAGTGAAAGATTAACATCAGGGTTATTATGCAAGGATTGTCTTTTCCTTGTTTCTCTTTGAGTTAATGACTTTAATTAGAGAAGGCTGGTTAAGGAGATTGTTTGGATTTTGAACCTCCACTTTAAAGAGCTATTAAGTCAGTTAGGCAATCTAGTACAATCGTGTTTTTGCAGCCGAGAATGAAGGTGAAGGGATTGGGGTAAGGTCACACAACTAGGTAAAACCAGGTATCTCAACCCAGAGACCCTTAGTAAAAATCCAGCATACCCGTTTTAATCCCTTAATCCTCAATTATTGAAGGACAACCCCCTATGAGGGCAGATTCAAACCAAGAGCTGGATATCCCTCGTTTAGTCAGATCGGAAGGATCCTAACTAGGGTTTCTACTTTCTAAAGTGTCTCGGAGTGTCCTGTGGGATGTTAAGGGGAGGGAGACACTTGTCCTCAGTTACCAGAAAAGATAGTGGCCACCTAATCCTGGCCCTGCTAATTTAGCCAAGTTAATTATGGGAAGTTCACTTGACTGGAGGATCTACTTAACCCCTGATAGCTGAGAGATAAAAGCCAATATCCCCACAATCTATGAGCTCTCCATTCCCTTGGTGCAGGAAACTTGTTGTATGGAGACTCCATCTCCAAGCACAAACTGATTATACTTCTGGCTTAGTTTAACGGCGGCTAGATGATGTAGTCCATAAGAGCACTGGGCCTGGAGTCAAGTAATCCCACCTTTCTGAATTTTAAATCCAGTCGCAGGCACTTTATTAGTTTCTGCAAGACATCTAGGTAGCACAGTGGATACAGCACCAGCCCCGAAGTCAGGAAGTACTGAGGTCAAATCTGGCCTCAGGCACTTAGTACTTCTTAGCTCTGTGACCCAGGGCAAGTCACTTAACCCCAATTACCTCAGGAAAAAGATGACTATGCCAGTTCAATGCAAATTTTGAAGGTAGATTAATCCCGCAGTTTTGATTAGCCAAGATGTTGTGATCATGAGAACCATTTCAAAGACTGAACTGCCTTGGGAAGTGGAAAGAGGCAGAGTTCTGTCTCTTGGGAGGTTCCTAGTAAAGCTGGAGGGCTCCTTTTCCCTTTACAGAGGGCTGTAAAATACAGGGATTCTTGTTCAAGTGTTACTTGGGCTGCATAGCCACAAAGGCACTTCCAATTGAGAGATCCTGTAAAATACAGGCCTGGTCCATGTGTCTTCTTGCAGACCACTTTTTGGTTCTGGGGAGCTCTGAAGGACACTTACAGCATCTGTTCCTCCTTTCTACCTGCAGCCTACTTGAGCACAGAACAGAAAAATGCAAACAGATGTACCGGCCAAAACCCATGCTTAGAGAGGTCCCCAGCACTGCTTGTGTGAGAGAGAGGAGACCGTTGGGACCATCTGCCCCTAAGCAAAAAAGATTCAGATTCAATAACTTAAAATTGATGCAAAAGTTGTTTCTATCAGGCATTCTGTGACAACACCAAGTAAAGCACATGATTTTATTTAATGTAGCTGTGATAGGGATGAGAAAGAGACTGCTTGGCTTGTGAGATACAGCTTGGCATTTGAATGAAAATCTGTCAAACATTTATTAAGCACCTAATATTTGCACAGCAGTTAAGTCCTGGGCAAGCCGTGTCAGTTATGGTTTGGGTGAGTCACAAATTCTTTGTGAAATAAGTCAGTCGGATTAAATGATCTAAAACTTACATTCTATATCCAAAAGAAAATAAAAGTATGATGGGGAAGGAAGTAGGGGATGAAAAAGACTGACAAAAATATCAGTCATGAATATTTTTATTTGAAATGTGTAAGAATAAACCACAACAAGGCATAACTTACTTACCTAGAGCCTGTGAAAGTAACAAGAGCTAACTGGAAAGCAGAGTGGCCAAGTGGTTCCCACCTTTAGAGAAAAGTGAAGCAATTGTGGCCGCACTTAACACAGCACCTGGCACATAATATGTAGAGTGACTGACCAAGAGGTGGAAAGAATTTCCGGCTTGCCATTGTCACACAGCTCTGCCTTGCTTCCATGGGCTCTCTCTCCATCCCTGCCTGGTCATAGGCCCCTGGCTCTTCTGCTTCTATCCTTCCTGGGTGCTAAGCATTCTCTCCAAATGTTCTCCAGAGCATTAGGGGAAAAAAAGGTCAAAATATCAAGGAAAATAATGGGGACAAAATAACAAAGGAAGGTAGTGTAGCAATATCAGATCTCATCAAAACCATCTGGTGTTGGCCAAGAAATTGTGAATAGGAAAAAGAAATTAGGTACATAAGTTATAATAGCCAAAGACTGTAGTAATCAACTGTTTGATGAACCCAAAGACTTGAGGGATAAGAACTCACTATTTGACAAAACTGGGGGGGGGGTGGGCGCGGAATTGGACACAAACTATGTATAGACCAGTATCTCTTACTTTATGCTAAGATAAGGTCTAAATGGCCATGTGATCTAGAGATAAAAGGGGACAAGGAAATTAGAAGAACAAAGAATTATCTATCAAACTTATGGGAAGAGGGAATATTTTTGATCAAATAGAGAGAACATTACAAAATGCAAAAAGATCATCTTGATTAAATTAAATATAAAAAGCTTTTATTACAAATCAAACACTACCAAGACCAAAAGGAAAGCAGAAAGCTAGAAAACAATCTTTACAGTAAGAGGCTCCAATAAAATCCTCATTGGTGAAATATGAGCCAAATTTATAAGAATAAAACTTACTCCCCAATAGATAAATCAAAGGATATGATCAGGCAGATTTCAAATGAAATAATCAAGGCTTTCTCTAGACAAATGAAGAAGTGCTCCAAATCACTTGATTAAAGAAATGCAAATTAAAACAACTCTGAGATACCACTTCACCCCTATCAGATTGGCCAATATGACAAAAAAGTAAAGCGATAAATGTTGAAGACAGGGAAAATTGAAACACCTAATGTAGTATTGGAGTTCTGAACTGATCCAACCATTCTCAGTTATTTGGAACTATACTCAAAGGGCAACTACACCGTGCATCCACTTTGACTGGACAATACCACTACTAGATCTGTATCTCAAAGAGATCACACAAAAAGGAAAGGACATACATACATAACTATATATGCATATGCAAAAATATTTATAACAGTCCTTTTTGGGGTGGGAAAATATTGGAAATTGAGGGGAAACCCATTAATTGGGGAATGGCTGAATAAGTTGTGGTATAGGAATATAAAGGAATATTATTGTGCACTAAGAAATGAACAGGCAGATTTCAGAAAAACCTGGAAAGGCTTGTACAAACTGTGATACAAAGTGAAAAGAGCAGAACCAGGAAAACACAGTGCACAGCATCAGTAACATTGTATGGTGATCAACTATGAGTAACTACTCTTCTCTACCACAAAATGATCTGAGACAAGTGCAAAGAACTCATGAAAGAAAATCCTAGCCATATCCAGATAAGGAACTGACAGACTCTGAATGCAGAAGAAGCGTTTTTTTGTTTTCCCATTTTTTCCCTTTGATCAGCTTCTTCTTTCACAACTGTGACTAATGTTGAATTGTGTCTTACATGATAGCTCAGTTATAAACTAGATCAAACTACATCCCTTCTCCAGAAGAGGGGAGAGGAAGGAAGGAGGGAGAAAACTTGGGAATTCAAAATCTTGTAAAAACAAATGCTGAAAAGGAAGGTGGCCTAGCCATACCAGATTTAATCCCATGTTTATTAAGAGGCAGTCTTCAAAATCGTTGGTTGGACTAAAAGTAGAGAATAGTGGAATAGATGAAGTATACAAGACATAATGATCAATGACTATAGTGATTAAGTGTTTGATTAAACCCAAAGATGCCAGTTTCTGGGCTGAGAGCTCTCTATTGGATAAAAATGGCTAGGAAAATTGGAAAATACTATGGCAGAAACTAGGCCAGCCTTCTGGTAGTGGAAGCGGAGAAAGACAAAGGACTGGCAGCAGGAGCTTAAACTCTCGGAACCAACTCGAGAGATAGGCCTCTAAGAAATCTAACCGGGGCACAGGAAAGAGACAAGACTTGGAAAGCGACAATAAAGGATTTGGACTTTAATACCTGGCTGCATTTGGGGTGATTACTGAACTGAAAGGAAGGCTCTTCCCAGAAGCCCCCAAGAAAACTGCTCCCTGAGAACATGACATTTTAGAGAGAATATTACAGACAATCCTCTTCCACTATCATGCAATTGTCTACTTCTGCCTTTTGCATCACTATCCTTTTGTTTATAGGATTTCCCCCCTCTTTCTCTTCTTTTCTCCCTTTAGATTGTGAATCCCTTGACAGCAGAGACTGTCCTTTGCCTTTCTTTGTATTGCCAATGCTTAGTATAGTGCCCAGAATATGGCACTAATTAAAGGTTTATTTAATGTCTAATATTTTTAGTTAAATTCATTGCTTGTATTTTTAGCTAGACCTTGGATTTTATTGTCATAGGAAATTCCTGATAAACTCCTACTACTTATATAAATTGCCACCCGTTTTGTAATTTAATTTTAATGAATTGTTAGCTTTGGAATAGTGAGGAACTTAGTGCTTTGCCTAGAAGCACACAGGCAGTACCATGTCAGAGACAGCAATTGAAACCAACCAGCCTACAAGGTCAAACTGTTGCTTAAGACTTTGAAACCTGCAAATTCAATCCTAATGAACTCATTGACTGACTTGTTAGAAATAACCTCTATAGAGATTCTCTATAGAAAGGCTCTTTTACCCTCTGACTAAAATAATATAGGACAAAGTCGTTACTCTTGGCAGTGGGTAAGTTCAATTCTAACTAACAGCTTGTTCTGACTATTTGTGCATTGTGATAGCTGTTATTTCACCTTATATTCTTATGTTACTGAGCTCTTACCTGTTTTCCACAATTGTGATAATATTCATCTCTGTGTGAATGAGATAGCTTTTAAAAATAGCACTCTACTTCCGGAAGCAATAGATTGTGAGTTCCTGAAGAGCCAGGACTGTCTTTTCTCTCTCTTTATATCTCCAATATGTGTGGCCATTCTCAGGTTGGACAGATTATGCAATGACAGGCGCACTAATGCATTGTTGCTGCTTGAATCAGAGAATGGGACAATCATTTAAAAAAGAAATATGGAATTATGCAAATGAAGTAATTAAAATGTTCCTATCCCTTGAACCAAAATATCCCTTTTGCAGCTTCTTAATATTCTGCTTGGCACACAGTAAGCACTTAAAATGTTTTCTAACAGATTTGTTCACTCTGAACAGTGATGAGTCTTCCCATTCTGTATATGATGTCTTAGCCACCCAATCACTGCTAGAATTAGAAATTGTGAATGTAACTGACAGGCCTGAGAGATGGGATCTATTCTAATAAGGAAACCTGATGAGAGATCACAGATATGAGACAGATGAGAATTTAATTAGGGGGATGCAGAATTGGTTGAATGACTGGACTGAAAAAATAATCATTACTGAATCCATGGGGCACCTCCAAAGAGCTAGCCTCTGACATAAATTGTTGAAAATTTTAATCCATTACTTGGTTTGAACTACGTGTCATTTGTGAAAAATTTGCAGTTAACATAAATCTGAGATCTCCATTTTTAATGAAATTACATCTCAAAGGGAAATTACACCAACACATACACACATGTATATATGCCTCTGTGCATATATGTATATGTATAAATATACACACATATATTTGGGTTTAAAAATGCAGGTTCATAAAAGTAAATCAATAAGCCAGTTGAATAGAATCTATATAAAAATCTAACTTTTTTTAGATTGTTTAAAATTATTCAATAGTGCGACATGACAGCAAAAAAGACTGTTTCCGTCTTGATTTTCCACTTTATTTCCTACTAGGATACCATGGTCTAAGAACACTTCTCACAAAGGTTCTTCTTTTTCTTCTCACAAAATCAAAGTAGCCCTCCAAATCACACTTCATTAATTTCTGCTATCCTTCTAATTGGAGGGCAGCAGAGTGGAGAACCCCTCCTGAATCTGCCCTGAAAAAGGGCACTCAAACCACCCATATAATCATTTCCCACACTGTTACACTCCTTTGGACCTTACCATCATTCAGTTTCCCTTTTGTGTTGTCTTCCCTCATGAGATTATAAGTTTTTTGAGAGTAGAAATGGCCTTTCTTTTTTGGGCATCTGTCTGGTACATATCAGGCATTTAAGGTTTGTTGAGGAAGTGAGTGTCCCTCATTGGAAAAATGAAGAAATTGAATTACCTGGACTCTGAGGTTTTTTCCAAGTCTGCATGATCTTAAGGTTAAACTACATTAAGAATACTTCCATAGTTAATTTGCATTGTGATACAAAAGCAACCAATTGCCATGGGGATATTTTATAGAATTTTCTAAATAATAAACAAAATTACTTTGGAAAAACACAAAAATAAACCACCAAAGGAAACGATGGAAAGAGGTAAATGTGAAGGGGAAATGGCACAAGCAGACCTCCAAATCCTATCATAAGGCAGTAGTGTTCAAAACCTTCGGTTTTTGTTAAAAACTAAACAAAACAAAACAGATGGATCAATGGAATAAACTAGAAAATAAAGAATTAGATAAAGTGGGTCCTAATAGGTGAGTGTCTGATAAATTGGAAAACATAAAATTAATTGAGCAAAGAAATGCACAAAAACAACAACAAAAACAATTGGAGAGAAAATTGGAAAATAATCTGGCAGCGATGAGTTTAGACCCACACCTCTATAATACGTTCTAAATGGATATGTGACCTTAATATGAATGATCAGGAAAATATAGATGAGAAGCAGATCATATGATTCTCACAACTATGGTTAGGAAAAGTATATTTAGTCAAAGAAGAGATGGGGTAATGAGAGAGGATGAAACAGGGAGTGTGGATTACATGAAATTGGAAAGCGTCTGCACAGACAAAATGAATGAATCTAGGATAAAAAACAAGGTGGTCAAATGGGGGAAATCTTAATATTCAATTTGTCTAATAAGATTTTGTATCAAAACATATAAAATATATATATTTATAGTTTACACATATGCATGTATTTGTGTTTATAAAACAGACATTCCCTAAGAGAGAAATGGTCAACACTAACAGGTTTTGAAAAATACCCCTAATCACTAAGAAGAGAAATGGGTATCAAAAGAACCCCGAGGTTTCACGTTACATCCTGCAAGTTGGCGGAAGATGACAAAATCACGTGGGAGTTCTCGGCTTGTTCAGATTGTGGAATGACAGGTGCACTGATACATTGCTGCTGGAACTGAAGAACGGCAAGAGCATTTTGAAAAGTAACATGGAATTGTGTAAGTGAACTAACGAAACGGTTCCTGTCTTTTGAACCAAAAACTCACTTCCTGGACTTGAAAGCGCCAAAAAGCTATTGATAGGGGGGAAAATCCCCCCCCCCCCCAACACACACACCTAAATATTTATCAGCAACACTTTCTGTGCAGGCAAAGAAGTGGAAACAAGGTAGAAGCAATGTCTGGATAAATCTTGGTACCCAAACGTAACAGAGTATCGGTGTGTTGTAACAACAATGGCCTATGAGATGAATACAAAGGATGGAAAGATTTATAGGAACTGATGGAGAATGGAATAAGCAGAGCCAAGAAAACGAGGCCCGGGGACTACACCAATGTCAACGGAAAGCACCAGCAGACACGGAAAAGAATGAGAAAGGGAATTAACAAGATTATCGCCATAAAGCTCCATCTGAAAGAAGGGATGTGAGGGCCCCAATTCATCCCTTCTTCACGGTATCAGCTGGTGCCGACTGCGCCTCTTTCAAGTTGTGGGAGCCAGTCTTCTCTCGCCTCTTTTGCAGTTTTCCTTCCTCCGCAGCCCACGCGGACAGAGGCTTTTCAAAATGAGAGGGGGAGGAAAGGGCTGGAGAAATGGGGGGGGGGGGTCGCACTGGCGCAGAGGGGAAGGGGAGGAGAAACCGGGACGAAGAGCTGATTGCGCTGGCGCTGCTTCGAGCACGCACGCACGCCCGCCCGCCGGAGCGCGGAGACCGACGCTGTTGACAGCTGCAGCTGGACTGCAGTTCTCTCCTTCGGATTTCTTTTTCTTCCCCTGACCCCTCCCCACTCCACCCCGCCCCCTCCCCCCCTTGCCCCTCTCCACCTTCTAGTTGCCTGTTCACAATGTTTCTCTGCTTCTCATCTCCTGTCCCCGGAGTGGGGGGGGGGGGGGGGGGAGAGGAGTTTTTTCTCTCTCCAACCCCCCCTTCTCGCCGCCCCTCCCGCCCCCGTCCAAACTCCAGGTGCTCCTTCTATAATACTCCTCCCCTCCAATTGGGGAGTGGGGGTGGGATACAGGGGTAGGGGGCGTCCAGAGGCGGAGAAGGAAAAGGAGTGGAAGAAGTATAGGATTGTGCAGAGGGGCCCCGTCGCCAGCCCTCCTTTCCTATTACCCTCTTTCTCCCTTCTCTCCTCTTCCTCCGCCCCAATAACAATCCAACCACTTAGGGGTCCAGTCCCAGGCCAACATCCCCTCCCGGCCTGTCTCCTCCCTCTCCCTCTTCGCCAGGAGGCAGCCCGGACCTAGGATGGCGTCACCTCCGGCCTGCACCGGGTCTGAGGACCAGTGTCAGCTTGTCCCGGAGCTTGGAAAGTGAGCGTCCTTGCCTGGCACCCGCAGGGGCCGAGCCGCGTCACCCCGATCATTTTCCCTGGCCTGGATATTGCCGGTCTGTACCAGGAGGCTGTATTTAAACGTGCCTGGAGGGAAAGCACTCTGGCCAGGGGGGATCCTTGTTTTGTGTCTGTGCGCGCTTTAAAGATTACGGAGAGACCTTTTCTTCTTTCACAACATGACTAAGGAAATAGTTTTTACATGACTGCACATATACAATCTGTTATACCACAGTTCTCTTTAAGTGTTCTGACTTGGTTTCCCTGAACTAGTTTCCTTTGTCTCAATTTCCTTAACTGTTTTGTCAAATCCCTTAGTCGTAAAAACCCACTCTGGTCCATTAAGGTTGGGAACCGTTTACTCTAAGGTTATAAATTGCTAGCAAGATAAACAAGAGAGCAGAACTCCTGTCCTCAAGAATTTATAATACCCCTCTAAAATATTCCAAGATACCTCACTGACATCTTTATCTCTGGGTATTCAGACATCCTGTCTCTGGGCTTTTAGGATTTATGGCCTCCCCTATTCTGACAGGAACTTTTGCGCCTTTTTTACTTTCTTTGTCTCTAAAGAATATTTAAGGTCCTGAGATACACCCATTCTTTGCTGCATTCTTTGAGATGACAGCCCTGGGACCAACATGGATTCCTTGGTCCCAGTATATCTCTATCTGACTGGATAATTTGAGACGAGAGTCCTGTCCAGTCAATTATACTCTCCAATTAATAAACTATTGAAAACTCTCTAATCTCTCTCCTGCCTCAGTTTCTCCGGCATTACAATTTGGAGGTCCCACCGAGATATAAAGGGAAACTGAGTCATGGATTGAAGATTAGAGGCCTTTCGGTCTCCACCTAGGCCTGAGGAGGCTCAGGATCTGGGTCTATTCCTTAGGAAAAGATCAGCACTCTGGACAACTCCAGAGCCTCTGGGGAAAAGGAAGCAGCCTCAGCCGGCCTACGGTGGACAACGGAATCGATTCGGCATTTGGGAGAGTAAGTCTGTCTGGGTCCTCTTTGGGGTACCATCTGGTTCTGTCTGGGTCCTCTTTGGGGTACCATCTGGTTCTGTCTGGGCTGTTGTTAGCAACCTGGTCTCGGAATATTGCCGACGGGTCTACAAAAATTCTGAAGCGGGTGTTTTCTAGGACGCTGGAAAATATCTTCTGGGTTTGTGTTAACTGTGTGTTCTATGTTCTGTGTGATTTGTCTGTCTGTTTTGTTAGTTGAAAAATTTTAAGAACAAAGTTGCAACTGCGCTTAGTAAATTGGAGCTCCACGCGTGTCTGTGTGTGTCTATTTGCTTTGCATTTTGTGTGTCTATGTTAAAAGTTAGCAAGCTTGTAAGAGATAAGAATTCAGCCTGTGTTGCAGGCTTAGAAAACATCAAGAAGCTTGAAAAATCTTTCTCACGGGGGCTAGGTAGGGCTAGCACTGAGGTGCTGACTTCTGCTCCGTTGCTTTCTCTCGCCCCTATTATCTTAGTGGCTTCCCCTGCGTTGCCTTCTCCTGCTCCCTCCCTGCCTCTTCTCTCTCAGCTGCAAACAGATTTTCCTCAGGTGTGGGTAGAAAATCTAGCCACTGCCTCTCCTGTTTCTGTTAAGCAGTACCCTATGTCAACAGAAGCCCCTTTGGATTTTGGAAGGGAAATAGGGAATTCAAGGTGAAACAAACTTCTCTCTGGGATGGAGGTCCTGAAAACAGCCCCTAGTCTGTTTGCTGATTTAAGAGCTTTGTTAAGTTTTAAGAACAATGGTTGAGGAACTGGGGAATTGGGCTATTTGAAAATCTGCTAGTGGTTTTAAAACTTTTAACCTGATGTACTAATTTTGGAAGTGAATGGAATTTGTTCCTCTCTTGGCTTTTCAATGGATAGATCCCCGAGGGGAATTCTCAGGGCAGCTTACTTGGACTAGGCTGCCTAAGAGTTTTAAAAACTCCCCACTACTAAAAAGCAGGGTGGGGAATTCTTGGGAACAGCTGGATACTGTAGATTGTGGATTCCCTCTTTTGCTGAGATAGCAAATCCCCTTTATTCTGCTACAGCCGGTCAGGGTCCCCTTGTGTGAGGCTGGGCTGAACAATCTGCCTTTGATCATCTCAGGAACGCCCTCACCAAGGCCCCAGCCCTACCTTTTGTGGCGGAAGCTAGGGGGATTGCGAAGGGCGTCCTGACCCAAATGCTTGGCCCCTGGCATCGGCCTGTTGCATATCTCTCCAAGCGCTTAGATTCGGTAGCAGCTGGATGGCCCCCCTGTCTTAGGGCCATAGCCAGCGACTGCTCTCCTGGTAAAGGAAGCTGACAAACTTTCCTTGGGCCAGTCTCTCTCTATCTCTGCCCCTCCCTCTGTTGAGGCTCTGCTCAGGTCTGCCCTTGATAGATGGCTCTCTAATGCTCCCATTATCCACTATCGGGCCCTGCTTCTAGATCACCCTCGCCTCACTTTCTCCAAATCGTCCGCCCTGAACCCTGCCGCCTTGCTCCCAGATCCTGGTTCTGGCCCGGCTCCTCTGCATGACTGCTTCCAGCTCCTTGAGGAGTCCCAGTCAGGAAGGTCTGACCTTTCTGACATTCGGCTGAAAAACCCTGACTTGATTCTTTTTACAGATGGGAGCAGTTTTGTTGTGGGGGACACCCGTGTTTCTGGGGCAGCAGTGGTAAACTAGCCCTCTCTCTATGGTCTTCTTCCTTCCCCCCTGGATCTTTTGCCCAGAAAGCGGAGATTGTAGCATTGACTCAGGCACTGCGCATTGCAAAGGGTAAATCAGCTAATATTTACACTGACAGTCATTATGCCTTTGCAACGGCTCGTGTCCATGCCTCTCTCTACAAAGAAAGGGGCCTATTGACATCCTCTGGGAAGGAAATTAGGGATAAGGCAGAGATACTTTCCTTGCTAGATTCTATCTGGTTGCCCCGCTCTGTCGCTATTATCCACCGTTCAGCTCACCAATCCGGTGAAACAACGGAAGGAGTGGGAAATCGGGCTGAGGATGCAGCGTCTAGAAGAGCTGCCACCTCCTCGCCCACTTCTTCCCTTCCTCTGGCAATCTCTCCCCTCCCCCCTGTTTCTGTTTGGACTTGCATGATTTCACTCATTTGGGGGAAAAGAAAATGCATCAGTTATTGAGCAGATATTATATAAAGGATGTTAGCCAATTGATCAGAAGTTATATAGATGCAACACTTGCGCTAGAGTAAATATGAAAAGAATTAAAGAGGCTCGTGTGGGAATCAGGTTTAAGGGACATATCCCCGGGGAGAGATGGGAAGTAGATTATATTGAGGTACAGCCGTCAACAGCTGGCTACAAATATCTGTTGGTTTTGTAGCTACTTTCTCAGGGTGGACAGAAGCTTTCCCCACCCGAAATGAAATAGCTCTCACAGTGGTTAAGAAAACAAAAACTTTTAAAAACAGCTGTATTCGTTTGATTCAGTTTGTTACCTTCTGAAATATATTGAGTTATTTGTTAACATAAGTTGTACTTTAAATCCAGCTCTGCTGGACATGTGCGGGTTTTGTGGAGGTTTGGGCTATTCAGGTTTTTTGAAGGAAAAAGGAAAGAGGAATGCAGGTGATTTAGGAAGAACTGAGTTGTAGGAGAAATTAAAGGTTTGCATGGTTTTAGGAAGCTGAAAGAAAGACTTTGGGGAGTAGGTGAAGAGGTGGGGGAGGGAGCCACCCACCCCCACTGCCTTCTGCCACTAGGTTGGGTAAATTCTTTAAGGAGGTTGTTCAAGTATGTAGCTAGAGAGAAAGAGGAAATTGGAAATGGATGGATTTGGGAAGAAACCTGATTTTGGGAAACGGATGGGCTAAATCTTGAAAAGGATCCCCATCTAGGACATTGTGTGGGGAACCTGAGGGAAGTCTTTTTTCCAGGGGGCTGGAGTGGGGGAAGGGCGGCCACATGGAATTCTCTCCTCCCCTCTCCCCTAAGTGTGTTTCTGCCGTTTTTCTTATCTGATTATGGTGGGCAGCAAACTGTGCTTTAAAGTAAGCATGTTACTTTTAGGTTAATTGACTGAATAGTTGTTCTTTGATTTAAAAAAAAAAAAAAAAAAAGGTTTCTTGGTTGAGGAATATGGTCATAAATGTGATCCATACTTTGGTAGGATTATTTCTAAAAGTTTAATTGCTATGTTAAAAGAAACTTCTTGAATTCTTTTATGTGGAATTGGGTATTTTGTATAAGTTTAAATTGATTGTATTGGGTCATCCTGAGGTTATTTAAAGGGCCTCTGAACATATAGTTTCTTCTTTGTCCTTTTGGAAATGTTTCTTGTTATGGACAATGTAATTTAGGATATTTTTCTATGTATTGGGTATTTTAAAAGCAAAATGATTTGTATGTATAATGTTCACTTATGTAACATCTACCTAGATATGATCATTGTTCTGAGCTGTGAACTTACTGAGACTAACTTTCTTTCTGTTATTACTATAAGGTTATGATAAATAATTGTTTAGGAGTCATCCAAAATTTGATTAATGGAATTTGTTATTGGGGTAAAATTTCTTGGGCTTATAGTTAATGCTATTTGGGAGTTTTAAAGCTTCACCTCAGTTACTGGGACGATTGATTGGACTAAAACTGGGTTAAGGTTAGTTTATGCTGTATGTGCCGAAGGTTGAGTTTTGACTGCTTATGTTATGTTATACTTATGTTCTTGCATTTTTTCCTTCTGTAACTGATCTCTATGATCAGAGCAATGGTCAACAGAAACTGTTAATGCAATTCCATTATGTCATGCTTTGCTATTTTCAGTCTAGTTATATGTAATCATTGTATCCTAAATGCTTGGGCAACTAAGTATTTGGCCTGGTCATCTCTCTGTTACTGGAAACAATTTATTTTGGCCTCCTCTTATTTTGCAGCAGTCTGGTGAACTGAGTCTATCTGAGACTGATCTAATCTTTATTTGTTAGATTTGTGTTTATGTTCTAGATTTTAGTCAAATTAGAGATATTGACTTGCTTCTGGAACCTGGATCAGCCTGGATCAGCTTTGACTGTCAGCATGGCACACCCACCCTCTGCATGGAATGAAAGCCTCCTATCGCTTCACAGTCTGAAGCATGGACTGCATCCTGCATCTACTGTACTTTGGACTGATATGAGGGACTTTGGGAATGGTTGATGACTGACTGTTAAACCTTGCCTGGGTCATCTATTACTGTGTGTTTAAGATTTGGGATGGGATTTGTTGAAACTGTGTAATTATTGCTGTTATGTTTGAGGAATTTTTAGGAAATGCTACTGTATTAGTCTGTTATGTATAGGGATTTTGATTCACTTTTGGGATTTAAATGGGGAATGGTCATTTGATAATTCCTTTCTGTGAGAGAAAAAAAAAAAAAGGGAGGAAGAGATAGAACATTTGGGAAATTGGTATTTTTTTTTCCAAAATACCTGAAAGAATGGGAAACCCCTATGTCCTATTCACTTGGCCTTAGGCACTTCAGCCCCACCCCCCATCTCACTAGTTCAGATTCAATTTGGATGTTTTAGCTTTAGAATCCCTTATTTTGTTAAAATTGCCCTGGCAGACTCAGTTTTGGGGAATTATTTTTTTAGAAAAGTTTTAGAAATCAGACACCTGACTTAGGATGGCAGTCTCTCTGATTTCTGTTCTTCCATTCCTGTAACCCCAATGAAGTATTTCAGCATTTCAAAGGACCTTGAAATTTGGCATGAGGCACCTAAAAGTGTGGAGTTTGCCTGCCTTGATGGTCTAACTGTGCATAATCTGCTCAGATATCTGATCCTTTCTGCAGCCCTATTTGTTCCTCTGGGCGGGGACAGGTGAAGCTACTCCAAGCCTTCCCCTTCCCCAGTAGAGAGGGCTGCCTCTCTGATCCAGATCTGTCAGGGGTTAGTAGTTAACTCAGTGCTAAGGACTAATTTCACTCTCCTGTCCCCTCCCCAGTTTGTTCATCTGCTGTCAAATTATGTGAATGCTGCTATAGTTTGTGTAAATTTTGATTAGAGACAGGAAAATCCTTTCTTGTCCAGTCTTCCTTTTTCTGTGTTCACATAGAAAGAGATTGCTTTATGAGTTAAGTATCTTCCTTTTGGTATGGTTTTTGAAAGAGGCCGAACCTAGATTTAAAAGAAAAACAAAAACCAACTTTTTGATAGGTGAATGGCACTTTTAATAGAATTTTTATCGGCAGGGACAAAAAAGGAGGGGAATAAAATCAGGCTTCATCCATCATGAAAGATTTGGGCCTTCACCAGCTTTACCAAATGCTCCTTTCCTATTTCCCTTTGAGAGTAATTTATCTCAGTAGAGACCTACAGGTAATTCTTATTCTTAATTTTATTTTTTTAATATTGTCTTTTTATTTATTAGTGAAATCTTATTTTCTATCCAACAGTGGCGAGTGGTGAGTAGTTATTGACTTCATGACATTGTTATTCATTCCCCCCTCCAGGAAGGGATGAATGTGTTGTCTGCCAAAATGAATTTTATTACCTTTTATACTTACATAAACCAGCCAAGTGGGACAGAATGAACTTTGTGAATAAAGTTAGGTGACTTACCACCAGACTTAAAGAAAAAAAGATAGTCCCACTGAAATCCCTTTATTCCCTGGGGCCTGCTTTTAAGATTCAACCCAGAACACCTGAAAGTATGGACCTTAAAGAAAAAAGCTAAATATAAAGAATACACTTCTAAAGGCAGATTTTGTTTCAAAATCTTATAAACTTTTGGGAACTTCCCATGCTTGGATTTCCCATGTAATGGGGTCTTATTTAGTCTTGTTTATCTTCTATGTGTTCATCTGCAGGAGCAGTGGTTGATTTTTATTACCTTTTATTGGTAGTAAGCTTGGAAAAAATAATTTAAGTGAGTTTCAGGACATGTAACTAAGTTTCTATATAAATTTGTGTAAGATGAACTGAATGTATTTAATGGACCCATTTATATGTTCTTCATGTAGTTTAATGAAGTCCCTGTTTATGGGAAGAAAAAAGAAACTATCCTGGACTTAAAGAATGCTTTGGGTCAGTAGTCATTCAAAACAATACATAATAAACTTCTACTTTTATATTTGTTAAGCAACTAAACAAAAGACACATTATTTCAAAGCAAAATAAATTGCCTTAAAGCACAAAGCAAAATAAGTGACTAGGAAAATTTCTCCCATCTACTCATGAGATGGCACCAATGGGAGAGCTAAGGAACTTAAGAAAAGGCAACACCTGTGGGAGATGACAAACATATAAAGAACACAAATAGTCAGAACGTGGACTTACAGTCCAATACTGACATCCCCACTGGGGCAGTTTTTTCTGTCCCCATTGGAACACTGTCACTTTTTTCCAGATAGAATCGCTAAAGATAGCATAATAACATCACCAAAACAATAGCTATTAATTGCTTTATCCAATACTAGGCAAGCCTGACGTAGGGAATGGTGTTACAATTCCCTGTCTATTTATTAACTTTTTTTTTTTGCACTGTTTTCTGCCTGTGTCTGAACTGCTTTCTGCTAATTACTGTCCGTTTTTTTTTTTTTCCAATTGCAGCTTCAATAAACTAGGAAAACATTTTTATATCCAAAGGTTCTGATAAAGGCCTCATTTCTAAAATATATAGAGAACTGACTCAAATTTATAACAATTCATCCATTCTCCAATTGATAAATGGACAAAAGATATGAACAAACAACTTTCAAGTAAAGAAATTAAAACCATTTCTAGTCATATGAAAAGGTGCTCGAAATCACTATGATTAGAGAAATGCAAATTAAGACAACTCTGAGATTGGCCAAGATAACAGGAAACGATAATAACCAGTATTGGAGGGGATGTTTGTATAAGGTAATACTGATTTCTACTATGCAATTTGTAAGTTTTAAAATCATAACTTGACAAAACAAAACTTAACACTTGTGTAATATATATATCTCAAAGATTATAAACTTGATATGGAATATGAAGTTTTTATACAAGAAAGAAATACAAGTGACAATTTAGCTATCACCCCCGAAAACTTCCGATTAAAACAAATTTTCTTTGGAAGTTGTCTGGATCCTGAGTGAAGTGAGTAGAATTAGGAGATCATTGCACATGGCAACAACAAGATTATACAATGATCAATCCTGATGGACAGGGCTCTTTTCAACAAGGAGATGATTTAAGCCATCTACACCCAGAGAGAGGACTGAGGAGACTGAGTGTGGATCACAACATAGTATTTTCATTCTGTTTACTTTCATTTTGTTTTCTTTCTCATTTTTTTTTCCTTTTTGATCTGATTTCCTTTGTGCAGCATGATATTTGAAAATATATATAGAAGGATTGTAAATGTTTAATATACACTGGGTTATTTGCAATCTAGGGAAAGAGATAAGGAGAAAGGAGGGGAAAAATTGGACACAAGATTCTGAAAAGTTGAGGGTTGAAAAATATTTATTCAGGGGGCAGTTAGGTGGTACAGTGGACAGAGCATGAGTGCTAAAGTCAGGAGGACCTAAGTTCAAATGTGACCTTAGACACTTAGCACTTCGTAGCTCTGTGACCCTGGGCAAGTCACTTAACCTGAATTGCCTCAGGAAAGAGGAAGGGAGGGAGGGAGAGAGAGAGGAAATTACCTATGCATGTTTTGAAAATCAAAAGCTTTAATACTAATAAAAAAATAAAGTTATCTGGAATTGGGGATTGCAATTGCATAATTTCAGTTTTGCTTTGGATGAGTTGGAATTTGAGGAAATAATTACAGAATTCCTTGACTTGAGCCCTTCCTCCCTAACCTTTTACAGAATGGGAGAGGTATCCAAAAATACAATCCCTACTCTAGATCCTCACATCCCAGTTTGAAGCCAGCTTTCAAACTCCACTTTTTCAGGATCTCAAGAGCCTTCCTCATTGTTTTTCCACTCTCTGCCATCAGAGTGGTACCATCTCCTTATCTGAGACTGGCTTTGTTGATATTTCTCCTGGAAACTTTAATTTCAGCTTTTGAGTCCTACAGCCTGGCATTTCACATAAAAAAATATTTGCATAGAAGTCAAGTAAATAAGGTGACCGTGCAACCTTGCAGAACTCCTTTTCCAATCTTAAATCAATTGTTCCCTGTTCATTTCCAACTATTGTCTCTTGGCAATCATGAGGGCTCCTCAGGAGACAAGATGATCTGATACTCCCATGTGTTTGAGTACTCCACACATTGATGTGATCCATACAGTCAAAGGCTTTATTCTACTCAGTGAACCAGAAGTAGATTTTTTTTCCCCTTGCAACTCCCTTGTTTTCTCTTTAAACCGATTGTTCTCTAGTGGCTCTGAGTCTGAAAACCATCTGATTCTTCTGATAATTCTAAATGCACACGGTGTTAAAGCCTAACCTAAAGAATCTTAAGCATAGGGTTATGTGAAAAGCTATCTCTAATTTTTTTTGAAGAGATCTCTTGACTTTCCCATTCTATTGGTTTCTTCTGTCTCGGGATTTCTCATTTAAACAATCCTTATTTCTCCTTCATATATTCTGGAACTCTGAATTCAGCCGGTTATATCTTTGTCTTTCTCCTTTCCCTTTCTGTCTTTCCTCAGCCATTTGTACAGCCTATGAAACAGTCATCTTTTCTTGCTTTTTTTTTTTCCTTTGGAAAGTTTGTACCAGTTGCTGCTACTGCTTCCTAGTTCTTCAGGCACTGTATCGACTAGATCCAATTCCTTGAATTAATTCATCAGTTCCACAAGCATATTCAAGAGGGCTGTCATTTAGGTCATGCCTATATGGTCTGATGATGTTCCCTATTTATAAAACATATTCAAGGAAATGTTCTGCCAATAATATCTTTTGAGGATTGGTTACAGTGATGGGATCCTATCCAATCCCATCCTGTCAAATGCCAGTTAATCAGACCAGTTCTGCTCAAGGAAGGAGTCACGTTTGAAATGAAGGTTAGAGTCCTCTGAGACTAAGGTGGCTCAGTGGTATAAGTTCCATATATATCATTCCAGATACTATTAATATTTTTCACCATCACTAGTCAATGTATCAGATCAAAATCATTTCCATATTAAAAGTAAACTTCTAAATAAAAATACCGTTGGATGCCGAGAGAACTTATTTATTCAGTAATAGAAAACCTTTTAGCAATTTCTTCTCCAGGGTTGATAAGATTTTTTGACTTTATCCAAAAAGAAGATCCCAAGTCATCTATGAAGTCCCCAAATGGTTAGGAGAGTTCAAGGACTTCTTTACTTTTGCCATTCAGTAAGTATCATTATTTGTTTCTAAAGAAAGTATAACCAAATAAACAACTCAAGTTATTAAGCACGGTAAGTCCACTTTGGATTAGCTCTATTTATCATAGTAATGAATGATGCATGATCCTCTAGAGATAATTTTTTCTTCATTAGCAGCACCTCATATACAATGTTTTCCACTCAATTTCAAATAAGAAAAAGATATTATGGATCTGTAATATGAAATAGCTGTTGACACTCAAATGACATTAATTCATTTCATTGTATTACTCCATGCATCTATCAACCCTGGACTGATTGCCCTCAGTGAACAGTGTAGCAGACTTTAGATCATAGAAAAAGTTATATAGAGAGCTTTTCTCACTCTATAAAGCAAATGTGTTGCCTAGCTCCTCTCAGTTTCTAAAAGTGGTAGTCAATTAAGTACTTGGCAGAGAATTTATACTTTACATCCATTTGAGATGATTATTGGGAAAGGAGCTAATAAAATGGATTCCAGCTGAACTTTACTCTTTTTGTTCCAGATTTCTCATATGTCAAGAGGAAACCCCCTAAGACAGTCTTCCACAGATAATGCATTTTATATTGGATGTGATTCTGGATGGGTCATGGATCATCTCAGGCAAGGGCTCTGAATGACAACAATTATTGCTTTTTGTGAGGTAGGGATTTTTAAAGAAAGCCTTGCTTTGATCAGCCACAGCTACCTAGCTAGCACATCAATGTCCTCATGAGCCTATGTTCAAATCCTTTTGTACATCTGGCCTCTTGTATAAAAAGTTCCAGCTTAAAATGTGTCCTTAGTTGTAAGCCCACTGTTTTCTCAGGGAGCTAGGCTAAGGGCCCAAAGATGCTGTGCTGCACAGATTATGCTTTTGTGATCCCCATCTCCCCACTTTTCTGTGAGCATGTCAGTCTTCAAAAAAGGGATAATCAACGTATGTTCTAATATTTCTGAAGGTTGCGAGGAACCATCACAAGCTCATGTTCTGAGAATAATTGTTCTTCCCCAAGGGAACAGTTGAATCCTTAGCTTTGGAGAGGTGAGAAGAAAAACTTGAAACAGTCTAGGCAGTCTGGGAAAGAAGGAGGGAAAAGTTCCATACTAACAGGAGATGCCATCACTTTTTCCTCGAATGCAACTGACATGGGTCACTATACAAGTGCACACCAACACTCTGCCATTAAAGCCAAACACCCAACCAATACATACCAATTACACAATAATGCTTCCATCAATGGTAATATACCAATAACATGTTAGCAACATGCCAATTATCTGACAACTACTTGCAAATGCATTATCAAATGCAAGGAATCAGAACTTGCCCTCAGGCAGTTTACCCACTACTGAGCCAAATTATTGCTGCTGCTGCTGCTGCTACTTTTCTACATGATTTTGAGAGAATACAGTTAGGCAATAAGAAATGATAAGCTGGATACAGTCAGAAAAACCTTGGAAAATCATAACGAGAAGAAGAGTGAACTCAGTAATGGTAAGATTGTAGAGTGAAGAACTGTGAAAGACAGCTATTTTTTTTCCATCAAAGTAAGCAACAACAGGTTTATTGAAAATTGCCAGTAGAGAAGACCCACTAATTTTGGAATAAAAGTACTGAAAGTACTACAGCTTAAGTGAATATAAAAGATAAGCAGAAAATAAAATTAAACCAAAGATAGTACAAAGAAAACTTGAAAATAAAAATAATTTTAAAGTTGGAAAGGAATTCAAAACAGGGGTGTTCCCTTTAAATCCTCCATATATTTAAAAAGTAATTAGGTTTGGCAAAAATAATGCTTTTATAGATTAAAGCCAACTTGTTAATGTAAACTATGTAAAAATGCTCAATCTGTTATGCCATAGTTTTCTTTAACTGTTCTGACTCGGTTTCCCTGAACTAGTTTCCTTTGTCTCAGTTTCCTTAACTGTTCTGTCAATCCCCTTAGTCGTAAAAACCCACTCTGGTCCATTAAGATTGGGAACCGTTTACTCTAAGGTTATAAATTGCTAGCAAGATAAACAAGAAGAGCAGACCTCCTGTCCTCAAGAATTTACAATATCCCTCATGACCTGACATCTTTATCTCTGTGTATTCAGACATCCTGTCTCTTGGCTTTTAGGATTTATGGTCTCCCCCACAACCTGACAGAAGTTTTCCTGCCTTCTTGGTTCTTTGTTTCTAGGGGTATTTAAGAAATTGGGCAGCTCCTATTGATTGCTGGATTCTTTGAGATGACAGTCTCCCCAGCCCTGGGACCAACATGGATTCCTTGGTCCCAGTATATCTTTATCTGATTGGATAATTTGAGACGAGAGTCCTGTCCAGTCAACTATACTCTCCAATTAATACGATATTGAGAACTAACTAATCGGTCTCCTGCCTCAGTTTCTCCGGCATTACAAATCCAAGTTCATTGTACGATATTTTGAAGGAGAATCCATTTCCTGACACTGGTAATAGTTTTGGTTTTTTTCAAAGGTAACATGGATTACTCAGCTACATAACTGCTCATTTAGGGATAACCCAAAAAAAGGGTTCAAAATAAGATAAAGTTACTATAAAAATTAAATCAAATGCACAGTAAAAGTTCAGACATCAGTTTGTTTATTTAAACTAAAATTGGGTTTATACTATGGTCTACACTTTCAGTTACCACATTCCCTTCCCCTACCCCCACCCTCCCATACCCAATACTCCTAAAATCCTCTAGTCTAATCAATTCTAAACTTCCAAATACACTATATACACACATTTAGCAGAGAGCAGATGCTAATATTATTGTGACAGCAGTGTGGTCAGCCCACAAATTGTAGAAAGACTATTATACTTTATATCATCAAGATTAACCTTTATTTAAAAAACAAACCAAAAAAAGAACCCAGGAATTCTTACTAAACAAATAGTTTTTAAAAAAATTATATATCATGAAAAACCCATTGAAAAAAAGGAGACTGTCATTATGGGCTCTCAACTGCATTCGTTCTCATTCTCTCTCTCTCTCTCTCTCTCTCTCTCACACACACACTTCAGAGACTAATGGCTTAATTCTAAACACCTGCCGAATGATGCCCTTGAAAGTGTCAAATACAAAGGATCTCTTAGGAACACTTGTCCTTCCGACAAATTGTCCCTCATTTGGCCGTTTCTTCTTGAGCGATGCACAAAACCCCTCTGAAAGATCTGCATCTAGTCGACTTTACAAGAGAATGTTACAATGTAAAGGGAATGAGTTCTTGATACCGGCAGTATGTTTCAACGGTTTTAGTTTTTAAATCCAACAGTTGGTCAGAGAGGTCAAGTATTACCAAGGCTCCTTTTCAGCTTGTTGGCAGTTTGTAAAGGTGTCTACCTCATACATCCTTCAAATACATGCAAGGCTCAAGCGTTCCCCAAAGAGGTAGGATCCTGGGGAGGAGAGCGGGGCATTTATGACATAGATGAAATGGAATCATGAGGTGGGCCCATCTGACTAAGAACTCTATCCAACCACTGGAGCGCACCATGCATATGGATCTCAATCCAGCAGGGAGTGCTGGTTATATCCTTTCGGTGGTATTCGGCTCCCCAGCCCTTCACAAAGCTCATCCGAATTATGCACATTTTTATAAGCTCATAGACCTTTTCAAAGCCTTTGTTGACTGACTGGGTCAATATCTGGGCAAACTCCAGGTTGCTAAAAATCTTGAGGCTGTAGCCACTGGGGATCTTGCACACGGTGGCAGGGTGAAAGCCATGGTGGTGATTGCAATTGGAGCTCTGAACAAAAATGCTACCGTCACTCAGCAGGCACTCCACGTAGACTTCCCCTCCCACATAATACAGGTGAATACCTTTCCCAATGTGCTGTCTGGTCTTTTCAATAGTAGAATTCCGGTTAACATTGGAGAGGCACCCAAGGCAGAACCGGTTCGTACTGTCAGAAGGATCAGTGAAACCATCCACGAACACACTTGAGGAGGAGGCATGGAATGTTTCACCCACACGCTTGTTGAGCTCATAGTAGACAATAGAGCACCAGTGTTTTGGCTCCTGGTAAGCCACTGTCTGCACATCTCCACTGGTTGTTTCTGGAGGCATGGGAGAAGCCATCACGTTTGTATCCACTGGCTGTGGGGCACCTTGAGTCATGGGGTCTTCGGGAGGGAAGTAAGCAGGAGGATGAGTATCCACTGGCATCTGAAAAGGACTTCCCAGATCTGAGCTGGTAGAAGCGTGTGGATAAGTGCTGCTCCCGCTGCTTCCCGGGAAGTTTGGATAGCTGCTGCTGGCCGAATGAGGGAAAGGATGGCTGTGGGGTTGTTGGAAAGAGTCTGGGAAGGTGACATTGAGTGGTATGTGAGGCTTATTTTGTCCCAAGTTATGGACCTGAGATAACAGGCTGTACTGAGGGTCACATTCACTGCGTCTGGGAACAATCACAGGTGGAAGAACGGGGCGTTCTACCCATTTGTAATGGTACGGATTGATGCAGACCTCCTTCTGATTGGAGTCAAAGGGAAACTCACAGCTTTCCAGCGGTTTCAGTTCATGATGGCTCTGAAGGTCTGGCCAGCGAAACAAGCGACAATAAATGACATGCGGCATCGCTTTGATGTTGTAGACCTGCACCCTGCCATCTTGTGATCGGGGAATGGTGACACAGTTGCTGGGCTGGTCTGGATAGCTCAGAGCTTTTTCTAATTCCTCCACTGCACCCTCCTTTTTCTTCAGTTTTTGGACCAGACCCTCCACAGCCTTCTTTGCCCATTTTTCTTCTTCATTCCCCTGTTTCCTAAGCAGAAGCCTCTGCACAGCTGAGTTGGTGAAGAATAAACTTGTGTTCATAATGGAATGCTTTGGGCCCCGAGATGTGTCGGGAAATCAAGTCCTAGAATGTCCAGAAAGTAAATCCTGGGAAGGACAGAGGAAGAGGTTGGACTCTCTTTACACTACGTTTCTGAAGTTCCGAAAGGCGGAAATTAACATTCCCAGTACCACAAAAAATCAAGATAGACTTCTAACCAAATCCAGGATCCCGTGGGCACCGTGTTCACACAGGCGATTGCCGAAGAGTCCCGACCATCCAGCCGTCCTGGTCTGGCTGCCAATCCCACTAGGGCTCCCGCAGCTCCGGCCCAAGACTTAGCTATTTTGACAATTCTGAAGGACTCATCTGAAAAATGCTCTGGACTTCTGCTCCTCTGCACCTCCAAAAAAAAAAAAAAAAAAAAAAAAAAAAAAAAAAAAAATCTGGTGAAAGAAGCATACTTTTTATTTTATTTTTCTTTCATTTATTTAATCTGCATGTAATTATGTTTCACATGACTACAAATTTATAATCTAAATCAAATTGCTTGCCTTTTCAAAGGGTGGAAAAGACAGGGAAGGAAGGAAAGAGAATTTGTACTTCAAGATTTTTAAGAGGTGAAGGTCAAAAAGTGGTTTTACATATTATGGGAGAAATAAAACATTTAAAAATAATATCTACCTTCTAGATTTGTTTGTGAGGATCAAATGAATTAACATCTGTAAAGTACTTTGCAAAACTTAAAAAGCTTTAGAAATAGTAGTATTAGTATAGAACCAGAATAGGGAGGCATCATTAAGCTAATAAAAGGTAATGGGTTATGGGCATTAGAAGAAGAGATAGCAAAATAGTGCAAAAGAAAGGAACCATAAGGTGGTAGAAAGCAAAAAATAAATTCAGATGGTTACATTACTTTACTATGCACCAAACTAGTGAAACTGTTCTCATTTCAATGAATCATCTATGGCAACAATAGAAAACTAAATGCTATAATCTTATGGTTTTGAGATGAAGTTCACCCAAGATCTGTCAGATACTTGCCATCCTTTACAAGTTACTAATTACTAGCAGGGGAAGGCCCTTTGTAAATGTTAAAGAAACAGAGTTTGCCTTTGGAAGTGGGGAGCACTCCCTCTTCTTTCAGAGCCCTTATTTTGTGTTCCTTTTTAGCAGACTAGTTCTCAGACAGTTGTTATGGTACACAGAGAAATTAGAAAGAATTCATCAATTCACAGAATGGGCTGAGGTTTGAGTTGATGCACTGAGGTCCCAAGTACGTTAGGCTAAATAGTAATTGGGCTATACTCTATTAATATACATGATTGGATAAAGAATGGTCCCTGCCCACTCTCCGTGCAAGTCCTGATGTGTTGTATAGGAAATGACGATTTGGGTGGGTGGAGGCAGAGAGAGAGACAGGAAGAGAAGCTGGGAGAGATTGGGCCTGGGTTCAAGACTCTGAGCCGCTGGTTGTGCGGCTGCTGGTCGAGCTAGCTTCTTGACTCAGCTGCACACATTGCTATCGCCGATTCTCTTCCACCTCCGATCCTTCTTCACTGAGAATAAAGACTGCCGGTTTTCCCCTAACCTGAATTCCTGACTCCTGCTGATTTAAAAAACACACGATCTTCACAAAATCATGTTTAGAAAAACGTTAATTTAAATGCTCCTGACATATCTTCACTTTCTAGACTCCCTCAGAGGACTCCTAAGTGAACTGAGGACCTTATTGCTAGAACCTGAGCAATCTTGAAGCCCTCTGGAGCTGCCTTCAATTCTCCTCTTCAAACCTGGCATCAGATTTTTTAATCTATTTCTTTTTTCTACAGGAGAGCCTCCAAATATCAGTGGAATCATGGAATATCAATGGAATCATGAAAAATTCCATTCCATTCCAAAAGTATTTCTCTAACTTTTCCTATTCAATCAATAGTTCTTTAAAAAAAAAAAAACAAAAAAAAAAAACAAAAAAAAACACAGACTTCAGTCTGGATATGTTTATATGATTTCCTTTCTTTTGAAGTTTTACCTGAAGTTAAAGAAATACTTACAATTGAACTGAAATATGCATCATGCTGGTAACTCGGAAGCTTCACCATGAGTATCCATCAGTTTAGCATCTCAAAACTGTGATCCTATACATTCATTTATCTAGTTTTTAAATAAAGGAAAGATCTTTCTCCCCCTAGTCAAAATATGAAACTGTTCCCAAACAAGTAAGGTACCATCTTATATCATTCACAAAAAAATTTGAATCTTTTTTTGTCTCATATTCTCTAGAAACCTAACATACCTTCCCTAAAGTCAAAGGGAAGAAATATTCTATTCCTATGTCAGAAGATTTTTACAGTCATTGCCAGACAGATTGTTAGATAATAACTCTCTAAGGTCAGAGGGTTTCAAGATATTTCTCAGACTCAAATTGGCCAGTTCTGGGTTCACAGAAGTGTCATTTTACATTTCATTATTTAATCTTTTTTCAACTGGCAGCACAATGCTTTTCCATTTTCCCCAAAATTCTCAAACTCTATAATCCCTTTTAGTCTATGCTCTTCTCATTCACATATACTTAAATGTTCTCACTAACCTTTCTTTATAACTCAGTTAAAGAGCTTATCTTAATTAAAGATGGTGGAGGCCTGGGGGGAGGAGGAGCTCTCAGAGATGAAAAGCCTGGAGCAGGGCAGGGATGGTTCATCTGGGATTTGAATACTGTGGAGGATTTTGGAGGTCTGGGAGGAGTTTAGGGCAGAAGATCTTTATGTAATGAGGAGCAGGACTTAAGAGAGGCACTGACAATCCTGAAGTTGAGGCTCTGGATGTAATTGGAGGAAAGGACTCAACCATCCTAAAGGATGGACAGAAAAGAGCTCTAGGGACCAAAAAGACCCACCCAGATGGGGATGGCCAGAAGTAGGAAGTCTTTGAGCTGGGATCAACCTGCCTTCCTACCTCTTCTTCCTTCCCTGCAGCAGAAACTGCTCCACCTTCCCTGGGAAGTCCAGTTTTCTCCCTTTTTAACTTGGCAGTTCATAATCTCTCCTCCCTTTTTTCCTGGGATCTCAGATCTCTCCCCAGTTTTCCATGACAACTCAGATCTCTCCCCATTTCCCTTGGAGCTGAGATTACAAGGCTCTCTGGGAGCCAAAACTGTGCTTGCATTTCCCAGATAGGTCTGAGCCAGCATCCCCCATATTTCCTGGCTTCCACTGGCTCCCCTTGCCTTTGGGTCTCCTCTTCTGACCTTGTAGTACATGACCTCCAGGTCTACCTGGAGCACACCTTTCTACCAAGGCTGTCTGTTGGATGAGCTCCCCCCCAAACCTTTTCAAAATTGCCAATCACTTCCCAAACTTGCCCAGATTTCCCACTGGGTCACACTTTCCCATACATAAGACTTTTTCCTCTGAAATCTGGGAGTCCTAATTTCAGCCTTTGGATCAGGACCCAGGTGTCCAGTCTCCCCATCCCATCTCTTAGTTAGAGACTCAGAATCCAAATATAACCTCTCCAAGAAGATCCTAACAGTTCTCCCCAGCTCCTAGGTAGACTTTGGGGTACAGTCTTCCTCCTTTCCCAGGCTTGGCTGCCACCAGGAACACTGGTCTCACTCCAGTGGCCCATCTTGCCTCTCATTACCCCTTCTCCCTCAACCTTTTGCTTCTCTCCGAGTCCTCACAGTTAAATCCCAGACTGGATTTAGTCTCAGGGCTCTGGCTTCCCCTGGTAATTCCCTGAGGGCTCCATTCCAGGGCCCTTCCCATCTCCACCTTGCCAATTTCCTCCCTTCTACCAAAGCAATCAGTCTGCTGTCTAGAATGATGTATATGTTAGTTAGGGAGCGGGAGGCAGGGAGGCAGGGAGGCAGGAACATAGAGGACCTTATGGGCGGGAGAGCTCTGACTCAGGAGCCATGGAGGCTGACTCGTTTCCACCCCTGCCGGATCCCCAACCCCCTTTATCCCTGGGTTCTCTGTAGGAGGATGAGGAAAGGAGGGAGGAGGAATAAAAGAAGGAGGGGAGCAGTATTCTTCTTCAAACCCCCTTCCTTTCCAATACTAACCCTTCTGCATTATACTATAGGGTGCAGTCTTTCCCCCAGGGGTAGGGCCAGGGCCTTTGCAAGGCCTGGAGGACCAAAATCCCTCAGGAATCCTTGTAGGCTTGTCTCCAGCTGAGAAAAAAAGGGCAAAGTCCTCTCCTTTTCTGGGATGCTCTTCACTCTCCAGATTCACCACCTGGATGACCTAAACCTGGCCCAAGAAGGGATTGGGTCAAAGTCAGACACCAAAAGTGGGATGGAATTAGAAGTTTTAGTGTCAGAACCCCAAACAGCAGTCTCCCAGGTTATGAACACAAGGACAATCAACCTGGGACAAGGATGAGGGGAAGCTGGGCTTTTGAATGCAGAGAAAAAGAAGAGAGGGATTCTCTGGTGGCTCCTAGCCTTTCTCTTGATTTTCAGAAAGGCTTAGAATTAAAGGCTCCCAGGGCAGAGCCAAGATGGTGGAGAAGATACACGAGACGTTCGAAGCTCCTCTCATGCCCTCACAACCAACTATTAAATTCAGTCTAAAAAATAATGCTTGACTGCTAAAATTCACTAAGATTAGAAGCACAACAACTTACCAGCCAAAGATAATATGGAAGATTGCCAGAGCAGGTTTGGCGTAAGGGCAGGAACAGACCAGCACAGACAGGGAGATAGGAGAGACTAGTGTCTGGAGCACACTGAGGCGGGGGTGACCTCTATGGCTAGAAAAGTTATAAAGACGACTCTGCCATAGGCTAACTGCTGTGCCTTGATTACAAAGCAGTAAACCGGCAGAGAAATCAAAGCCAAAGACAGAATGTACTCTAAAAAATGCCAGAACCTAACAAGATCTGGCTATAACCACCCAAAACCAGAAGTGACAGCACAGACCACAGTGCATCCAACAGGCAGTTACAAATCTGCAAGGCAGGGGGGAACAGCCTGAGGCAGCCTCTAATCTACACAGTGGCGGCTTGGCCTGGGGCAATGGAACTTTCGAGCTACTGTGCTTCCCTGGGCAGGGACATTTCAGGTCTCTGCCAGGCTATTCGGCTGATCAGCCGTTAATACCTAGAGCCCCACAGCGGGCTTTGGCCTGGGTTAGTGACACTTTCACTGCTCAGCTTCTAGCCCCAGGGCTGTCATTAACCATACAGTGGGTTCTTTGTGGGGCACTTCCACAGCTCAACCCAGGCCTAGTTACTTCCGGTGGGGGAACTCTTTCCCAGAGAACTCCTGTACCTTGCTGCTCTTTGTAACCAGTTGGCAGGAAAGCCACCCTTCCATACACCTATCCCTGTTTTGCAAAGGAAGGTCATAACCTCCTGGCCCTGAAGGCAGACCCTACAGGCTTTTTAAAAAAATGAGTAAAAAAAAAAATCAAAAGGATAATTGATAGTTTCTATACAGAAAAAGAACAGGTTTTCAACCCCAAAGAGACTAATAGCAGACAGTCTCCAGATAATTGTTGGTCCCCAACACAAAATGCTCTCATAGAAGAGATTATTAAAAACCTTAAGAGAAAAATGGGGAAAGGAAAGAGAAACTATGTAAGAGAGCAACAACTTCCTGAAATGTGAATTGAAAAAGGTAAAAAAACTCCCAAGAAGTCCAGGGAAACAGAATTTGTGGATTGGAAAAGGCAAAGAATTCCCAAGAAAGTAAGATTTGTGAATTGGAAAAAGAAAATAACTCACTAAAAAAAAATTAGTGAAATGGAAAAAAAATTCCATAGAGCAAAACAACTCATTTAAAAACTCAATTAGACATATACAAAAAGAAGTAAAAAAAAAGCTAATGAAGAAAATAACTGACAATCAGAACTGAATAGAAATGACTGATTCATTGAGACATCAAGAATCAGTCACGCAAAACAAAAAAATGAAAAATTAGAAAAAAAACATTAAATATTTACTTGGAAAAACATCAGACCTGGAAAATAGATATAAGAGAGATAACTTGAGGATCATTGGACTTCCCGAAAATTATGATGAAAAAAGGGTCTAGATATTATTTTATAGGAAATCAAAGAGAACTGCCCAGATGTAATAGAACCAGAAGGTAAAATAAGCATTGAAAATTCATTGAACACCTTCTAGAAAAGACCCTAAAATAAAAACTCCAAGGAATATTGTGGCCAAATTTCAGAACTATGAGATTAAGGAAAAAATATTACAAGCAGCCAGGAAAAAAAACAATTCAAATGTCGAGGTGCCACAATAGGATCACTCAAGATATGGCTGCCTCAACATTAAAGGATCGAAGGGCCTAGACTCTGATATTCTGAAAGGCAAAAGAACTTGGAATGCAGCCAAGAATAAACTACACAGCTAAGCTGAGCATTTTCTTCCATGGAAGAAGATGAACATTTAATGAAACAGAGGTATTCAATTTGTTCCTAAGGAAAAAACCAGCTCTAAACAAAAAATTTGATCTCCAACCATAGGACTCAAGAGAAACAGAAAAAGGTAAAAGGAACTCTTGAGAATTGTATTTCTGATGTGGATATACATAAAGACCACATGTGTAATTTGATTTTACTGATATAACATGAAAAAGGGAAGCATAAATGGAAAGGGCATAGTGTCAGAAAAAGGGAAAAGTGGAGATAAAGAGGGAAACTATATCACATGATGAGGCAAAGGAAACCTATCATATCTGAGGAAAATTAGAGAGGGGGAGGAACATTGTGTGAATCTTACTCTCATCAGAGCTGGCTCAAAGAGAAAATAATGGCTATTTTTGTTTTACAGAGAATCTTCTCTCACTCATTAAAAATGGGAGAGGAAAAGAGAAAAGGAAAAAGAGTAAAAAGGGAAGGGTACAAGAAAGGGGAAGGGATTCAAAGGGAGGAGGGAAGGATCCTAAAGAGGGAGAAGATATGTGACTCAAGTGGGGCCCATAAGTTTAATACTAGGGAAGGGGGTGAGGGGTGGGGCAAGAAAAAGAAAAGCATAATCTGAGGATATTATGATGGCAAGAAATACAGAATTAGTAATTTTAACCTTAAATGTAAATGGGATGAACTCTCCCATAAAGCAGAGGCAGATAGCAGACTGGATCAAAAGTCAGAACAGAATATGTTGATTACAGGAAATATATTTAAAGCAGGGAGATAAGTACAGAGTAAAGGTAAAAGGCTGGAGCAGAATCTATTATGCTTCAGATGAAGTCAAAAAAGCAGGGATAGCCATCCTTAGATCAAACAAAACCAAAAATTGATCTAATTAAAAGAGATAAGGAAGGTAACTATAACTTGCTAAAGGGTAGCATAGACAAAGAAGCAATATCAATACTGAACATATATGCACCAAGTGGTATAGCATCTAACTTCCTAAAGGAGAAGTTAAGAGAATAGCAAGAAGAAATAGACACCAAACTATAGTAGTAGGAGATCTCAATCTTGCACTCTCAGAATTAGATAAATCAAACCACAAAACAAATAAAAAAGAAATTAAAGAGGTAAATAGAATATTAGAAAAATTAGATATGATAGATCTTTGGAAAAAACTGAATGGTGACAGAAAGGAATACACTTTCTTCTCAGCAGTTCATGAAACCTATACAAAAATTGACCATATATTAGGACATAAAGATCTCAAAATTAAATGCAGAAAGGCAGAACTAATAAATGCATTCTTTTCAGATCACGATGCAATAAAAGCTATATTCAACAAAAAGTTAGGGGTAAATAGACCAAAAAAGTAATTGGAAACTAAATAATCTCATCTTAAAGAATGATTGGGTGAATTAGCAAATTATAGACACAATTAATAATTTCACTCAAGATAATGACAATGTTGAGATATCATACCAAAACTAAAGCAGTAATAAGAGGAAATTTAATATCTTTAGAGGCTTACTTGAAAAAAATAGAGAAAGATAAGATCAATGAAATGGGCTTGCAACTTAAAAAGCTAGAAAAAGACCAAATTTAAAAACCCCAATCAAATACTAAACTTGAAATTCTAAAATTAAAAAGAGAAATTAATAATACTGAAAGTAAAAAAAAATATTGAATTAATAAATAAAACTAAGAGTTGGTTTTATAAAAAAAACAATAAAATAGATAAACCTTTGGTAAATCCGATTAGAAAAAGGAAAGAGGAAAATCAAATTGTTAGTCTTAAAAATGAAAAGGGGGAACTTTCCACCAATGAAGAGGAAATTAGAGCAAAAATAAGGAGTTACTTTGCCCAACTTTATGCCAAAAAATTTGATAACCTAAGTGAAATGGATGACTACTTCCAAAAATATAGGCTTCCCAGATTAACAGAGGAGGAAGTAAATTACTCAAATAGTCTCATCTCAGAAAAAGAAACAGAACAAGCTATTAATCAGTTCCCTAAGAAAAAATCCCCAGGACCAGATGGATTTACATGTGAATTCTACCAAACATTTAAAGAACAATTAGCTGCAATGCTATATAAACTATTTGAAAATAAAATAGGGAATGAAAGACTCCTACCAAATTCCTTCTGTGACACAGACATGGTACTGATACCTAAACTAGGTAGCCTGAAAACAGAGAAAGAAAATTATAGACCAATCTCCCTAATGAATATTGATGCTAAAATCTTAAACAAGTTATTAGCAAAACAACTACAGACAATCACCCCCAGGATAATACACCATGATCAGGTAGGATTTATACCAGGAATGCAGGGCTGGGTTCAGTATTAGGAAAACTAGTAGTATAATTGACCATATTAATAACCAAATTAACAAAAACCATATGATCATTTCAATAGATGCAGAAAAAGCATTTGATAAAATCCATTAAAAACACTTGAGAGTAGAGGAATAAATGGTCTTTTCCTTAAAATAATCAGTAGCATCTATTTAAAACCATCAGTAAGCATCATATGTAATGGGGATAAACTGGAACTATTCCCAATAAAATCACAAGTGCAACAAGGTGGCCCATTATCACCATTACTATTCAATATTGTATTAGAAATGCTAGCTATGGCAATAAGAGCTGAGAAAGAAATTAAAGAAATTAGAGTAGGCAACGAAGAAACCAAATTATGACTCTTTGCTGATGATATGATGGTATACTTGGAGAACCCCAGAATAAAAAGTTATTAGAAATAATCCACACCTTTAGCAAAGTTGCAGGATACAAAATAAACCCACCTAAGTCATCAGCATTCTTATATATCATTAACAAAATCCAACAGTTAGAGTTACAAAGAGAAATTCCATTTAAAGTAACTACCGACAATATAAAATATTTAGGAATCAATCTGCCAAGGGAAAATCAGAAACTATATGTGCAAAACTACAAAACTTTCTACACAAATAAAGTCAGATCTAAACAATTGGAAAAATATTAAATGCTGTTGGATTGGGTGAGCAAATATAATAATAAAGATGACAATACTACCTAAACTAATCTATTTATTTAGTGATATACCAGACTCCCCCAAAAAATTTTAATGACGTATAAAAAAAACAACAACAAAGTTCATATGGAAAAACAAAAGATCAAGAACTTCAAGGGAATTAAAGAAAAAAAAAATCAAATGAAGGTGGCCTAGCTGTCCCTGATCTAAAACTATATTATATTTTTTTTCCTCTTTTTTTTTTTATTTAATAGCCTTTTATTTACAGGATATATACATGGGTGACTTTACAGCATTAACAATTGTCAAACCTCTTGTTCCAATTTTTCACCTCTTACTCCCCCCACCCCCTCCCCTAAATGGCAGGATGACCAGTAGATGTTAAATATATTAAAATATAACTTAGATACACAATAAGTATACATGACCAAAACATTATTTTGCTGTACAAAAAGAATCAGACTCTGAATTATTGTACAATTAGCTTGTGAAGGAAATCAAAATGCATGTGTGCATAAATATAGGGATTGGGAATTCAATGTAATGGTTTTTAGTCATCTCCCAGAGTTCTTTTTCTGGGTATAGCTAGTTCAGTTCATTACTGCTCCATTAGAAATGATTTGGTTGATCTCGTTGCTGAGGATGGCCTGATCCATCAGAACTGGTCATCATCTAGTATTGTTGTTGAAGTATATAATGATCTCCTGGTCCTGCTCATTTCACTCAGCATCAGTTCGTGTAAGTCTCTCCAGGCCTTTCTGAAATCATCCTGTTGGTCATTTCTTACAGAACAGTAATATTCCATAATTTTCATATACCACAATTTATTCAGCCATTCTCCAACTGATGGACATCCATTCAGTTTCCAGTTTCTAGTCACTACAAAAAGGGCTGCCACAAACATTCGTGCACATACAGGTCCCTTTCCCTTCTTTATAATCTCTTTGGGATATAATCCCAGTAGTAACACTGCTGGATCAAAGGGTATGCACAGTAAAACTATATTATAAAGCAGCAATCACCAAAACCATTTGGTATTGGCTAAGGAATAGATTAGTTGATCAGTGGAATTAGGTTCAAAGGACAAAACAGTCAATAACTTTAACAATCTAGTATTTGACAAACCCAAAGACCCCAGTTTTGGGGATAAGAACTCACTGTTTGACAAAAATTGCTAGGAAAATTAGAAATTAGTATGGTAGAAACTAGGCATGGACCCACACTTGACACCGTACACCAAGATAATGTCAAAATGGGTTCATGACCTAGGCAAAAAGAATGAGATTATAAATAAATTGGAAGAGCATAGGACAGTTTACCTCTCAGACGTGTGGAAGAGGAAGTAATTTATGACCAAAGAAGAACTAGAGATCATTACTGATCACAAAATAGAAAAATTTGAATATATCAAATTGAAAAATTTTTGTACAAACAAAACTAATGCAGACAAGATTAGAAGGGAAGCAATAAACTGGGAAAACATTTTTACAGTCAAAGGTTCTGATAAAAACCTCATTTCCAAAATATAGAGAATTGACTCTAATTTTTAAGAAATCAAGCCATTCTCCAATTGATAAATGGTCAAAGGATATGAACAGACAATTTTCAGATGAAGAAATTGAAACTATTTCTAGCCATATGAAAAGATGCTCTAAGTCATTTTTAATCAGAGAAATGCAAATTAAGACAACTCTGAGATACCACTACCCACCTATCAGATTGGCTAGAATGACAGGGAAAGAGAATACAGAATGTTGGAGGGGATGTGGGAAAACTAGGACACTGATATATTGTTGGTGGAATGGTGAACACATCCAGCCATTCTGGAGAGCAATTTGGAACTATGCTCAAAAAGCTATCAAACTGTGCATTCCCTTTGACCCAACAGTGTTACTACTGGGCTTATATCCGAAAGAGATCTTAAAGAAGGGAAAGGGACCTGTATGTTCAAAAATGTTTGTGGCAGCCCTCTTGGTAGTGGCCAGAAACTGGAAACTGAGTGGATGTCCATCAACTGGAGAATGGCTGAATAAATTGTGGTATATGAATATTATGGAATATTATTGTTCTATAAGAAATAATTTCAGCAGGATGATTTCAGAAAGGCCTGAAGAGACTTGCATGAACTGATGCTGAGTGACATGAGCAGGACCAGAAGATCATTATATACTTCAACAACAACACTATATGATGATCAATTCTAATGGACATGGCCCTCTTCAGCAATGTGATGAGCCAAATCAATTCCAATAGAGTAGTAATGAACTGAACCAGCTACACTGAGCAAAAATACTCTGGGAGATAACTATGAACCACTACATAGAATACCCAATCGCTCTACTTTTGTCCACCTGCATTTTTGATTTCCTTCACAGGCTAATTGTACACTATTTCAAAGTCCGACTCTTTATACAGCAAATAAGTGTTTGGACATATAAACATATATTGTATTTAACTTATACCTTAACATATTTAACAAGTATTGGTCAACCTGCCATCTGGGGGAAGGGGTGGGTGGAAGGAGGGCAAAAGTTGGAACAGAAGGATCTGCAACTGTCAATGCTGAAAAATTACCTATACATATATCTTGTAAATAAAAAAACTACAATTAGAAAAAAAAACTTATGAGAAGAATGAGTAAGCTAATAATAAAAGTAATAACAACAGCACCAGCAGTATATTTTATCAACTTCTTATTGACTCAAAGATAAAAACTAACTTCTTAGGCTATGTAAAACACTTCTCTGCCATAATATGGCTACTACTTGCATTTCCTCTTCACATATGTTCAATCAAATTGTACTATTCCCTACAAAATCTATTTTCTAGCTCTCTCTCTATATGATAATCTTTTAGGTCTGAAGGGCCTTACTTATTTACTTCTATCCTATTAAATCTCTGACTACCTTTAAACTACCCCTCAGAAGCCACCTCCTACATAATGTTTCTCTTATACTCCTCAATAACTACTGCTTCTATCTTTTATTTAAGTGGTATTATCATGTCTTTCCTATTCCTTTCAGTACCCATAACTCCTCTCTTGAAATTACTTTGTATATTATATCTTATAATAATTTATTTTATATTTTATCCCCCTATAAAATGAAAGCAGCTTGAATGAAAACAAAAAAGAATTAAAGGCCCCCAAGGTTAGATGGGTTTGTAAGACCAAACCTTGTAAGAGGTTTGGCTGTTGCTTCTTCTGGTGGTCCTTCAAGGGCAGGAGCAAGAGGACCCTGAGATAAAGACCAGGGACTGCAGGGAGGAACTTGACAAAATGGAGTTACTTTGGTTGCTTTGCTACCTCCACAGGTATCCAGGAACCAGAGGGAATGGGCCCTGGGAGCCTCGGACCTCCTCCTCAGGTGAGTGCAGTCCATCCACAGACCTGACCAACATTAGCAGTTACAACCATTCCTGTCTGCAGGAACCATTCCTGCAGACAGGGAGGATGGGCTGTGGAGCTGGCAGGGCCTGATGGATGGGTCATTTCTTTACAAAAACAGGGGGAACACAGTAATACCCCTGCCCTGCCCAGCTGATTCCTTGGACCCCTGGCATCTAGGGCACCAAGACACACACCCACCCATCCTGGTGGCATTTATTACATTATAGAGGACTGAGGAGGTCCTCCACTTACTTCATCAGGAATCTCCATTCCCCAGGATCAGATGCTCTCTTTGGGCAGGTCCAACCCCACTCCCACCCAAAGTCTCTTCTTCTCCTGTTGGTCTCCTGTGGCCATGCTCCCCTGAAGCTCCTGAAGCACAATTTCTCACGGTTATATCTAACTAACGTATCTCCAGGGGTCTGCAACATGTCCTCATGAAGCCTCAGGAGCTGACTGATCAGTGTCCCCATGTGTGTATATGTAAATGTACACACACACACACATTCACAAACACACACACACCGACTCGCACCCCCACTCACATTCACAAATACACCCCCACTCACACATTCACAAACACATAATCATACCCCCCCCACACACACACACATACACTTACTTGTAGCGTGTCTTACCACTACCCTAACCTTGTAGCTCCCCTTTGAGCTACTCTTAATGACCATCCGCAAAATGGCGGGCTAGGCCACACTTACCTATCTTCAGGCACCAACCCGGATCCCACAGAGACAGACCACCAGGAGGTAGGGGTGAAGCGAAAGAACTTTATTCTTAGATAGCATATACTTATACCCCGCTGAGCATCTGGGGGAAGGGGAAGGTCCTCTAGGAACCTGGCATAATGGGATTGGTCTGAGAAGAGGGAGGGAGGCCTGCTAGGCTTTGAGAGGACTGAGGAGGGAGACCCGGTACCTGGGGTCAGACACCGCCTTCTGGGGCTAAGCCCCACCTCCACTCTCCTGTGCCTCAGTTCCTCTCATCCCTCAGGTCCCAAAGAACTTCAAAGTATACACATCCATATAAAAGAATGCATCCAATGACTACTAATAAAAGAAATGTAAAACAAAACAACCCTGACATTTCAAATCATATCCTGCAAGATACACAAATGATTTCTTTAAAGGAGTCAAATTTAGGGTGGTTGTGGAAGGATAAACACATTAATTTATTGTTGGTGGATCTGTGAAATGGTAAAACAATTTGGCTCACACTCAAAGAAAGTCAATGATAAGAAGAAAGTCCCCATAAACATTTATAGCAGTACTTTTTGCTACAGTTAAGAACTGGAAATAAACACTCATCAATTGGAAAATGACTAGACATTCATATAGCACATAAATGTAATGAAATATTAATGTGCCTAACATACAAAGTGCATGATAAATACAGAGTGTGAAAATCACAGAAAAATCTATTTGAATTGAAACAGTGAATCAAGATACTCAGTGAATTCTACAATGTAAATGGAAAGGATTATGTCATTTTTAAAAATCACAATAAAAAAATATCTAATGTTATAAAAGATTCAGCAGGATTTGAATGAAGAGATAAGAAAACAACTCCAACCTACCCCTTCATGGAGATGAGAAGTCCACAGATATTAAACATTGCATGAGATTTTGAAATTTTTTTCAGCGAAATGAATAGTTGTATTGAGTTTTTTTTTCTTTTAAAAATTGTTATATGGGAAGGATAGCTGGAAGGTGGAATGAAAGGCATTTGAAATAATTGGTTGTATAAAAAAAACAGAAAATATCTATTAAAAGTTAACGAAAATAAAAATAAGGATGTACCATTCATCTCCAATCTTCATTTTTTACTTGTGGTTTTATAGAAATAAAAATATGCTATAGTGAAAGTGTGTACAGTCTTCCATTATCTCAAAGTCCAAAGGAGTAAAAAGATATTACCATTCACAATGAAATATGTCCTCTTTCCCAATTAGAGAGATCACAGACTCAACTACACAGACCGAATGTTTTAAAAGTGTGCTATTCATTAAACAATCTGTAGTATGTCTATTTTTAAAAAGTGGAAAATGAGTAGAATACTATATATTATTTTTAATTTTTTAAATTACCAATGCAAAAATTCACAGGATATTTCTTGGTTTTAAATCAATTAGATAAATTGCTTGTCACAAGAATTACCTTTATAGTCTTTTTAAAAAAATTCTGAACTTAATAAAACAATCATTACTATAACAAAGTAGTATAGGAAAAAAAAGATTGAATATGAAACTGAAAATCTATTATGTACAGCTTGCTTTTCCTCTCAAATATATAATAAAATTAACATGTAACATTTTCCCCTCTCTTCCAGACCATCTATCCAGAGATGGCGGCTACCACTGGACACAAATTTTATATATGTAGTGTGTATATATATATGTATAATTATATGCAATAAAAATAATTTTAATCAAATAAAAATATTCTAAATTATTATTGGCTAGAAAAATACAAATTAAATATATACATACCATATATATCTATATATTCATATATACATATTATATGTGCATATACTTATATATGCAAAATCATATTATGCATACTTCTATTTATTTATTCTCTCTCTGGATATGCATCTTTATTCATTGATCCTTTGTAGTAAATTTGAGTTAATATTTAGTCAAAATGACACCAACTCATTCTTAAAACAGTATTTCTATTACTGCACATAACATCTCTTGGTTCAGTTCATTTCACTCTTCATTAATTTGTGCAAATTTTTCAATGTTTTCTAAAACCATTGAATTTATCATTTCTTGTAGCATGGCAGTATTCCATTACAATCATATCACAACTTATTTAGCTATTCCCCAAATGATGAGCATCCCCACAATTTCTAGTTCTTTACCACCACCGAGAGGTGATATGTACAAACACATACACATCTATGTATAATTTATTTATGTATATATTTTTGATACTATTACATTTTTCCTTGCTGGACCACAGGGAATAAGCAATTTAACAACACTATGAAAATCCATATTACTCTCCAAAATGTTGGATTACTTCACAGAGCCACCAACGGTGAATCAGTGTACCATTTTTTCCCATATTGCCTTCAATTTTTGTTGCTTTCTCCACCTATCATTTCAGTCCCATATCCTTTGACTCCTTATCAGTTAGAGAAGGACTTGTATTATTAGAGTTTTGATGAAATTATTTATATATTAGAAGTATAAGATCTTGAGAAACCATCTATAAAATCTCTCCCACCCCTACCCCTATTTCCTGCTTTCCTTATAATCCTGGCTACATTGGTTTTATTTGAACAAACCCTTTTTAGTTCAACGTAACCAAAATTAGTCATTGTGCACCACACAATGTTCTCTATATTATTTATTCACAAATTGTTTACCTATCCATGAATAGGATAAGCAATATGTTCCTGTTCGAATTTTTTGGTAATATATCCTTGTATATCTAAGTCATGTATCCTTTGGGACCTTATATAGGGAAATGGAATATGATATTTATTGTCTATGATCAAATTCTGCCAGACTGTTTTCCAGCTTTGCCAAGGATTTTTACAAAATAATAAATTCTTATCCCCACCGCTTAAGTCTCTACATTTGTCAAACAAATGGTTATTATAGTTATTTATTCTGTTTTGTTGATCTATCTTTTTGTTCCTTAGCCAATACCAGATAATTTGGATAAACACTGTCCTATAAGATAATTTAAGCTCTGGTACTGCAAAAGCTCCTTCTTTTAATTTCCTCCCTCATTATTTCCTTTGATATTCTTTACCTTTTCCTATTCTAAATGAACTTTTTTGGTTATTTTTCTAAGTGCAGTAAAATGATTTGTTGGTAATTTAATTGAAATTGCATTGACTATGTAATTTAGGCAAAATTATCATTTTTATCATATTGGCCCTACCTACCCATAAATCATTAATATTTCTCCAATTCTTTAAATCAATTTTATTTGTATAAAAAGCTTTAAAAATAATTTTGTTCATATAATCTTTGAGTTTACTCTGGCAAGTATATTCCCAAGTATTTTAGATTTCCCAGAATTATGTTAAATGAGGTATCTCTATCTCTTCTTTCAGAGTTTTATTGATATAAAAACACTAATGATTTATGTGGCTTTGCTTTATATCCTGCTATTTTGCTAAAATTATTAATTCTTTCAACTAACATTTGGTTGAATCTTTAGCAACTTCTCAATATATCATATCACCAGCAAAAAAAGATAACTTTATCACTCCATTCCCTATTCTGATTTCTTCTATTTCTTTTTCTTCTCTTATTGCTATTGTTTAGATTTCCATATTAAATGCTGAATAATATTAGTGACAGTGGAGGGACATCCTTGTTTCATTCTTGTCCTTACTACCTTATTCCTATTACAAATAATGCTTATTGAAGGTTTTGGCTAAATGTTTCTTATCAATTTAATGAAAAATCCATGTATGCCTATTTTTTCTAATAATTTTTAATAAGAGTGAATGCTGTTCATTATCAAAAGCTTTTTCTGCATCTATTGATATAATCATGATTTGTTATTTTTCTTATTGCTATATAAGTATATATAGCTAATTATATTAATAGTTCTTTTATATTAAACCATTCCTGAAATCCTTGTATAAACCTCCCATGATCACAATTTACAACCTTTTTAATATGTTGTAATCTTTTAAATAGAATTTTATTAGGCTTTTGCATACATAGCCATTAACATAATTGCTCTATAATTTTCTCTGTTTTTACTCTTCCTGGTTTAGATATTCATATCATATTTGTTTCATAAAAAGAGTTTGATAGGACTTTTTTCCTTTCTGTCCACATAATTTATTTCATATTAGAATTAGTTAATCTTTAAATGTTTGATAGAATTCACTTATAAGTCATCTGATTATTGGTGATTTTTTTCATTTCTGTTCAATTTCTTAACATAGAATCCCCTAAGTGATGTGTCTCTGAAATGAGTTTGCCATGTGGCAATTATTCAAAAGAAGGTTGTAATTTTATAGTTTGAAATTTTACTTTACTATATAAACATACTTTAAAGCTTAAACTACTCTTCCGGATGTCCCAGAAACCTTGGACAAGTGTCCAAGTTGTCTTTTAACAATCCAACTTCATTAAAGGTTTTAGAACATTATGTGTAAGTTTCAGCTACTCTTAATTTTACAAAAGCAGAGATTTTCAGGGACATGAGATTAGAGTCCCAAGACTGATTTTTCTTAAGAAAAAAATATATTAGTAAAGAAAATTCATTCTTGGAACACAGACTATGCAGTCATGAGTACATAAAATCATGGAATTTAATGCTTTGTTAGTCACAGAAGATGAATACTTTTTCTATAATCATTAAAATACAATTTTTAATATGAGTTATTTCCAACATTTTATTGTATCACCAGGATAATAGAAGACATATGTAAATAGATGGGTCAGTATCTTTGTAAAATAATTAAGATTTTAGTCACTGGTCATATATAAGTATTAATGGCTAAAATTACTAAGATGATATCTCCCTTTTGTTGGGTATGGAGATGAAGAAAAAATTTTTAAGTATTTATATATTTATATATATATATATATATATATATACACACAAATACACATATATACATACAGTATATATATATATATATATATATATATATATACACACACACACACACATACACACACACACTCCTTAATTTCTCCAACACTACAAAGCATTTAAAGAAAAAGACCTGAAACTTAAAGAACTTTGCAATAATAATTGAAATACTAGAATGGTAGGTCTAACTAAATTTGAATGTTGTAGCCTTTGGTTCATATCTCATTTTACAGATGACAAGTCCAAGGTCACACTATAATAAGTATCAGAAATGGGATCTGAATCCAAGTCCTTTGACTCTACAGCCAATTTTCTTTCTAATTTCTAATACTTCCTCATTCAAATTCAACATGTCCCAAGACTGTCATTCCTTCATACTTTTTACTTTTTATTGACTGCACACTAACCTTGCAATCATGCAATTTTAAATGACCTTTGTTTATTTCCTCTCTGTCAAGCCTATCAGTGACTAAATCTTATTGCATCTTGTCCACGGTATCTCTTTCATAGCTTTCTTTTCTCTACTCACATGACTTCTTTCCTAGTTCAAGTCTTTACCTCTCACCAGGAGTGTTCCAATAGACTTCTAATTTCTTTCCCTGCTTCTAGTTTCTCACCTCTGCAATCCATTCTCAACATACCTATCAGTTAGTATTCCTTACAACTTCAGAAATAAACTCTTTACAAAATAAACTCCTTACAAAACTACTCAACAGGGATTTAAATAACTAGTCAAACTGGTCAAAAACTGCCCAAAGTTGGGCTATGCCAATATAATGAAAATGACAATAGTACTTTAATTTATATACAAACTTAGACACTAAAGTTGTTTTGTAATTTTTTATAACGTTAAACAAAATAAAAATGAAATTAGTTCAGAAGAAGACGACCTCTAGAATCTCAATAAAAACCAGTGGGGGGAAAGTATGAACAAGGAAGGCAAAAATATTATCTGGATTTCAAAATATATTATAAAGTAATAGCCAACAAGCCTATTTTCATTAATTAAAAACCAGAAAGGTATATATGAGTGGGACAGAAAAGATTATGAGCAGTATAAAATAGTATTATGTTTTAAGTAGAGTTGTATCTAATCAACTTTAGAATATAAATTTCTAGGGGAAGAATACTCTTTTTGACAAGACTACCGAGAAAGCTAAAACACATTTTGGCCGAAATTATATTTAGCCATGGGTTATAATATAATTATATTATAACTAATAAAGTATCTACAAAACAAATAGAAGCCCATTTTCAATGGACATTGCTTGCATATATTCTTTTTCAAAGTAAATGAAATGGGTCATAAGAAGAAGTTATGGAGATAAACAATTACACAGAATGAGGTCTAGAAATTAAAAATCCACTAGCAAAGCTGATTTATGAAGTTTCATTATAAAAAGGTTCAAGAAATATAACTTCACAAGTATTCGTTTCTTAGCAAGGATTGAAATAGGGCTGCTTATTGTGTTTAATATTAATGGTTCCTGAAATAATAATCCATTTTTTATGAGCCTCACATCTTCCCTACTTGGGAACTCATTCAGTGTGAATTACTACAAAATTGCATTAGCGAATTTCTACTAATCCGATTTCTTTAGCTTTTTAAATTTTTTTTATTTTTTTATTTATTTAGTTTTATTCTTTATGAAAATACCAATAGATTTCAGAAGCAATAAGAATAAATAATTCATTAAAGTGCTTATTGTGTACAGAGCACAGTGACACAATTTTGATGTATGGTAGAGAAAGCATGAAGGCACTAGATATATGGACAGGGTCAGGTGAGGAGCTTATGCTAAATGTGGAGATTATGAAGACAAAAACAACTTGCCTCGGATAGATACTAGAATTGAGTTTGCCCCATATTTTCATGACATAATCTAATATAAACAGGCACAACCAAAGGTCCAATAAAAATAAACAAAAGCTTAATATAATTTTTCTTGTTAGTCAAACAATAGATGTATAAAAGATTTCATTGGCGGGATTGGAATACTATATTTATAAACATTAAGTGTTGTGTCTTTTTTTGATGACTACAATGGTATATGGCAGTGATATATTGTTAATAAATTCAAATATAAGGGTATCAGAATCTTTTAAGATTTTACTGCTAAGCTGTGGTAGGTAAATCCAAAAATGTATTTTCACTGCTTGATACACTTGCTAAGATTATGAGGGGATTGCAGAAAATGTGAGACAATAGATACAATGGTTAATGATTGATGAAGGTATGAACTGGTCCAATCATTTTGGACAACAATTTGGAACTATACTCAAAGGACTACAAAATGGTGCAAATCTTTTTACCCAGCACTACCACCAGTAGATTTGTATCCCAAAAATATTAAAGAAAAATAAAAGACTCATATGTACAAAAATACTTATAGTAATTTTTTTGTGGTAGCAAAGAATTGGAAATTAGGATTGTCCATCAAGCAGCAATTGACTGAACAAATTGTTACATGATTGTGAAGGAATGTTATTGTAATATAAGAAATAATGAAGCAGATGGTTTTTGAAAAACCTGAGAAAGTTATGTAAACTGATGAAAAGTGAAGAGAGCAGAACCAGGAGAACAATATAAACAGTAATAATATTGCAATGATAACTGACTTTGAAAGACTTAGCAATTATAATCACTACAGTAATCCACAACAATTCCAAATAATTCATGATGAAAAAAATACTGTCCAATTCCAATGTAAGGAATCCTAGTGAGTCTCACCAATATCTTTTATGTAACTTTTTGCTGAGAACATCAGAACATTCTTGCAGTTATCTGATAGAACGCCAGGTAGCATGGGAAGAAATGGCCACCCTCCCTGTACATTGATTATAAGTTTCCTGTGTTTACCTTAAAAGTTCAGCTATTTCCCTTAGTAAATGCAGTCATCTTAAAGGAAGGAACAATATTCTCCTTGGTATGTCCCTTGAAATGGAACACCCTGCACGTGGAAGGCTGCTTTATCTCAAGAGTCATGTATTAAATGAAAATACTTAGCACAGTGCCTTCTTTGTTCTCAATCTAGAAAAAACCCTTAATGGGAAAGGGATTTTGAGAATCTCATCCAGGAGGGAATGTACACTCTGCTTGGGACATTTTTCCCCCACTCTGAGACCCTAAATGGCTGACTAGGGATTCTCCCAGACAAGAAACTCAGGTATTGGTGCTTCCTTGGTGTGGCGATGATGTATGTTATATGCTTTTGTTTTTGTTTTTTGCTTGTTCATTTCTTTTATTGTCTTTATTGTTATAGTGATCACTGTGTTTGTTGATTGTGTATTACTTTTATGCTATAAATTTCCTCTTTCCTTTTGTCTAGTTTGAATTAAGGTTCTGAGCAGTAACAAATTTGTATCTACCTTCTTAAGTCTGTGCCTGCTGAGTGTGAATTTTGAACCTTGATTAACCTTGCATCCAGCCGGATTTCAAGGGCTCTGAATGCAAATTGAAGCATATTTTTTTCCTTTCATTTTTTTTTAAGCAACATGGTCAATGTGAAAATAAATTTTGCACTCTTTCACATGTAAAATGTACATTTTTTTTTACTTTATCAAGGATAGAGAAAAGAATGAATTTGTAATATCAGAGAGTAGAAGAAAATGACAAAGAAATATGTTACAAAGATAGAAATGACAGGATTTAGAGACTGATTGGATAAAGAAAGTGATAAAACCAAAATTGTGTGCCTGGATAACTGGGAGGTGGTGATAGCCTTGAGAACAAAAGAAAAGTTAGGAAGGATGAAGGTTTTACAGAAAAAATATATTAAGTTCAGTTTTGGATGTTAAGTTTATGATATCTATGGGATATCTACCTCAAATGTCAATTAAACTGGCAGAGATGAAAGATTAGACGTGGAAAGATTAGGACCTCAAGTAGATCTGAAAGTTATCTGTATAGAGATTGGAATTAAAATCACAGGAGCTTATGAGATCAAATAAAATTTTACAGAGGGAGAAGATGGCCCAGAGATAAAGACTTTTAGGACCTTTTGGGTGCAACTTGGATGAAAATCTAGAAAAGGAGACATAGAAGGATTTAAGCAAATAGGAGGATAACCATCAGAGAACACACAAAATTAAAAAAAAAAATATATATATATATATATATATAATACCAAAGTGAGGAGGATGAAACATAATGCCAGAAAAACAGAAGCAAGACAGAGATTAGGTTTTTTATATTTTAATAGTGGAGAATTTGGACTAGCAGCTGAACAGGATCCATGTCCAACCCCTAGACAGCTGAATGGGACTCTTGTCTCAAAATGTCCAGCATCCAGCAAGTAATTCTAGAGACTTTTAAAGAGCTCCAGCTATCGAGAAACAAAGGCAATGGAGAGGGGCAGAGCACTGGGCAAATGTAAATTCCAGGAAAGGACCATAACTTTTTAATTCTGACAAGTTTGGGGTCAAGAACATTGGTCGAGCAGGAGACAAGAATCTGAGGCAGGAGATAACCAGGCATTTTTTTCCCAAAGAAATATGAGGTCTCAATTTCATATTAAATCAGCCACTACTCCAACTCCTACTCTTACATCTTACCATGTCTGTTGCTGCTGCTACTTCAACTAAAATTTCATAAAGTGTTAGAGTTTTCTCTCAAATTCTGTGCAATGTTTTAAATTATAACATCAATAAACTTAAGCTTTCCTTAGAAACTTTACCTATAAAATTACAATGTTCAGAATTTTAAAATTTGTGAATATAAAATAGCATATAATGATTGATTTAGATAGAATATGCCACTTCAAAAAAGAATATTTTGACAGGTATTAGTCAATATCCCCCAATAACATTCTATTCAGAAATGTCATTGGCATGTCACTTAAATTTGATTTGATTTTTTTCTTGGGGAGATTTTCTTTTTTTAGGCATACACTAAGCAATTTTTAAACTATACATTCTAGGATTTTATCAAAAATTTAAGTCAAGCTTACTGGCCTATAGTTTTTAGATGCTACTTGCCTTACATTTTTCCACACAAGGACATTTGTTCTATTCCAATCTTGTGCTACCCTTCACGTAGTCCACAATCTTTCAGAGATGTCTAATAAAACTTAGCAATTACACCTAACAGTAATTTTATTTTTCTGGGATGAAGTTCATCTGGATCAAGTAATTTGAACTGATTGAGAACAGCTCTAAATACTCTCTCACTTTTCTTTAATTAACTTTTTTGTCCTATACCTTCAGATCTAAAAATACTTTTAAGTTTTAGAGAGAACAGAAATAAAGTAGGAATTGAATACCTCAGGCTTCTCTCTGTTACCAGTTCTCATCATTCTATCTACAAAGAGTAACAATCTTACTTCTTTTTTTTATCTTAATCTTAACAATATAGTTAAAAACAATTTTTATTATTTAGATTTTTCTTACTATTTTTTGCTTCTTCTGAATGTTAGAATTTCTAACATTCTTATGAGTCTATATCAATCTTTTTTCTTAGTCATCCTCTGTTAATTCGTTATATTTGTTTTTATCCCAGCTTTTGTGCATTTAAAAGAAAAATCTAAGCTGGTTGATAAGTTAAAAGAAAAGATCCAGTGAAGAGTGAGGGATTGTACATATTTAGTAATTAAGAAAATGATGAATGAAACTTGGTCCTTGAGGAGGTGGAAAAGGATGGAATCAAGAATAGAGGTGCAGGGATTACCTTGGAAAGGAAGAAGTCTCTCCAATTTACTGGTAGAGTTTGTTCATAGGATCAGAAAACTGTTAAAAAAAAAAAAGAGAGACTTTTTTCTCTTAGACTTTCTTCAAATAAAGTTTTTCTTCTTACTGTCCTATCAAAATAAAAACTTGCTTTTCTGAAGTTGGTTTTTTTTTTTGCTAAATTCTTTCCTTTTTTAAGATTCCTAAGTGTGATCACTTTATAACCATGGCTTGTGGATAAAATCATCAGGTTTCTTCCACTTTCACTATTTATCATCAATAAAAAGGACCTTTGTTTTAACTGATTCATTTACTTTTTCAAATAAGAAATTGTTTCCACTTGGTAAATCTTATACTTGCTCTGTGTTTTTTTTTTTCCTCATGCAAAAAAGTGTTTTTCACTTTGGGCAATAGGTCATTATATTCCAAAAATGTTGTTTCTTCTTCTTCTTTTTTTTTGGGGGGGGGTAATGTGCTAAGATACTTGCTATTCTTAAAGAAATTCTGAGATGTCCTTTTAAGAAGTGAATAATAATATCACATGAGAGTGGAGAGAATACTAGTTTGGAGGCAGATCTGGTTTGATTTCCTAGCTCTACTAGTAACTAACTAGGTAACAGGTTAACCTCCCCCTGAATCTGATTCTAAGTCCACAAAATGGGTATGATGGTGTGTCTGAAATCAGTTTGCTTTTAAGCAACTTAAAATGTATATTCTTCTATACTTGTAATTTTGCAAATAGATAGACAAAACATAAATAAAAGCCCACAGCACCATAGTGGGTTTTCTAAAAGAGGCAATATAACATGATGGAGAGAGTATTGGTTAGTCAGTAGGCATTTATTTAAGCATCTAATGTGTCCCAGGCAATATGCTAAGCACTAGGGATAGAAAGAAAGGAAAAAGACAGTCCCTGCTCTCCGGGAACTCAGTCTAATATTTTTAGAATCAGTGACTTTGGATATCTACTGACACATACATTAAATGTTTGACAGTGCTTGTTGATTACCTGACCTGTTTGACCTGAAGGAAAGTATTTCTATGTACCTCAAGTAACTATCTCAAATGTAGCAACTAAGTCATGAGTTACAATCTATGTTGAAGGGTATTCCTGTACTAGAAGCTCCCCAGCCTCTCACACCTTTCAAATATGTACTGCCCTTCTTAGATATGTGCCTATATGTCAGATTAATCAACATTTCTAATCACCAACAGGCTATGGTACAAAAGACAAACTAAAATAACTAGAGAAATGTACTTTTACTTTCTCCACATGTTGAAATCATGACAAATTTCTCAAATGTTATTGTCTGATTCTTTCTTGACTTCACTTTAACTTAGTAACTTCCTTTGTTGTATTTCTCTTGTTTCATAGGTCTTATGTCTATGATAAAGAAGGCAGAATCTCAGCATTGGTACTTCAGAAATGATCTGATTCAATCCATCAGCAATTCTCAAATCTCCTCTATTTCATCCCAACAGTCATCCAATCACTATTTGAAATACTTTGATAGGGAACCTAACATCTTTAGTCTATTATACTTACAAGGATTTTAATTGGGAAATCTGTTCTAAAAGGTTTAAATTGAGAAATCTGTTAAACACACAAAATCTGCTTTCAATCAATAGCTTTCACCTGTTTACCTTATTTCTTCTCTGGGGATCAAGTG